>NC_071503.1:16100281-16411973 GCF_028408465.1 Anastrepha ludens
CGTATGTATGTATGTATTTACGAATCGCTCGCATTATTTCATTTCGGACGTATGTACATATGTATCTATGTATGTACTGAATTCCATGTAATTATATGCACATACAATTTTACAGCGAAATAAAACGCTATTTTCACGTTCTATATTAGTAAATCGCACATACAGTATGCAAAGTTCGTATTAGTACACCCTCTTACAAATAAAAATACCACTTATATTTTCAAATTTACTTTAAAGCAATTGATTTCAATCGTAGTGCGGTATTGTAAAATTCATAAAAAATAGAATAATAACAAAAACTCCGAAACATTTGCATAGAATTGAAAAAAATAGCTTTAGTAGCAGTGTAGCTATTTCTACTGCAGGCAAAATTCGTATTAGTACACTTAGTATGCGTTGAATTTGTAAACAATTTGTTGGTATTTACCTTTATTTTCGAAACGATTCAATGTTTAACCTTGGGCAGTTGCGTTTTAGTAGCCATTTGTTCAAGTTCGCGGAGTTAGTTTGCAATGTCGCCAAAGTCAAACGAAACTAGGAGATTAATAATAAATATGAACAAAAACGGAAAGTCTTTACGCGAAATTGCGAGAACATTGCAGAAAAGTGTGTCTACAATACAAAACTTAGTCAAAATTTTTAGAGACAGTGGAAGGATTGACAAAAAGCTTCGAAATGTGAACAGTGCAAAGCTTGGGCAGAGGCACAAGACTTATTTGAAACGCCTTATGAGAAAAGACCCCACCGTCAGTGGAGTTTCACTAGCTGCAGAACTAGAAAAATACTTTTCTATCAAAGTTACACCTCAAACAGTGCGCAATTATGTAAAAAAAATTGGGATTTAGAAGCAGAACTGCGGTTAGAAAACCGTATGTAAGCTCAGTCAATAGAAGAAAGCGTGTTATATTCGCCAGGCAATATTTAAACAAAAATATGCGGTTTTGGAAAAGGGTAATTTTTTCAGACGAGTGTAAATTTAATATAAAAATGTCCGATGGACGCATACAAATTTGGAGAGAGTATAATACTGGCCTTCAAAAACGAAATCTGCAGCCTTCTTTCAAGCACGGTGGTGGTTCTCTGATGGTATGGGGATGTTTCGGGGCAAACGGAGTAGGAAAGTTGCATTTTATTGATGGAATTATGACTGCGAGGCAATATATTGATATTTTAAAAAAGAATCTACGCAAAGGTGCCAAAAAATTGGGTTGCAAAAAAAAATGTATATTCCAACAAGATAACGACCCTAAGCACACGGCGTTGGATACAAGGTTATGGATGCTTTATAACTGTCCAAATTATCTCAAAACACCACCACAAAGCCCGGATATTAATCCCATAGAAAATGTATGGTCGATTTTCGAAAAGCAGCTGGAACATCATCAAATAAGGAACCGAGAACATTTAAAAAAGTCCTCAAATCAGAGTGGAAGAAGATTTCTCCAAATCTCACAAAAAAATTGGTGGAATCTATGCCGAAGAGATTGTCTGCTGTTCTAAGGCAACGAGGGTATCCTACAAAATATTAATTTTCTGAACTATTTTTTATTTACTCTTTAAATCATTAAAAATACATGTGTACTAATACGAATTTTGCTTCTGTGAAAAGTGTTCATTTTTTTCTTTCTTATTTTTTTTTTTGCATTTCAATACACTTTGTGAGCGGTTTTTTTATTTGGCCTTATTTTAGTTAATTATCTATAAAATAAAACGGTTTCAAGCATTTGTTTTAAAATTAATTTGAAAATATACGTGGTTTTTTTATTTATTAGGGGGTGTACTAATACGAATTTCGCATACTGTAATTAAAATACAGTTTTTGAATAGTTTTTATTGATTCGGAGCGCGTTTAGCTTGCTATCGATTCCATACAATAACATTTTTTGTCATTTACTTTTTACGACAACTAATAGCTTATTTTCGAAGCGATTTCAACAAATAGGTACAACATTAATCCTTATCCAATTAAATACCTTAAATACATTGTTGTTTTCATATAGATCTATGTATATGGCTCTTTACAGCATATAATTAAAAACAATATTTTTCAAGATATTACAACAGTAATTAGTAATTGAGATCTACCGGAAAAATTGCGTTAGCTGTTGCGTCATCCGGCATTGCGCTACTCTTTTGGAAGGAGGCCGAACCGCACACTCTACATTCAAGCTCCCGCTGAAAATCGCAACCGATGATGATAATAGCGTCTGTAGTGTTTCTAGACAGAGCAATACAGGAAAATTGATGCGTGACTGCTCATTAATAGTCTGGGACGAAGCTATCATGTCAAACAAGACGTCTGTGGAAGCATTGGATAGGACAACACGCGATTTGCACAACAAAAATTCACCTATGGGTGGATGTACAATTCTGTTCTCAGGAGATTTCCGTCAAATCCTACCAGTTGTGACTCGAGGAACACGTACTGACGAAATAAATGCTTCGCTAAAAAGATCCCACCTTTGGTCGCATGTCAATAAATTAGATCTTAAAACTAATATGAGGGTTTCGTCATCTTCACGTGAGAACAGGCTATTTCCAGAGATCCTGCTAAAAGTTGGCAATGGAGAATTAACACAAAGTGAGGGAAGGATTAACCTAGAAAACCTTTGTGTTTTGATAGACAACATCCAAGAGTTAGTCAACAATGTCTATCCTGACATTGATAACATAAGTTATAAGACAATATATTGGTTTAAAGAAAGAGCTATTCTGTCACCAACTAACGAACAAGTAGATAAAGTAAATAACTTGATTATTTCAAAGATTGATGCGTCGACGAAAATATACTACTCGGTCGATACTGTTCTCGATTTGGAAGAAGCTGTTCAATTTCCTACAGAATTTCTAAATTCTTTGAACCCGTCTGGACTCCCTCCTCACAAAATGGAGCTGAAAATAGGTTGTCCTGTTATTTTATTAAGAAACCTAAGTCCACCTAAACTTTGCAATGGCACGCGTTTGCTGGTAAAATCACTGAAAACTTTCATAATAGAGTGCACAATACTCACAGGATGTGGTACCGGAGAAGATGTATTGATTCCCCGAATCCCTCTGATACCATCGGATCTACCACTCCAATTTAAACGCTTACAATTTCCGGTAAAGACATCTTTTGCAATGACCATTAATAAATCTCAGGGTCAAACCTTCAACGTTGCAGGCTTAGATTTGAGTGTTGACTGTTTTTCACATGGCCAACTGTATGTCGCTCTTTCATGAGTAACCTCTAGAGAAAACATGTTTGTATTGTCTAATGACAAGAAGGCTATGAACGTTGTATATAAAGACATTCTGTAATATAGTAATTGTTGTAAAAATATATTAAAATAAATACATATGTAAAAATGCAAAAAGTGAATATGCAAAAATGTAGGGTATGAATTTAGATATCCCAAAGATAGCAGGAAATCTTCATGCTATAAAGAAAGGGGAATTGTTTTACTCCAAATTTAACGCGTGCGGGCCACGGGCAGTAATGAATAAGCCAAAACTACTGGATCGATTTTAATCATTTTTTCAGTGAGTGACATAGGGTATATATTTTATACCCGTGCGAAGCAGGGCGGGTTGCTAGTATAAAATAATATATTGGGAGGTTGAATTAGTTTTAAAGGTTTTTTTCGAAGGTTTGGGGCTTTATTGTGAAAAATCGGTACAAAATATTTTATTTGAAGTATTGGCCATCGCTAGCTACAACTTTCGCCCATCTTTCGGGCAATTTCCGGATGCCGTTTCTCCAAAATTCTGGCCGCTGCTTGGCTATCCATGACTCAACCCATATTTTGGTAGCCTCGTACGAGGAGAACCGCTGGTCCGCCAAATCGAGACTCATATGCCGGAACAAATGATAATCGGAGGGAGCTTTGTCTGGACTATACGGCGGGTGGGGTAACACTTCCCAGCCAAGCGTTCCAAGGTATTTTTTGACAGGTTGAGCAACATGCGGCCGAGCGTTGTCATGTTGCAAAATAACCTTGTCGTGCCTTTTTACCGTTTCCGGCCGTTTTTCTTTCAATGCCCGGCTGAAACGCATCAATTGCAGTCGGTAACGATCCCCCGTGATTGTTTCGCCCGATTGGAGCAGCCCAAAATATATGACGCCGACCTGATCCCACCAAATGCAGAGCATGATTTTCTTGCCGTGAATATTCTGCTTGGCCGTCGACGTTGATGTGTGGCCGGGCAAACCCCATGATTTTTTGCGTTTTGGGTTATCGTAGTGGATCCATTTTTCGCCGCCAGTCACCACCCGATGCAAAAAACCCTTCCGATTTTGTCGCTCGATCAGCAATTCGCACGTAAAAAGTCGCCGTTCGACGTCGCGCAGCTTCAACTCGTACGGGACCCAATGTCCTTGCTTTTGCATCATTCCCATCGCTTTTAGACGCTTGCAAATGGTTGATTTATCAACGCCCAATGATTCAGCAAGCTCTTCTTGGGCTTGGCACGAGTCCTCGTTTACCAATTCCCCCAATTCCGCGTCCTCGAACTTTTTGGGCTGGCCAAGACGCTCCTTGTCTTCGGTGTGAAAATCACCACTTTTGAATCGTCGAAACCAGTACTCACATGTTGAAATCGACGGAGTATGGTCTGGGTAGGCCTCCTGCAGCAATTCACGGGCTTGGGCTGTATTTTTTTTCAAATTGAAGCAGAAAAGCAAAGCTTCCCGCAAATTGCGTTTCGACGGCACGAAAGTTGACATACTCGGAGCACGAAAACACTGCGTTGTTTATACTTCAGCGAAATGACAGATACTGATAAACAAAGCCTAGGGATGAGGCTTTGTCATGAATATATATTCAGTATTGCCAACGCGATAAAGTGATAAATAGCGCCATCTGTGTGTCACCTTTAAAACTAATTCAACCTCCCAATAATATGTTATGGATTCTTCGTTGATATTTTCTATAATGTTGGTGGAGGCGGAAGGTGAAAGAAGTAGATCGAATATGAAAATTCAACGAAAAATATTAAGGGACGCAAGCAATCCGCTCGATGTCGAGGACACAATGTAAGTATAGGAATAACTTCATAACCTCATAGGTTAACTTTATTTTATGAAACAGGTTTACTAAAAATTACCGCTAGAATAAGGCGGTGTTTTTGTACGTCTTAAGTGTCCTAGATGGAAATGCACGCTCAATGAGGCCGTGTTCCATCTCTTCGCTCCAGCGTTTGTCTTCCGTATTACGTTTTTTTGCGGAGGGTGGGTACCAGCATGGAGTGGGAAAGGACTTTGGCATTCCCATGGTTCAATCCACATTTTTTGGCGTATTAAAATACGTGTTGCACACTCTTCAATGTCACCTATGTCCTCAGTGGGTGAATCTTGATTTAAGCAACGAAGAAAAAAGACAAGCAAAGATGGACTTTTATCAAAAATATGGATTTCCTGGTGCGATTTTATGTGTAGACGGAACACACAGTAAAAAATTACATGTTGTGTTTTGTCTTTATTGACCTCAATGCCCCATTTTTCAAACCATTGTGTTATAGCTGATAGCGTATCTTGCAGTGTTTTTGTTGCTGCTTCTTCATTGTGGTTAGCTGACATTAAAACTGTGTCATCTGCAAATGTAGCTATCGTTGATCCTCGAGTAGTTGGCGTTGGTATATCTGCTGTGTATACTAAGTATAGTATGGGGCCTAGTACGCTTCCTTGAGGTGCTCCACCAGACGCCGTCAAGATAACAGAGCACTCATCGTCATATTTTATGAAGAAGTGTCTACCAGTCATGTAGCTTTTAAGGATATTAAATATGTTAAGTGGTAAAATGGTTTTTAGCTTATATAGAAGTCCTTTCGCGATGTCCAAATACACGGCAATGCAATATTTCTTCTCATCGAAGTCGTCGGTAATTTTGTTTACTACTCTGTGAATCTGTTGCACAGTTGAATGTTGTTTTCGGAAACCGAACTGGTGTGAGGGGATAGCGTCTTTTTGTTTTAGAATCGAGTCAATTCTGTCAAGCAGTATTTTCTCAAACAATTTAGAGAGGATGGGCAGCAAGCTAATTATTCAGCTAGCAACAGTGGCGTTCTTGTTTGGCTTGGGGATCGCTATAACTTGTGCAACTTTCCATGCTTTTGGGAAGTATTGTAACTTAATTATTCCGTTGAAGAGGTATCGTATGTATTTTATTATAGTATCGGGTAGCTCCTTTAAAATTGTTCCATTTATTTGGACATATCCCGGTGTCTTTTTGTCTTTAAGCTTCTTTATATAATATTTGATTTCTTCTTTTGTCGTGTTTTGTATTGTGTGGTCTGCATTCTCAATTGTGTTCGGCAGCTCAATGTCTTTATTATCCATGCTATTTGTAAATATTGTTTTAAAGTGGTCAGCTAATGTTTCAGCCTTTTCTTTGCTTGTTCTAGCCCATGTGTTGGAATTTGTTTTTATTGGAGGCTTGTGTATGGTTGTTTTAGAAAGTTTTTTAGTTGCTTTCCATAGGGAATAGTTGGTAGCTGTAGTTGTTTCGAGGCTGCTAAGGTACTTCCTCAGTTGATTGTCATTATGTTCTTGAAGAATTTTTTTGAGTTCATTTGATGATTTGTTTAGTTTAGTTTTATCGGCTGGGTGTTTGGAGCGTTGCCAGTCTTTCCTGAGTTTGCGTTTTTGTTTGATTTTGTCTAAAATAAAAGCAGGGATTTTCTTTGTTATTAAGGTGTCTAATATTGGCGTCGATTGTGTTACTGCTTTTATTATGTTATCGTTTAAGTATACGATTGCATTGTCCAGTTCTGAGGAGGATTTCAAAGAGACTCGAGTTTCCATGTTTTCTTTTATGACATCACGAAATATATTCCAGTTCGTCTTATGATTATATAGCGAGGTGATGGTTTTTCTAACAGGTCTATCCTGGAGCGTTATTATTAATGGTGAGTGGTCTGATGATAAGTCAAGGCATGATTTTATTGCAATGTTTTCATGAGTCAGGTTTTTCGTAATACAGAAGTCGATTAAGTCAGGAAGCTTTTTAGTGTCAGTTGGCCAATACGTCGGTTCTCCTGTGCTTAATATGCTGTTGTTATTTGCCTTAATGGCCTCATATAGGTAGGTGTCTTCCTTTCGTGGTGGTTATCCTAGATCCCCATGTTACGTGCTAAGCATTGTAGTCTCCCCCTGCTAGGTATCGATTTCCAACTGATTTAAGATAATCAAGGTATTGGTGTTTTGTATTATTATACTTGGGTGGACAATAAACAGCTGATATATTTATTGGGCCAGTCAAAGTGTTGATGCAGACTGTAATCGCCTGTATGTGTTCTGCTTTATAGACATCCATTTCTACGCATTTTATTGCATTTTTTATTATGATAGCTGTGCCTCCATGAGTTTTGTTGTCAGGGTGATTTGTATAATAAATATCGAAGTTTGGTATGTTTATATAGGTCTTCTCAGTGGCATGGGTTTCGGAGATGAGCATGATATCAATTGCATTGTCGGTTAAAAATATTTTCAATTCTAGTAAGTGGCGGTATAGTCCGTTAGCATTCCAGATAGCGATTATTAATTTATTGTTTAGTTACAAGCATGGTTATGATATTCATCATGTTGGTCATTTGAGCAACTATGTGTTTCATCATTTGTTTCAATTCTTGTAAGTAGTCTTGTTGTTGCGTCGGGTAAGTGTTAGTTGTGGGAGAATGCTGTTTATGGCTCGTTGATGAAGGCATATTTTTGGTAAGTGCTTCTGCGTACGATATTCCTGGGGTTATTTGTTTATTTGTGCCAGAGTTCTGACACTGATCTGTGGGTGGCGTTGGCGTTGCTGGTAGTTCTTTTTTACGGACGGAGGGGAATTTTTGTATTTGTAGGGCTTTGTAGACCATGCATCCTTTATAATTTGCGGAGTGATTTTCGCCGCATAGGGCACATTTAATTTCATTTTTGCTGGAGGAGTGATGGATTTTGTAGTTAAGGGTGTTATGTTTACCAGCACATTTTACACATACTGGATCTTTTGTGCAATAATTCTTCGTGTGGCCATATTTTTGGCAGTTTGTGCATTGGGGGATTGTCTGCTTTTGTTGAGGTGGCTCAAACGTGACTCTGCAGTGTAGAAGGGTTACTATTTTGTAGATTTCTTTGTTATTGTCTAGCTGTTTTAGTTCTATAGAGAAGAGCGGGAGAGGTTGTTTTGGGTTACTGCGTTGAATGTTGTGTATGTTTAGCACTTCATGACCAAGTTCTGCAAGTTCCATTATGATTTCGTTTTTATCTGTTGCATGATGAACGTTGCGAAGTATTACTTTGAATCCTCGTTGGTCTTAAGGTCTAAATGTGTAGAATTTTGTTTCTTTATCTTTAAATAGTTTTAGAATGTTTGTGTAGTGAATGCTTTCTTGTGGTTGGATTTTAACTTCATTTGTTGAGAGTGCTTTAAGTTCGTATTTTGTATCAGTTAGTGATTTAAGGGCTGTTGTTAATACATGTACATTTTCAACGTTTTGCACATAGATGGGTGGTGGCTTAAGTTTGCGTTGTTCTCTTTGGATTTGTGGTTTTGTTTTCAGTTCAGTCCCACTGTCAGTATGTAGTTCATTCGCTTCAGCTTCTTATGCTAGCAACTTTAAGCGGTTGCCTGAATTAGGCTTGTCCAGCCAGTACTCTTTGAGTGTCTTTTGTACAGTGTTTTGATTTTTGTTTTTATGTTTTTTATTACTGTTCATCTGTTCGTTTGAGTTGTTTGGGGACTGTCCGTCACGGTGTCGTTTTAGGTTTTCTTGCTTATTTGGTTCTTTGGGGCTAATGGTGTAAATATTTTGTACTTGCGATGTTGTGGAAGTTTTTGAAGTTACTGCCGAAGAGCAAATCAGATGTGGCAGGGAACATACTGATGTTGTAGCTGCTGTGTTTGCTGTTGTTGTTGTTGTTGTGTTGGTTGTTGATGTCATTGTGAGAGGAAGAGGGGAGAGAGCGACCTGGTGGCTTGGTATGGTTAACAAAGTGGAGGAGGTTGTACCGGTTGATGTTTTTGATATGTGCGGGAGAATTGGAGTTGATGGTGACGCGCACTGGGCCCTCCAGGGAGTATTGATATTGATATCTCTATCAGGCGCGTTAAGGCAACTGTTACCTTGGATGCATTATTCACTTTTGTTTTTGTTTGAAGCTCTCGCCTTAGAGTTTGAGCGTTATTCACGCTCATTTTTTTTTTTTTTTAAGAAATGTCAGTTGGCAGCACTGAGTAAATTTAATTTATGCAGAGGAACAAAAAGCTTGCACAGCCTCTCAGAGAGAATGGAATATATCCATTTTGCAATGATTTGATTACCTCCTTGTCGTTCGGCAGAAGAAAATATTGAGCCGAAAGTGGCATTATCAAAAGCTCCCTCAATACCCCCACTCGGATATGTTTCTCCACAACTCGTTCTAAACTTTTCAACACGAACGATTCCAAACTGATTGGTCTAAAACTTTTTGCTAGGGCATAGTCGCCTTTTCCTCCTTTCGGAATAAATATTACTCTTACGAGTGGCCTTTGGGATGGTATTTAACCAAGTGCAAGGCAGGCTGTGAAGATCCTTTTCAGGGCCTCAATCAGCCTGTCTCCTCCTTTTTTAAGCATTGCTGGATATATTCCGTCAGGTCCAGGAGACTTAGAGTCTCAAAGGAAAACAAGGAAAACCTTATCGATTCTTCTGTCACTATCCGACTAGCAATATACCAGCTGTACCTAGAGGTTCCACCATCACTGCAGTTATTGTTCATGCCACTCTCTACTTTAGAGAGAGTTCTACTACCCGGAAAATGGGTTTCGAGTAGAGCATTAAACGTTTCCGATTTGGAAATGGTGTATGAACCATCAGATTTTCGAATGGAATCCAGCTTTACTGAGCGGTCTAGATGAAGGACCTTACAAAGTCTCGCTGTTTTCCTCATTTCTTCGACTTCGAATTCGAAATTTCAATAGGACTCAAGCTTGGCTTTCCGTACTTTTTCCTTATTTTCTCGGGCCTTATTAAGAAGTTTTCTGGACTGTACACGAAGCTTCGACAATTCAGGGTTCCACCAAGGAACCGCTTTCCCCTGTCTACTTTGCCTGAGTGGGCATAGTTCCCCAAAGCAATTCATTAAAGTACCATCTAATTTCTCAGTAGCATCTTCAATCATTTCTATTGATTTGAGTTTTTTCAGGTTTGGTAATCACTCATTTACAAGCTCACCATACCTTTCCCAGTCCATATTTCGAGGATTCCTACCCCGGAAGGCATTGATATTGTATTAGTTCAAAGTCTGAATTCGACGATGATCAGAAAGAGTGTCCTCTTCCAAAACTCGCCATCGGTTGATTTCATTTTCAACTGACCTATTGGTATGTGTTAAATCAATCACCTCTTGTCTCATTTTGGTCACAAACGTTAGTTTGTTACCAGTGTTTTGAATGACCAAATCAGATGACAGGATAAAATCCAGTAACTTGAGACCTCTGGGGTTGCATTTGCTGCTTCCCCATACAATGTTTTGTGAAATTGCATCACAGCCCACTATTAGCCCCAGATTATTGGATTCTGCATACTAGCTCCCTCGAAGGAGGTGGCTGTAAAGAGTCGTAGTGTAGGTAGGCTCTTTTAGCATCGTGTATTCGATCAACCTCGGCATGATAATACATGCTCGCGGTGTCACATTCCATTCACAATGAAGTATTTGTCCCCACGACATATCACCCAGACCACAGATGCGCTTTTGACATACCCATGGTTCTTGTATTAGTATTATGTGTGGGTTTGTTTGCAGTTTTACATGCCTACGGCACAGGAGAGCCGTAGACACTTTGCTATGCTGGACGGAAATGGATTCGCCGCAGATGTAGATGAGAACGGCGTCCGTACTTCGACTTCAGCACCTTGAGAGGCCCCAGATCGATACCCAGTACTAGGTGGTAGCGGATTTCTGCCTAGTGCACGAGTATACTCTCCCGAGAATCGTGTCGAGGTCTTTGTTTTGAATACGGATGCGTGTGAGGAGTTCTGCTGAACTACAGGAAGGACCCGGAATCCAAACACTCGTTCATACCAGCCCTTCTTTGCTACTCTTAACAAGAATGAACTTTCTGTTTTCGAAGGCTGGAATTTTTTCTATCTCTTTTTCCAGCCATTCTCGGGAAAAAGCATTGGAACAGTGCACCTTTACGATGCCGTCCACCACGCTTTTACCCTCGAAAGCCGGCGCGTCTTTCGACTCTCAGATAACTCTCCAAAGATAGCTGTCCTTTGGAGAGTAGACCGTCTTGTTTGTCGGTATGTATCTTTCCGTCATTACCTTTGCCGACATCCTCCGAATGATTCGCCAGACGTTGACGGAAGAGTGTCATTCGATATTTGGGGTCCCTGAGCCTTTGCCTAGTCAGGAAAATATTTGTCAGCCTTGGATTGCATCGAGGATGCAGGCATTTCCAACTTCCGTCTCTCAACTTTCCTCTTCTTTGCCTTTCTCCGCTTCCCGGTCATTGGCACAGACCCCGTTTTGTTTCCGGAAGAGTGCAACGTTTCAGAGGAATCCTCTGTTCTGAAATTGCAGGTGTCGAAGTTGACAGAGCTTGAGTACTTGCCTTAGCTAATGCTTCGGCTTTCTTCGCTCTATGTTTTCTTCGTTTTATATGCCTTGCGAATAGAACTGCACCTGCGTTAGAATCTCCAATAACTTCAGTCTTTTTACCGGTACTTACCTGATTCGCACTAGGTTTGACAGTTGTCAAAGACTTACTCGGTACCAGAGATCCATCTGAGTCTACTGAGAGATTGTCCGGGTGTGGGGTTCAGGTCTGCAAATCCGACGCCCAAGTCGTCGAATTCTTGACAGGAGGATTTCCCGAAAGTGGGTTACCTCGTACAGAGAGATGCTTGTTTAACCTCCACTTTTAAGAAATGCATTTTATACCTCCTGCCAGGTTATCGGTACGGTACTCTCCACATAGTACTTAGGTGGCCACCAATTCCGCCGTTCCGCAGATGGGTGGATACCCAATTCCTATATGGAGCTACCCTCTTAGTTCGTGGTAAGTTAATCTCTATAACATAGGGTTAAATCCCCATTTAAGCCTCACCCCGCGGCAAGGAGACCGACATGATACTTACTTTGTTATATTATCTACTTCCTCTATGTGCTTAGCCACCGTAACTATTGATATGTCATCCGCAAAGCCTATTATTTTTACTTCCATGACGTTCCATAAAACAGGACTTAGGATCGATCCTCGCGGTACGCCAGCAATAACTTAGTAAACTATTGTTTCAGCACTGCTTTCATATCTAAGTTCTTCTAAGTTTCGGAAGCCAAACTTTTCCTCTGTTCTAGGGACAAGTCTCGTTCGAGTATTTCGCTTATCGTATCCAGTGTCCAAATCGGCCGGATCTTGACATTACTTTTTTTATTCCCTAATACTTTGCATTCTACGCCGACCATGTAGGCACTTCCGCCTAAATTGCGCGATCTCCTCAGTCCACCACGTTCCCTGTCGATTTTGTACTCTTCTTGTTATTGCCGCGTCGCATGCTTTAGATAAAATGTCACCCAGCTGTCGGGCTTGCTCAGTTACTGGTCCTCGTTCTAAAACAAGCTCTCTCAGTGTGTACCCAAAGGCCTCGATATCCATTCTTCTGCCATCCTACTTGCTTAGTTGGGCATGCCATTCTGAGAGTTCAAATAAAGCTCACCAGGCATCACTATGAGTGAATTCCTCACTTACTCTCCATATAATTTTCTGCAGCAGTGAATCGCTTACAAGGGTTAGGTTAATAAACGATCCCGGTTTTACAGCACGTAAGCACACGTTTGCAATGCTAATGTCCATCCTTACGATGGATTCCAGCAAGCTACGTTACTACTGTTAATCTACCTTCAATATCCCACGTCAGGTCGTCTAGTAACGTCTCGAAGCACTCTTGCGTCCACCTTAGCCCTTACGAAGTCAACCACTTGATCATTAATTTCTTGGAGGGGGTGTTTACGCTTTCTATGTAATTGCCGCAATACCTTTCTTAACCTCTTCCATAACCCATCTTAAAACCGCCTCTGCTTTCTGTTCTATTGCCATCTGCCTTACAGTGGTTTAAGTTAATCTGGATCACTCATACCTCTCCTGAAGACCAGACATTTACCGCTTCCCGCAACGTGCTGAAAGTTGAATTCCCCCTTGGCTTTGCAAAGCATACCTTCTGGGTCCTCGACGCACTTTCTGCACTGCTTTGCGCGATCCTAGATTTATTCTTTGGTAGTAACCTCATCAATATCTTTACCCTCGAGAACCTTCTCTTGTGTCAGACTACGTACCGCCACTCAACCCCCTAGTGTACTGCCTACTATTAAGGGGAACTTCTTGGTTTATATACATATATATATATATATATAATTGGCGCGTACACCCTTTTTGGGTGTTTGCCCGAGCTCCTCCTCCTATTTATGGCGTGCGTCTTGATGTTGTTCCACAAATGGAGGGACGTACAGTTTCAAGCCGACCCCGAACGCAGATATTTTTATGAGGAACTTTTTCATGGCAGAAATACACTCGGAGGTTTGCCATTGCCTGCCGAGTGGCGACCACTATTAGAAAAATGTTTTTTCTTACTTTTGGGGTTTCACCGAGATTCGAACCTACGTTCTCTCCGTGAATTCCGAATGGTAGTCACGCACCAACCCATTCGGCTACGGCGGGTTCTTACTTTGTTCACCTTAATTTGATAGCTGAATGAGTATTTCACCCTTTTACGTTCGCCTTATTTTTGAGATCACTTTGACCAGTTCTTCGAGTTTGGGGTCGGATTCGACCGACTTCAATATTTCCGCGTATATGGTCCTGCGGCGACAATTATGAAGCTGCTCCAGGCAAAGTAACATTCAACTTATGCAAAGGTTCCCGAATAAAATTATTAAATGTGCAGTCGATGTTCCTTGGTTTATCCGTAGCTCCGATCTCGAGCGCGACCTAAATATTGACGCAGTAGCAAATACAATAAAAAAGTTAACGAAAGCCCACGATGAAAGATTAAAAAACCACGTCAATACGTAAATCTCAATTCTTGTTAATCCAACTAATTGGAGAAGAAAATTGAAACGAAAGAACCCAAAGACTTAATGGACTAAACAGAACCACACATTAAGTGGTGTATGTACCTCATAAGGGTTTTTTTATTATAAATTCTAAACAAATTGCTCGTTCTTTTTCTTAGTCCATTGCTTCATTCACAACCTTGCGCCCTCTGTCTCTATCTAAGGCTACCTCCTTCTTTCGCTTTCTAGGGCGTCCTCTTCTTCGGGCTCCATAGGTTAGCACGGGGCGGATCAAGCTTTGTATATCTTTAACTTTTGGTCGCGAGATAATAATTTAGACTTAGATTATATTCGTTCAAATTAAAAAAGTAAACTTTATTTGCTGCTAAAACCCTATCATTTATTGTCAATGATGTATCATTATTGGCTGATATTTAGATATCCGATAGATACCCCAAAATTTTCTTGTTTTTCTAGTTTTATACCTAAATGCACTCTCGTTGCACAATGACCTTCGCCGTTAGTTAATAACATTTTTCTTTATCACTAGTCGCAGTGTAAACTTAAAAATAAAATAAAAATAAAAAAGGCTAAAATTTAGTATAATGTATATCGCTTTGGAAAAAACGGTAAAAAGGGGGTGATAGAGGGGTGTATCCCCATCTTAAAACTGAAAACAGAACCTGCCGGAGGCTTATAGTTTTTAAGTAATTTAATGTTAAAGTTCTATAATTTAGCGAAAAGTTGGTGTTGCCATACACCTGAAATGAAAACGAAGTTCGCACGCAAGGATGTTCAGTGGAAGGTTCATTGTAAAACTGCAGTATTTTTTGCTGTAATTTAAAGTTGAGAAATAATTTTGAAAATAAAAACATACAACTCATTTAAACTTAAAAACAATGACATTAAGCGTATCACAAAAAATAATAAAGTAATTAAAATTAAATTAAATTAATTAACACAGTATTTTTGCGTGGAACTCCTTATCGCGTAGGCGGCCTTCGGCCGCGCTTCAAAAAAATAACCCTCATCAGTCCAACTCCGGCTACGCAATCCACAGTATTTTTGCGTAGAACTCCTTTTCGCGTGGGCGGCCTTCGGCCGCGCTTCAAAAAAATAACCCTCATCAGTCCAACTCCGGCTACGCAATCCACAGTATTTTTGCGTAGAACTCCTTTTCGCGTGGGCGGCCTTCGGCCGCGTTTCAAAAAAATAACCCTTATCAGTCCAACTCCGGCTACGCAATCCACAGTATTTTTGCGTAGAACTCCTTTTCGCGTGGGCGGCCTTCGGCCGCGCTTCAAAAAAATAACCCTCATCAGTCCAACTCCGGCTACGCAATCCACAGTATTTTTGCGTAGAACTCCTTTTCGCGTGGGCGGCCTTCGGCCGCGCTTCAAAAAAATAACCCTCATCAGTCCAAATCCGGCTACGCAATGCACAGTATTTTTGTGTAAAACTCCTTTCCGTGTTAAAACCATTGAACCCAAAATTAAAACGTCATATGCGTGTATGTAGTAAGCAGGCACAATAACCCCCATTCCCATCATTAACACTAAACTCAAGTACTTAATTTTTGTTTTCATTTGCAGGCATCCGGCAACACCATACTGTTGTAATTCCAATCTTCTTCTTATTCGCGCTTAAAATTGGAATGTGATTGCATAGGCAAATGAATTTGCATTTAATTTTAATAGATATAATTAGAATATTAGCATAAAAATCGGTACAAACACGCGTGGGAGTGTATATTTGGTGAATTTTAGTGAAATGTTAAAAAATATAGAGTGTAATGTGGCAAATTATAGTGAAGTTCCCGAGGGGATTTTGAATGTAAATAATTAAAAAATTATTATTTCCCGAATAATTTAAAGTTATAGAGAGTGTTCCTTAATACCTCATTAACATCTCCACCAAGTTTCATTAAAAAAAACCTTATAGTTTGCCAGAAATTCCAAAATATACATTGTTCTAAATTCCAGCCATAAAAAAACAACATTACGAAAGGTTTATTATGGGCTATTCTACTATTTAAATTTGCTTCGCTCATAAATTTTTGAACAGTTTTTGGATGGCAAGTCTTACCTAAAACCTTTTTGGCCATTTCAGTTGCCTTTAGAGTGCTTGTTTCTGGATTTTTCTCCATTTGGCACACTAACCACTGACACTCTTTCTCTCTGAAAGTTTTATTAAATATTGTGCTGGACTGTTAACGAACTTAAATGTAGAATTTCAACTATGACATTCCTTTTTTAAAATGCTCCAAAACTAACTCACGCTTTTTTGTCAAAAAACACGGTCCCTGGTTGAAAAAACAAACAAGCGTACATAAAATGTAATATTGCTTTATGTTAAACTCACTCTACAAACTCTTGCATACTAAAAATACAAATTCGTTTGTTGAAACTTACACCGGGAATAGCGGTACTTTTACCTATATCATTGAAGGGCACAGATACCTGTAAAATTTCGAAACAAAACAAAATTTTCTTAAAATGTTAATATAATCATTTAAGAATATGTCAAAAAACTTTTAGAACGTAAATTTAAGTATTTCTTATATTACAGCGCGTTACACACATTCTGTCCTATGAACCAAATATACAATATTTTTTCGGAAAGGGGATAAAAAATAAAAATCATGTGTATCGGCGATTTTCATGTACACGTCACAATTTTGTTTTTTGTATTTTATAACTTTAAACGAGCAATTCTTGTATGCATATCTGTATAGCCCCACGATCTCAGGACTAGCTTAACGGATTTGAATGAAATTGAGCACACAGATAGTGTATCACATTTCTAGACTTTTCACCTAGGTGTTGCCACTGACAATGTTTCACAGGGTTGCCACCTGTTCGAAATTTAAAAAAAAAATTGCATGAGATACGCCGATGTGGGTATCAAAAAAAAGTTATTTCACTCCGCATTACAATAGAGATATAAAACTCCGAATTTTTTATTAATTTTATTATATTAAAATTAAAAATTGTTACATTAAAAATTGTAATGCTTTTAAAGAGACTTAGGCCTTTTATTTTTGCGTTTGTAAGCATTTGTGTCAGTATCGCGACAAATAGACCAACAGTATTCGCCAAGTATATGCGTAATGTCTTGTCCTTTAAAGCGCTTTTCAATAGCCGCAATGTCCTGATGGAACCTTTTGCCATGTTCATCGCTACAAGCTCCTAAATTACCAGGGAAACAATCTAAATGATTGTGAAGGTGCCTTTCCATGCATGTTGTTTGATAGCATTCAATTTTGATGAAAATTCATAACTTGCAACTATTATTTTTATCTGCGGACCACTGAAAACACCTTAAATTATACACATCATTAAAAAAATAAAGTTACTAAAAGCCTTCGTAAAAAAAATACCTGCATGAATCTTTGCGCCGCTCACTTTCGGAAAAATATTGCGCAAACTTGCAATCGCCTCGCCCTCACGATCCAATTTTTTAACAAAATTTTATACGACACCGAGCTTAATGTGTAGTGATGGCAAAATGATTTGAGATCATTTGAGCACTAATGGTAGATTTTCTATACTTTTTACGCCTACTTTGTAGCATGTTCGCGGCTTCCACTTAAATTCAGTGTAATGCTGATCTCTTTTGCGACCTTCCCATGTACACAAAAAGCACTGGTGGGTTGGAAATCCACGCTTAACACCCATGAGTAATCCGACAACTTTTAGATCGCAGCATATTTTCCAATTATGCTCTTAGTAGTTTATCAGCTGTAATATTAATTCCATGCCTTCGTATGTTTCTTTGAGGTTGGTGGCATATGCGATCGGGACAACTGGATGTTTGTTACCGATATGAAGCAGCACTAATTTAAGGCTGTTGACCGATGCATCGACGAAAAGTCGCCACTCATCTGAAATATGAGGGTAACCCATTTTTTCAAACATCGAATCAATATCACAACAATAAGCCAGGTTTTTCCCCGATCTTCGTGCAATTTAAAAAATTCGTCATATGGAATACTGCTACGTCGATCACGAGCGGCTGTTATTTTAAAATCAGCCGCCACTATATTCCACTGCTTAAATCGTGATGCAAAGAGTTCGGCTGTTCTCTTTGACAAATTTCCTTCTCGTACAAGGTCATTGAAGTTGGCTTGCGTTACTAAATGCGGTACTGCAGTCCCAAGTTCACTAGGTGTTGGTACAAATTCCGATACTTCTGGTTCTCTGCATCTCGCATTCGATGCAAGAAATGCTGATAGCATTGTTGGTGCTACTGTTACGAGTCTGCCTGCAGAAATTCAGCGCGGTTGGATCACGGAAAAAGGGTTAAAAATTGATCCAAAGTTTTTCACACAGGCGGACTACGAGCTCTATATTTTATACATAAAAAAAAAAATTCTGACGTGTACATGAAAATCGCCGATACACGTGTATTTTTATTTTTTCTCCCCTTTCCGAAAAAGTATATTTGGTTCATAGGACAGAAAAAAGTTCGTTTTTGTAACGCAGTGTTATAGATTGTCAACCGTGACGACTCTATTCTTTGCATTCGAACGCTGGGAGAGGTATAGCTACGATGTATTCAAACTTTAGACGCGTTTTTCTCAAAACTATATTTTTTCGGATTGGCGTACACGATAACTCGAAAAGTTATTGACCAATCTCCCTAAAATTTTACACACATCTTTTTTATGATATTACTTTCTATGTGAACTCACATGTTTTCGAAAAAATCAAAAATAGAAGGAAAATTCGCCCCAAAACTCATTTTTTTAAGCATTTTATTCAGCGAATTTTTTCTCCATTTTTTTTACTTCATATAGAAATTATGACATTAGTAAACAAAAAAAAATGTTTGGTTTTTTGTAATCAGGTCACTGACGCCGATGCTATAATGCCCGCCAATTGAGAAGCCCCGCTACGACCTTCCTGGAAGAATTGAGTGTACATCCGCCATTTTAAATGATTAAAATAAAAACAAATTTATATTATTTTAATGTATGCCAATTTTGAATAAAATATATTGACTTCTTCATTTTAAATAATTTTAATGAAAATCAGGGAAAATATGGCCGTTTATATGTATCTGTCCCTTTAAGCTTTTATTTAAGTCCAAATCTGTTGGGAACAATGTCGACAAAAATCGTTCTATACGTACATGTATATCATAGACATATGTATGTATGAGCAATGTTGGACATACACATCGTGAAGAATGACTGTTGACATAGGAAATAAATTGAATTTCTCCACTTTATTAGCAAAAATAGCACTCTCTATTTATCTTGTTGTTTGTGACTTGTTGTTTGTACTGATTCATATTTATTCACAGCATTTAAAGAAAATTAATAAAAACTGACTTCAAATTCTTTGGAAAAACCACAACTTGAGCAACAAAAGCAAATAACACACTATTTCGACATTGCCAATAAACTGTTTTTACGAACTTTAATACCGGCTTGTTTCATTAAATACATAATGTGACTACGTAATTTTTTGATTAAATTTTTATTGGGTATGATAACCGATAGCTTCAATATCATTGTGCAGGCGCTTTCTCATGGAATAGACCAATTTGTTTGTGTCGCATACGTTCGGTATAATCTGGCATTCCTCCATTATTGAAGTTTTTAATGCTGCTGCATTCTTTGGATGTTTTATGGACTCTTTCCTTCAAAAATGGCCACAAATTTTCACTCACGTTTATGTCGGGACTCAGAGCTGGTGTATTTATAACTTTACCACCAAATTTTTTAGCACTGCCGACGAAGATTTTTCAATATATTTAATTGCAGTTTTGCGTCCATTGTGCCGTCAATAAGCACCAAGTCTCCTATTCCTTTACTTGAAAGGCATCCCCAAACCATAACAGAAATTTATCCATAATTAAATTTGAGTATTTTATTACAATTTTGTAAAGCTGTCAAGGGCTTGCGCCATACTCTAGTCGGTGCATCGTTGCAATAAAGCATCATCTTTGTCTCGTCGCAAAACATAACGTCGTCCAAATAATCTTTTGGTCAGAAATGTGGTTCAAAGACAGAAACAGGAGTTTTTCAACATTTTGTGCAGACAGCAATGGTGTGCTGCTATCGATGAATATGATATTATACTGCACCACATATAGCGTGACGCGCTGCATCATGAGAGAGAACAATACCACACTTCTCGCTAAGCTCCTTTGCACGTTTTTAAAGCAAATTCTCGGCTTTTCATCCAATTTTCGGATCATCAAAAGCTCTGCACGTCCAGTAATCTTATTTTTAGACCCACCTGTATTCAATCGCCACCTGTAGGCATCTTGGAGTGATACTTGACTCTAAGCTCAATTAGAAGTTGAAAATCGGGTAAAGAAAGCCAGTATAGCCTTATACTCCTGCAAATCTATGTTCGGTAAAAAATGGGGACTCAAGCCACAGGTCATGTTGTGGATGTACAACGCAGTGCTTTTGCCAATTGTAACGTGCCTGGTTTGGTGGGAGGCTCTTCGGAAGAGCTATAATACCACTAAACTGGGAAGGGTGCAAAAGACTGCATGCATTGGCATCACCAGAGCATGTAAAACTTGCCCCAGTGCTGCCCTGAATGTCCTTATTTACTTCCTTCCTATCGACTTTTACGTTATTTCCACCGCAGCTCAAAGTGCAATCAGGTTAAAGAAGGATGGCCTCTGGAGACAATCTCTCAAGAGACATGTTAGCATTTTCGCGCAGTTAGCACCATATTTCTCCGAACTTCGAACAGATCTCTCTATCCGCAAACTAGAGTTTGAGCGTCGTGCTAGGGCAATCTTTCCAAATAAGCAGGATTGGATCGAGGGGAAAATCTGCACTGACGGTTCCAAGATGGAATCGGGAGTCGGAGCAGGGTCTTTTTCTAAATCAGCCAATTTATCTATCTCCTTTTAACTGCCGAACACTGCTAGTGTTTCTCAACCAGAAGTCTTTGCGATCCTGCAGACATGAAAAATGCTTAGGGAACGAGGGAGATATTAACATTTTCTCTGATAGTTAAGCAGCGATCAAGGCTCTGACGACGCTATGGTGCAGAACGAAATTAGTAAATTCCTGTAAGGAGGAGATCAAATCTCGTGGGTGTGCAGGTAACATTTCTCTGATCTGGGTTCCACGACATAGGAACGCAGAGGGAAATAAAATTGCTGAAGAGCTTGCCAGGAAGGGGACTGAATTGGCCTCAGAAACCTCCTACCCCGTCATCGGTATCCCCCTGACAGTTGTTAAAGGGGAGCTGCACAAATTATTTTTCAGGAAAGCGCGGAAAAGATGGAGCTCCATTTTTTCATGTACTATTTCGAAAACCTTTTGGTTTCAGTTCAATGTACGAAGAACTCAGAAAGTTCTTTGGACTCCTTGCCATTCAATTTCCAAACTCATAGCTGTGTTTACCGGTTACTAGATGATCGGCACTCACGCGGAAGAGCTAGGGTTACCATTTAATCCCCATTGCAAAAGCTGTGGGTATCTTTCAGAAAAGGAGACTGTTGAGCACTGAGTGCTCCTTTCTTCCACAGCCTGGGGCAGTGCACCAACCTAAATCCCATCAATCTTCTCCATTATATCAACAGCTCTGGCTGGCAATAGATATCTGGCTGTTGGGGGTCCCAACTCCGGCTACGCAATCCACAGTATTTTTGCGTAGAACTCCTTTTCGCGTGGGCGGCCTTCGGCCGCGCTTCAAAAAAATAACCCTCATCAGTCCAACTCCGGCTACGCAATGCACAGTATTTTTGCGTAAAACTCCTTTCCGTGTTAAAACCATTGAACCCAAAATTAAAACGTCATATGCGTGTATGTAGTAAGCAGGCACAATAACCCCCATTCCCATCATTAACACTAAACTCAAGTACTTAATTTTTGTTTTCATTTGCAGGCATCCGGCAACACCATACTGTTGTAATTCCAATCTTCTTCTTATTCGCGCTTAAAATTGGAATGTGATTGCATAGGCAAATGAATTTGCATTTAATTTTAATAGATATAATTAGAATATTAGCATAAAAATCGGTACAAACACGCGTGGGAGTGTATATTTGGTGAATTTTAGTGAAATGTTAAAAAATATAGAGTGTAATGTGGCAAATTATAGTGAAGTTCCCGAGGGGATTTTGAGTGTAAATAATTAAAAAATTATTATTTCCCGAATAATTTAAAGTTATAAAGAGTGTTCCTTAACACCTCACTAACATCTCCACCAAGTTTCATTAAAAAAAACATTATAGTTTGCCAGAAATTCCAAAATATACATTGTTCTAAATTCCAGCCATAAAAAAACAACATTACGAAAGGTTTATTATGGGCTATTCTACTATTTAAATTTGCTTCGCTCATAAATTTTTGAACAGTTTTTGGATGGCAAGTCTTACCTAAAACCTTTTTGGCCATTTCAGTTGCCTTTAGAGTGCTTGTTTCTGGATTTTTCTCCATTTGGCACACTAACCACTGACACTCTTTCTCTCTGAAAGTTTTATTAAATATTGTGCTGGACTGTTAACGAACTTAAATGTAGAATTTCAACTATGACATTCCTTTTTTAAAATGCTCCAAAACTAACTCACGCTTTTTTGTCAAAAAACACGGTCCCTGGTTGAAAAAACAAACAAGCGTACATAAAATGTAATATTGCTTTATGTTAAACTCACTCTACAAACTCTTGCATACTAAAAATACAAATTCGTTTGTTGAAACTTGCACCGGGAATAGCGGTACTTTTACCTATATCATTGAAGGGCACAGATACCTGTAAAATTTCGAAACAAAACAAAATTTTCTTAAAATGTTAATATAATCATTTAAGAATATGTCAAAAAACTTTTAGAACGTAAATTTAAGTATTTCTTATATTACAGCGCGTTACACACATTCTGTCCTATGAACCAAATATACAATATTTTTTCGGAAAGGGGATAAAAAATAAAAATCATGTGTATCGGCGATTTTCATGTACACGTCACAATTTTTTTTTTTGTATTTTATAACTTTAAACGAGCAATTCTTGTATGCATATCTGTATAGCCCCACGATCTCAGGACTAGCTTAACGGGTTTGAATGAAATTGAGCACACAGATAGTGTATCACATTTCTAGACTTTTCACCTAGGTGTTGCCACTGACAATGTTTCACAGGGTTGCCACCTGTTCGAAATTTAAAAAAAAAATTGCATGAGATACGCTGATGTGGGTATCAAAAAAAAGTTATTTCACTCCGCATTACAATAGAGATATAAAACTCCGAATTTTTTATTAATTTTATTATATTAAAATTAAAAATTGTTACATTAAAAATTGTAATGCTTTTAAAGAGACTTAGGCCTTTTATTTTTGCGTTTGTAAGCATTTGTGTCAGTATCGCGACAAATAGACCAACAGTATTCGCCAAGCATATGCGTAATGTCTTGTCCTTTAAAGCGCTTTTCAATAGCCGCAATGTCCTGATGGAACCTTTTGCCATGTTCATCGCTACAAGCTCCTAAATCACCAGGGAAACAATCTAAATGATTGTGAAGGTGCCTATCCATGCATGTTGTTTGATAGCATTCAATTTTGATGAAAATTCATAACTTGCAACTATTATTTTTATCTGCGGACCACTGAAAACACCTTAAATTATACACATCATTAAAAAAATAAAGTTACTAAAAGCCTTCGTAAAAAAAATACCTGCATGAATCTTTGCGCCGCTCACTTTCGGAAAAATATTGCGCAAACTTGCAATCGCCTCGCCCTCACGATCCAATTTTTTAACAAAATTTTATACGACACCGAGCTTAATGTGTAGTGATGGCAAAATGATTTGAGATCATTTGAGCACTAATGGTAGATTTTCTATACTTTTTACGCCTACTTGTAGCATGTTCGCGGCTTCCACTTAAATTCAGTGTAATGCTGATCTCTTTTGCGACCTTCCCATGTACACAAAAAGCACTGGTGGGTTGGAAATCCACGCTTAACACCCATGAGTAATCCGACAACTTTTAGATCGCAGCATATTTTCCAATTATGCTCTTAGTAGTTTATCAGCTGTAATATTAATTCCATGCCTTCGTATGTTTCTTTGAGGTTGGTGGCATATGCGATCGGGACAACTGGATGTTTGTTACCGATATGAAGCAGCACTAATTTAAGGCTGTTGACCGATGCATCGACGAAAAGTCGCCACTCATCTGAAATATGAGGGTAACCCATTTTTTCAAACATCGAATCAATATCACAACAATAAGCCAGGTTTTTCCCCGATCTTCGTGCAATTTAAAAAATTCGTCATATGGAATACTGCTACGTCGATCACGAGCGGCTGTTATTTTAAAATCAGCCGCCACTATATTCCACTGCTTAAATCGTGATGCAAAGAGTTCGGCTGTTCTCTTTGACAAATTTCCTTCTCGTACAAGGTCATTGAAGTTGGCTTGCGTTACTAAATGCGGTACTGCAGTCCCAAGTTCACTAGGTGTTGGTACAAATTCCGATACTTCTGGTTCTCTGCATCTCGCATTCGATGCAAGAAATGCTGATAGCATTGTTGGTGCTACTGTTACGAGTCTGCCTGCAGAAATTCAGCGCGGTTGGATCACGGAAAAAGGGTTAAAAATTGATCCAAAGTTTTTCACACAGGCGGACTACGAGCTCTATATTTTATACATAAAAAAAAAAATTCTGACGTGTACATGAAAATCGCCGATACACGTGTATTTTTATTTTTTCTCCCCTTTCCGAAAAAGTATATTTGGTTCATAGGACAGAAAAAAGTTCGTTTTTGTAACGCAGTGTTATAGATTGTCAACCGTGACGACTCTATTCTTTGCATTCGAACGCTGGGAGAGGTATAGCTACGATGTATTCAAACTTTAGACGCGTTTTTCTCAAAACTATATTTTTCGGATTGGCGTACACGATAACTCGAAAAGTTATTGACCAATCTCCCTAAAATTTTACACACATCTTTTTTATGATATTACTTTCTATGTGAACTCACATGTTTTCGAAAAAATCAAAAATAGAAGGAAAATTCGCCCCAAAACTCATTTTTTTAAGCATTTTATTCAGCGAATTTTTTCTCCATTTTTTTTACTTCATATAGAAATTATGACATTAGTAAACAAAAAAAAATGTTTGGTTTTTTGTAATCAGGTCACTGACGCCGATGCTATAATGCCCGCCAATTGAGAAGCCCCGCTACGACCTTCCTGGAAGAATTGAGTGTACATCCGCCATTTTAAATGATTAAAATAAAAACAAATTTATATTATTTTAATGTATGCCAATTTTGAATAAAATATATTGACTTCTTCATTTTAAATAATTTTAATGAAAATCAGGGAAAATATGGCCGTTTATATGTATCTGTCCCTTTAAGCTTTTATTTAAGTCCAAATCTGTTGGGAACAATGTCGACAAAAATCGTTCTATACTAATTGAACCAACCACATTCCTTTAACACAAATGATAACAGGTTCCATGTCCGATGAATCATATTGATTCATATCACTAAGCTTGTACCGTGTCTGATACGTACATGTATATCATAGACATATGTATGTATGAGCAATGTTGGACATACACATCGTGAAGAATGACTGTTGACATAGGAAATAAATTGAATTTCTCCACTTTATTAGCAAAAATAGCACTCTCTATTTATCTTGTTGTTTGTGACTTGTTGTTTGTACTGATTCATATTTATTCACAGCATTTAAAGAAAATTAATAAAAACTGACTTCAAATTCTTTGGAAAAACCACAACTTGAGCAACAAAAGCAAATAACACACTATTTCGACATTGCCAATAAACTGTTTTTACGAACTTTAATACCGGCTTGTTTCATTAAATACATAATGTGACTACGTAATTTTTTGATTAAATTTTTATTGGGTATGATAACCGATAGCTTCAATATCATTGTGCAGGCGCTTTCTCATGGAATAGACCAATTTGTTTGTGTCGCATACGTTCGGTATAATCTGGCATTCCTCCATTATTGAAGTTTTTAATGCTGCTGCATTCTTTGGATGTTTTATGGACTCTTTCCTTCAAAAATGGCCACAAATTTTCAATCACGTTTATGTCGGGACTCAGAGCTGGTGTATTTATAACTTTACCACCAAATTTTTTAGCACTGCCGACGAAGATTTTTCAATATATTTAATTGCAGTTTTGCGTCCATTGTGCCGTCAATAAGCACCAAGTCTCCTATTCCTTTACTTGAAAGGCATCCCCAAACCATAACAGAAATTTATCCATAATTAAATTTGAGTATTTTATTACAATTTTGTAAAGCTGTCAAGGGCTTGCGCCATACTCTAGTCGGTGCATCGTTGCAATAAAGCATCATCTTTGTCTCGTCGCAAAACATAACGTCGTCCAAATAATCTTTTGGTCAGAAATGTGGTTCAAAGACAGAAACAGGAGTTTTTCAACATTTTGTGCAGACAGCAATGGTGTGCTGCTATCGATGAATATGATATTATACTGCACCACATATAGCGTGACGCGCTGCATCATGAGAGAGAACAATACCACACTTCTCGCTAAGCTCCTTTGCACGTTTTTAAAGCAAATTCTCGGCTTTTCATCCAATTTTCGGATCATCAAAAGCTCTGCACGTCCAGTAATCTTATTTTTAGACCCACCTGTATTCAATCGCCACCTGTAGGCATCTTGGAGTGATACTTGACTCTAAGCTCAATTAGAAGTTGAAAATCGGGTAAAGAAAGCCAGTATAGCCTTATACTCCTGCAAATCTATGTTCGGTAAAAAATGGGGACTCAAGCCACAGGTCATGTTGTGGATGTACATCGCAGTGCTTTTGCCAATTGTAACGTGCCTGGTTTGGTGGGAGGCTCTTCGGAAGAGCTATAATACCACTAAACTGGGAAGGGTGCAAAAGACTGCATGCATTGGCATCACCAGAGCATGTAAAACTTGCCCCAGTGCTGCCCTGAATGTCCTTATTTACTTCCTTCCTATCGACTTTTACGTTATTTCCACCGCAGCTCAAAGTGCAATCAGGTTAAAGAAGGATGGCCTCTGGAGACAATCTCTCAAGAGACATGTTAGCATTTTCGCGCAGTTAGCACCATATTTCTCCGAACTTCGAACAGATCTCTCTATCCGCAAACTAGAGCGTCGTGCTAGGGCAATCTTTCCAAATAAGCAGGATTGGATCGAGGGGAAAATCTGCACTGACGGTTCCAAGATGGAATCGGGAGTCGGAGCAGGGTCTTTTTCTAAATCAGCCAATTTATCTATCTCCTTTTAACTGCCGAACACTGCTAGTGTTTCTCAACCAGAAGTCTTTGCGATCCTGCAGACATGAAAAATGCTTAGGGAACGAGGGAGATATTAACATTTTCTCTGATAGTTAAGCAGCGATCAAGGCTCTGACGACGCTATGGTGCAGAACGAAATTAGTAAATTCCTGTAAGGAGGAGATCAAATCTCGTGGGTGTGCAGGTAACATTTCTCTGATCTGGGTTCCACGACATAGGAACGCAGAGGGAAATAAAATTGCTGAAGAGCTTGCCAGGAAGGGGACTGAATTGGCCTCAGAAACCTCCTACCCCGTCATCGGTATCCCCCTGACAGTTGTTAAAGGGGAGCTGCACAAATTATTTTTCAGGAAAGTGCGGAAAAGATGGAGCTCCATTTTTTCATGTACTATTTCGAAAGCCTTTTGGTTTCAGTACAATGTACGAAGAACTCAGAAAGTTCTTTGGACTCCTTGCCATTCAATTTTCAAACTCATAGCTGTGTTTACCGGTTACTAGATGATCGGCACTCACGCGGAAGAGCTAGGGTTACCATTTAATCCCCATTGCAAAAGCTGTGGGTATCTTTCAGAAAAGGAGACTGTTGAGCACTGAGTGCTCCTTTCTTCCACAGCCTGGGGCAGTGCACCAACCTAAATCCCATCAATCTTCTCCATTATATCAACAGCTCTGGCTGGCAATAGATATCTGGCTGTTGGGGGTCCCAACTCCGGCTACGCAATCCACAGTATTTTTGCGTAGAACTCCTTTTCGCGTGGGCGGCCTTCGGCCGCGCTTCAAAAAAATAACCCTCATCAGTCCAACTCCGGCTACGCAATGCACAGTATTTTTGCGTAAAACTCCTTTCCGTGTTAAAACCATTGAACCCAAAATTAAAACGTCATATGCGTGTATGTAGTAAGCAGGCACAATAACCCCCATTCCCATCATTAACACTAAACTCAAGTACTTAATTTTTGTTTTCATTTGCAGGCATCCGGCAACACCATACTGTTGTAATTCCAATCTTCTTCTTATTCGCGCTTAAAATTGGAATGTGATTGCATAGGCAAATGAATTTGCATTTAATTTTAATAGATATAATTAGAATATTAGCATAAAAATCGGTACAAACACGCGTGGGAGTGTATATTTGGTGAATTTTAGTGAAATGTTAAAAAATATAGAGTGTAATGTGGCAAATTATAGTGAAGTTCCCGAGGGGATTTTGAGTGTAAATAATTAAAAAATTATTATTTCCCGAATAATTTAAAGTTATAAAGAGTGTTCCTTAACACCTCACTAACATCTCCACCAAGTTTCATTAAAAAAAACATTATAGTTTGCCAGAAATTCCAAAATATACATTGTTCTAAATTCCAGCCATAAAAAAACAACATTACGAAAGGTTTATTATGGGCTATTCTACTATTTAAATTTGCTTCGCTCATAAATTTTTGAACAGTTTTTGGATGGCAAGTCTTACCTAAAACCTTTTTGGCCATTTCAGTTGCCTTTAGAGTGCTTGTTTCTGGATTTTTCTCCATTTGGCACACTAACCACTGACACTCTTTCTCTCTGAAAGTTTTATTAAATATTGTGCTGGACTGTTAACGAACTTAAATGTAGAATTTCAACTATGACATTCCTTTTTTAAAATGCTCCAAAACTAACTCACGCTTTTTTGTCAAAAAACACGGTCCCTGGTTGAAAAAACAAACAAGCGTACATAAAATGTAATATTGCTTTATGTTAAACTCACTCTACAAACTCTTGCATACTAAAAATACAAATTCGTTTGTTGAAACTTGCACCGGGAATAGCGGTACTTTTACCTATATCATTGAAGGGCACAGATACCTGTAAAATTTCGAAACAAAACAAAATTTTCTTAAAATGTTAATATAATCATTTAAGAATATGTCAAAAAACTTTTAGAACGTAAATTTAAGTATTTCTTATATTACAGCGCGTTACACACATTCTGTCCTATGAACCAAATATACAATATTTTTTCGGAAAGGGGATAAAAAATAAAAATCATGTGTATCGGCGATTTTCATGTACACGTCACAATTTTTTTTTTTGTATTTTATAACTTTAAACGAGCAATTCTTGTATGCATATCTGTATAGCCCCACGATCTCAGGACTAGCTTAACGGGTTTGAATGAAATTGAGCACACAGATAGTGTATCACATTTCTAGACTTTTCACCTAGGTGTTGCCACTGACAATGTTTCACAGGGTTGCCACCTGTTCGAAATTTAAAAAAAAAATTGCATGAGATACGCTGATGTGGGTATCAAAAAAAGTTATTTCACTCCGCATTACAATAGAGATATAAAACTCCGAATTTTTTATTAATTTTATTATATTAAAATTAAAAATTGTTACATTAAAAATTGTAATGCTTTTAAAGAGACTTAGGCCTTTTATTTTTGCGTTTGTAAGCATTTGTGTCAGTATCGCGACAAATAGACCAACAGTATTCGCCAAGCATATGCGTAATGTCTTGTCCTTTAAAGCGCTTTTCAATAGCCGCAATGTCCTGATGGAACCTTTTGCCATGTTCATCGCTACAAGCTCCTAAATCACCAGGGAAACAATCTAAATGATTGTGAAGGTGCCTATCCATGCATGTTGTTTGATAGCATTCAATTTTGATGAAAATTCATAACTTGCAACTATTATTTTTATCTGCGGACCACTGAAAACACCTTAAATTATACACATCATTAAAAAAATAAAGTTACTAAAAGCCTTCGTAAAAAAAATACCTGCATGAATCTTTGCGCCGCTCACTTTCGGAAAAATATTGCGCAAACTTGCAATCGCCTCGCCCTCACGATCCAATTTTTTAACAAAATTTTATACGACACCGAGCTTAATGTGTAGTGATGGCAAAATGATTTGAGATCATTTGAGCACTAATGGTAGATTTTCTATACTTTTTACGCCTACTTTGTAGCATGTTCGCGGCTTCCACTTAAATTCAGTGTAATGCTGATCTCTTTTGCGACCTTCCCATGTACACAAAAAGCACTGGTGGGTTGGAAATCCACGCTTAACACCCATGAGTAATCCGACAACTTTTAGATCGCAGCATATTTTCCAATTATGCTCTTAGTAGTTTATCAGCTGTAATATTAATTCCATGCCTTCGTATGTTTCTTTGAGGTTGGTGGCATATGCGATCGGGACAACTGGATGTTTGTTACCGATATGAAGCAGCACTAATTTAAGGCTGTTGACCGATGCATCGACGAAAAGTCGCCACTCATCTGAAATATGAGGGTAACCCATTTTTTCAAACATCGAATCAATATCACAACAATAAGCCAGGTTTTTCCCCGATCTTCGTGCAATTTAAAAAATTCGTCATATGGAATACTGCTACGTCGATCACGAGCGGCTGTTATTTTAAAATCAGCCGCCACTATATTCCACTGCTTAAATCGTGATGCAAAGAGTTCGGCTGTTCTCTTTGACAAATTTCCTTCTCGTACAAGGTCATTGAAGTTGGCTTGCGTTACTAAATGCGGCACTGCAGTTCCAAGTTCACTAGGTGTTGGTACAAATTCCGATACTTCTGGTTCTCTGCATCTCGCATTCGATGCAAGAAATGCTGATAGCATTGTTGGTGCTACTGTTACGAGTCTGCCTGCAGAAATTCAGCGCGGTTGGATCACGGAAAAAGGGTTAAAAATTGATCCAAAGTTTTTCACACAGGCGGACTACGAGCTCTATATTTTATACATAAAAAAAAAAATTCTGACGTGTACATGAAAATCGCCGATACACGTGTATTTTTATTTTTTCTCCCCTTTCCGAAAAAGTATATTTGATTCATAGGACAGAAAAAAGTTCGTTTTTGTAACGCAGTGTTATAGATTGTCAACCGTGACGACTCTATTCTTTGCATTCGAACGCTGGGAGAGGTATAGCTACGATGTATTCAAACTTTAGACGCGTTTTTCTCAAAACTATATTTTTCGAATTGGCGTACACGATAACTCGAAAAGTTATTGACCAATCTCCCTAAAATTTTGCACATATCTTTTTTATGATATTACTTTCTATGTGAACTCACATGTTTTCGAAAAAAGCAAAAATAGTAGGAAAATTCGCCCCAAAACTCATTTTTTAAGCATTTTATTCAGCGAATTTTTTCTCCATTTTTTTTTACTTCATATAGAAATTATGACATTAGTAAACAAAAAAAAATGTTTGGTTTTTTGTAATCAGGTCACTGACGCCGATGCTATAATGCCCGCCAATTGAGAAGCCCCGCTACGACCTTCCTGGAAGAATTGAGTGTACATCCGCCATTTTAAATGATTAAAATAAAAACAAATTTATATTATTTTAATGTATGCCAATTTTGAATAAAATATATTGACTTCTTCATTTTAAATAATTTTAATGAAAATCAGGGAAAATATGGCCGTTTATATGTATCTGTCCCTTTAAGCTTTTATTTAAGTCCAAATCTGTTGGGAACAATGTCGACAAAAATCGTTCTATACTAATTGAACCAACCACATTCCTTTAACACAAATGATAACAGGTTCCATGTCCGATGAATCATATTGATTCATATCACCAAGCTTGTACCGTGTCTGATACGTACATGTATATCATAGACATATGTATGTATGAGCAATGTTGGACATACACATCGTGAAGAATGACTGTTGACATAGGAAATAAATTGAATTTCTCCACTTTATTAGCAAAAATAGCACTCTCTATTTATCTTGTTGTTTGTACTGATTCATATTTATTCACAGCATTTAAAGAAAATTAATAAAAACTAACTTCAAATTCTTTGGAAAAACCACAACTTGAGCAACAAAAGCAAATAACACACTATTTCGACATTGCCAATAAACTGTTTTTACGAACTTTAATACCGGCTTGTTTCATTAAATACATAATGTGACTACGTAATTTTTTGATTAAATTTTTATTGGGTATGATAACCGATAGCTTCAATATCATTGTGCAGGCGCTTTCTCATGGAATAGACCAATTTGTTTGTGTCGCATACGTTCGGTATAATCTGGCATTCCTCCATTATTGAAGTTTTTAATGCTGCTGCATTCTTTGGATGTTTTATGGACTCTTTCCTTCAAAAATGGCCACAAATTTTCACTCACGTTTATGTCGGGACTCAGAGCTGGTGTATTTATAACTTTACCACCAAATTTTTTAGCACTGCCGACGAAGATTTTTCAATATATTTAATTGCAGTTTGGCGTCCATTGTGCCGTCAATAAGCACCAAGTCTCCTATTCCTTTACTTGAAAGGCATCCCCAAACCATAACGGAAATTTATCCATAATTAAATTTGAGTATTTTATTACAATTTTGTAAAGCTGTCAAGGGCTTGCGCCATACTCTAGTCGGTGCATCGTTGCAATAAAGCATTATCTTTGTCTCGTCGCAAAACATAACGTCGTCCAAATAATCTTTTGGTTCAGAAATGTGGTTCAAAGACAAAGACAGGAGTTTTTCAACATTTTGTGCAGACAGCAATGGTGTGCTGCTATCGATGAATATGATATTATACTGCACCACATATAGCGTGACGCGCTGCATCATGAGAGAGAACAATACCACACTTCTCGCTAAGCTCCTTTGCACGTTTTTAAAGCAAATTCTCGGCTTTTCATCCAATTTTCGGATCATCAAAAGCTCTGCACGTCCAGTAATCTTATTTTTAGACCCACCTGTATTCAATCGCCACCTGTAGGCATCTTGGAGTGATACTTGACTCTAAGCTCAATTAGAAGTTGAAAATCGGGTAAAGAAAGCCAGTATAGCCTTATACTCCTGCAAATCTATGTTCGGTAAAAAATGGGGACTCAAGCCACAGGTCATGTTGTGGATGTACAACGCAGTGCTTTTGCCAATTGTAACGTGCCTGGTTTGGTGGGAGGCTCTTCGGAAGAGCTATAATACCACTAAACTGGGAAGGGTGCAAAAGACTGCATGCATTGGCATCACCAGAGCATGTAAAACTTGCCCCAGTGCTGCCCTGAATGTCCTTATTTACTTCCTTCCTATCGACTTTTACGTTATTTCCACCGCAGCTCAAAGTGCAATCAGGTTAAAGAAGGATGGCCTCTGGAGACAATCTCTCAAGAGACATGTTAGCATTTTCGCGCAGTTAGCACCATATTTCTCCGAACTTCGAACAGATCTCTCTATCCGCAAACTAGAGTTTGAGCGTCGTGCTAGGGCAATCTTTCCAAATAAGCAGGATTGGATCGAGGGGAAAATCTGCACTGACGGTTCCAAGATGGAATCGGGAGTCGGAGCAGGGTCTTTTTCTAAATCAGCCAATTTATCTATCTCCTTTTAACTGCCGAACACTGCTAGTGTTTCTCAACCAGAAGTCTTTGCGATCCTGCAGACATGAAAAATGCTTAGGGAACGAGGGAGATATTAACATTTTCTCTGATAGTTAAGCAGCGATCAAGGCTCTGACGACGCTATGGTGCAGAACGAAATTAGTAAATTCCTGTAAGGAGGAGATCAAATCTCGTGGGTGTGCAGGTAACATTTCTCTGATCTGGGTTCCACGACATAGGAACGCAGAGGGAAATAAAATTGCTGAAGAGCTTGCCAGGAAGGGGACTGAATTGGCCTCAGAAACCTCCTACCCCGTCATCGGTATCCCCCTGACAGTTGTTAAAGGGGAGCTGCACAAATTATTTTTCAGGAAAGTGCGGAAAAGATGGAGCTCCATTTTTTCATGTACTATTTCGAAAGCCTTTTGGTTTCAGTACAATGTACGAAGAACTCAGAAAGTTCTTTGGACTCCTTGCCATTCAATTTTCAAACTCATAGCTGTGTTTACCGGTTACTAGATGATCGGCACTCACGCGGAAGAGCTAGGGTTACCATTTAATCCCCATTGCAAAAGCTGTGGGTATCTTTCAAAAAAGGAGACTGTTGAGCACTGAGTGCTCCTTTCTTCCACAGCCTGGGGCAGTGCACCAACCTAAATCCCATCAATCTTCTCCATTATATCAACAGCTCTGGCTGGCAATAGATATCTGGCTGTTGGGGGTCCCAACTCCGGCTACGCAATCCACAGTATTTTTGCGTAGAACTCCTTTTCGCGTGGGCGGCCTTCGGCCGCGCTTCAAAAAAATAACCCTCATCAGTCCAACTCCGGCTACGCAATGCACAGTATTTTTGCGTAAAACTCCTTTCCGTGTTAAAACCATTGAACCCAAAATTAAAACGTCATATGCGTGTATGTAGTAAGCAGGCACAATAACCCCCATTCCCATCATTAACACTAAACTCAAGTACTTAATTTTTGTTTTCATTTGCAGGCATCCGGCAACACCATACTGTTGTAATTCCAATCTTCTTCTTATTCGCGCTTAAAATTGGAATGTGATTGCATAGGCAAATGAATTTGCATTTAATTTTAATAGATATAATTAGAATATTAGCATAAAAATCGGTACAAACACGCGTGGGAGTGTATATTTGGTGAATTTTAGTGAAATGTTAAAAAATATAGAGTGTAATGTGGCAAATTATAGTGAAGTTCCCGAGGGGATTTTGAGTGTAAATAATTAAAAAATTATTATTTCCCGAATAATTTAAAGTTATAAAGAGTGTTCCTTAACACCTCACTAACATCTCCACCAAGTTTCATTAAAAAAAACATTATAGTTTGCCAGAAATTCCAAAATATACATTGTTCTAAATTCCAGCCATAAAAAAACAACATTACGAAAGGTTTATTATGGGCTATTCTACTATTTAAATTTGCTTCGCTCATAAATTTTTGAACAGTTTTTGGATGGCAAGTCTTACCTAAAACCTTTTTGGCCATTTCAGTTGCCTTTAGAGTGCTTGTTTCTGGATTTTTCTCCATTTGGCACACTAACCACTGACACTCTTTCTCTCTGAAAGTTTTATTAAATATTGTGCTGGACTGTTAACGAACTTAAATGTAGAATTTCAACTATGACATTCCTTTTTTAAAATGCTCCAAAACTAACTCACGCTTTTTTGTCAAAAAACACGGTCCCTGGTTGAAAAAACAAACAAGCGTACATAAAATGTAATATTGCTTTATGTTAAACTCACTCTACAAACTCTTGCATACTAAAAATACAAATTCGTTTGTTGAAACTTGCACCGGGAATAGCGGTACTTTTACCTATATCATTGAAGGGCACAGATACCTGTAAAATTTCGAAACAAAACAAAATTTTCTTAAAATGTTAATATAATCATTTAAGAATATGTCAAAAAACTTTTAGAACGTAAATTTAAGTATTTCTTATATTACAGCGCGTTACACACATTCTGTCCTATGAACCAAATATACAATATTTTTTCGGAAAGGGGATAAAAAATAAAAATCATGTGTATCGGCGATTTTCATGTACACGTCACAATTTTTTTTTTTGTATTTTATAACTTTAAACGAGCAATTCTTGTATGCATATCTGTATAGCCCCACGATCTCAGGACTAGCTTAACGGGTTTGAATGAAATTGAGCACACAGATAGTGTATCACATTTCTAGACTTTTCACCTAGGTGTTGCCACTGACAATGTTTCACAGGGTTGCCACCTGTTCGAAATTTAAAAAAAAAATTGCATGAGATACGCCGATGTGGGTATCAAAAAAAAGTTATTTCACTCCGCATTACAATAGAGATATAAAACTCCGAATTTTTTATTATATTAAAATTAAAAATTGTTACATTAAAAATTGTAATGCTTTTAAAGAGACTTAGGCCTTTTATTTTTGCGTTTGTAAGCATTTGTGTCAGTATCGCGACAAATAGACCAACAGTATTCGCCAAGCATCTGCGTAATGTCTTGTCCTTTAAAGCGCTTTTCAATAGCCGCAATGTCCTGATGGAACCTTTTGCCATGTTCATCGCTACAAGCTCCTAAATCACCAGGGAAACAATCTAAATGATTGTGAAGGTGCCTATCCATGCATGTTGTTTGATAGCATTCAATTTTGATGAAAATTCATAACTTGCAACTATTATTTTTATCTGCGGACCACTGAAAACACCTTAAATTATACACATCATTAAAAAAATAAAGTTACTAAAAGCCTTCGTAAAAAAAATACCTGCATGAATCTTTGCGCCGCTCACTTTCGGAAAAATATTGCGCAAACTTGCAATCGCCTCGCCCTCACGATCCAATTTTTTAACAAAATTTTATACGACACCGAGCTTAATGTGTAGTGATGGCAAAATGATTTGAGATCATTTGAGCACTAATGGTAGATTTTCTATACTTTTTACGCCTACTTTGTAGCATGTTCGCGGCTTCCACTTAAATTCAGTGTAATGCTGATCTCTTTTGCGACCTTCCCATGTACACAAAAAGCACTGGTGGGTTGGAAATCCACGCTTAACACCCATGAGTAATCCGACAACTTTTAGATCGCAGCATATTTTCCAATTATGCTCTTAGTAGTTTATCAGCTGTAATATTAATTCCATGCCTTCGTATGTTTCTTTGAGGTTGGTGGCATATGCGATCGGGACAACTGGATGTTTGTTACCGATATGAAGCAGCACTAATTTAAGGCTGTTGACCGATGCATCGACGAAAAGTCGCCACTCATCTGAAATATGAGGGTAACCCATTTTTTCAAACATCGAATCAATATCACAACAATAAGCCAGGTTTTTCCCCGATCTTCGTGCAATTTAAAAAATTCGTCATATGGAATACTGCTACGTCGATCACGAGCGGCTGTTATTTTAAAATCAGCCGCCACTATATTCCACTGCTTAAATCGTGATGCAAAGAGTTCGGCTGTTCTCTTTGACAAATTTCCTTCTCGTACAAGGTCATTGAAGTTGGCTTGCGTTACTAAATGCGGCACTGCAGTCCCAAGTTCACTAGGTGTTGGTACAAATTCCGATACTTCTGGTTCTCTGCATCTCGCATTCGATGCAAGAAATGCTGATAGCATTGTTGGTGCTACTGTTACGAGTCTGCCTGCAGAAATTCAGCGCGGTTGGATCACGGAAAAAGGGTTCAAAATTGATCCAAAGTTTTTCACACAGGCGGACTACGAGCTCTATATTTTATACATAAAAAAAAAAAATTCTGACGTGTACATGAAAATCGCCGATACACGTGTATTTTTATTTTTTCTCCCCTTTCCGAAAAAGTATATTTGGTTCATAGGTCAGAAAAAAGTTTGTTTTTGTAACGCAGTGTTATAGATTGTCAACCGTGACGACTCTATTCTTTGCATTCGAACGCTGGGAGAGGTATAGCTACGATGTATTCAAACTTTAGACGCGTTTTTCTCAAAACTATATTTTTCGAATTGGCGTACACGATAACTCGAAAAGTTATTGACCAATCTCCCTAAAATTTTGCACACATCTTTTTTATGATATTACTTTCTATGTGAACTCACATGTTTTCGAAAAAAGCAAAAATAGTAGGAAAATTCGCCCCAAAACTCATTTTTTTAAGCATTTTATTCAGCGAATTTTTTCTCCATTTTTTTTTACTTCATATAGAAATTATGACATTAGTAAACAAAAAAAAAATGTTTGGCTTTTTGTAATCAGGTCACTGACGCCGATGCTATAATGCCCGCCAATTGAGAAGCCCCGCTACGACCTTCCTGGAAGAATTGAGTGTACATCCGCCATTTTAAATGATTAAAATAAAAACAAATTTATATTATTTTAATGTATGCCAATTTTGAAAAAAATATATTGACTTCTTCATTTTAAATAATTTTAATGAAAATCAGGGAAAATATGGCCGTTTATATGTATCTGTCCCTTTAAGCTTTTATTTAAGTCCAAATCTGTTGGGAACAATGTCGACAAAAATCGTTCTATACAAATTGAACCAACCACATTCCTTTAACACAAATGATAACAGGTTCCATGTCCGATGAATCATATTGATTCATATCACCAAGCTTGTACCGTGTCTGATACGTACATGTATATCATAGACATATGTATGTATGAGCAATGTTGGACATACACATCGTGAAGAATGACTGTTGACATAGGAAATAAATTGAATTTCTCCACTTTATTAGCAAAAATAGCACTCTCTATTTATCTTGTTGTTTGTACTGATTCATATTTATTCACAGCATTTAAAGAAAATTAATATAATAAAAACTAACTTCAAATTCTTTGGAAAAACCACAACTTGAGCAACAAAAGCAAATAGCACACTATTTCGACATTGCCAATAAACTGTTTTTACGAACTTTAATACCGGCTTGTTTTATTAAATACATAATGTGACTACGTAATTTTTTGATTAAATTTTTATTGGGTATGATAACCGATAGCTTCAATATCATTGTGCAGGCGCTTTCTCATGGAATAGACCAATTTGTTTGTGTCGCATACGTTCGGTATAATCTGGCATTCCTCCATTATTGAAGTTTTTAATGCTGCTGCATTCTTTGGATGTTTTATGGACTCTTTCCTTCAAAAATGGCCACAAATTTTCACTCACGTTTGTGTCGGGACTCAGAGCTGGTGTATTTATAACTTTACCACCAAATTTTTTAGCACTGCCGACGAAGATTTTTCAATATATTTAATTGCAGTTTGGCGTCCATTGTGCCGTCAATAAGCACCAAGTCTCCTATTCCTTTACTTGAAAGGCATCCCCAAACCATAACGGAAATTTATCCATAATTAAATTTGAGTATTTTATTACAATTTTGTAAAGCTGTCAAGGGCTTGCGCCATACTCTAGTCGGTGCATCGTTGCAATAAAGCATTATCTTTGTCTCGTCGCAAAACATAACGTCGTCCAAATAATCTTTTGGTTCAGAAATGTGGTTCAAAGACAAAGACAGGAGTTTTTCAACATTTTGTGCAGACAGCAATGGTGTGCTGCTATCGATGAATATGATATTATACTGCACCACATATAGCGTGACGCGCTGCATCATGAGAGAGAACAATACCACACTTCTCGCTAAGCTCCTTTGCACGTTTTTAAAGCAAATTCTCGGCTTTTCATCCAATTTTCGGATCATCAAAAGCTCTGCACGTCCAGTAATCTTATTTTTAGACCCACCTGTATTCAATCGCCACCTGTAGGCATCTTGGAGTGATACTTGACTCTAAGCTCAATTAGAAGTTGAAAATCGGGTAAAGAAAGCCAGTATAGCCTTATACTCCTGCAAATCTATGTTCGGTAAAAAATGGGGACTCAAGCCACAGGTCATGTTGTGGATGTACAACGCAGTGCTTTTGCCAATTGTAACGTGCCTGGTTTGGTGGGAGGCTCTTCGGAAGAGCTATAATACCACTAAACTGGGAAGGGTGCAAAAGACTGCATGCATTGGCATCACCAGAGCATGTAAAACTTGCCCCAGTGCTGCCCTGAATGTCCTTATTTACTTCCTTCCTATCGACTTTTACGTTATTTCCACCGCAGCTCAAAGTGCAATCAGGTTAAAGAAGGATGGCCTCTGGAGACAATCTCTCAAGAGACATGTTAGCATTTTCGCGCAGTTAGCACCATATTTCTCCGAACTTCGAACAGATCTCTCTATCCGCAAACTAGAGTTTGAGCGTCGTGCTAGGGCAATCTTTCCAAATAAGCAGGATTGGATCGAGGGGAAAATCTGCACTGACGGTTCCAAGATGGAATCGGGAGTCGGAGCAGGGTCTTTTTCTAAATCAGCCAATTTATCTATCTCCTTTTAACTGCCGAACACTGCTAGTGTTTCTCAACCAGAAGTCTTTGCGATCCTGCAGACATGAAAAATGCTTAGGGAACGAGGGAGATATTAACATTTTCTCTGATAGTTAAGCAGCGATCAAGGCTCTGACGACGCTATGGTGCAGAACGAAATTAGTAAATTCCTGTAAGGAGGAGATCAAATCTCGTGGGTGTGCAGGTAACATTTCTCTGATCTGGGTTCCACGACATAGGAACGCAGAGGGAAATAAAATTGCTGAAGAGCTTGCCAGGAAGGGGACTGAATTGGCCTCAGAAACCTCCTACCCCGTCATCGGTATCCCCCTGACAGTTGTTAAAGGGGAGCTGCACAAATTATTTTTCAGGAAAGCGCGGAAAAGATGGAGCTCCATTTTTTCATGTACTATTTCGAAAACCTTTTGGTTTCAGTACAATGTACGAAGAACTCAGAAAGTTCTTTGGACTCCTTGCCATTCAATTTCCAAACTCATAGCTGTGTTTACCGGTTACTAGATGATCGGCACTCACGCGGAAGAGCTAGGGTTACCATTTAATCCCCATTGCAAAAGCTGTGGGTATCTTTCAGAAAAGGAGACTGTTGAGCACTGAGTGCTCCTTTCTTCCACAGCCTGGGGCAGTGCACCAACCTAAATCCCATCAATCTTCTCCATTATATCAACAGCTCTGGCTGGCAATAGATATCTGGCTGTTGGGGGTCCCAACTCCGGCTACGCAATCCACAGTATTTTTGCGTAGAACTCCTTTTCGCGTGGGCGGCCTTCGGCCGCGCTTCAAAAAAATAACCCTCATCAGTCCAACTCCGGCTACGCAATGCACAGTATTTTTGCGTAAAACTCCTTTCCGTGTTAAAACCATTGAACCCAAAATTAAAACGTCATATGCGTGTATGTAGTAAGCAGGCACAATAACCCCCATTCCCATCATTAACACTAAACTCAAGTACTTAATTTTTGTTTTCATTTGCAGGCATCCGGCAACACCATACTGTTGTAATTCCAATCTTCTTCTTATTCGCGCTTAAAATTGGAATGTGATTGCATAGGCAAATGAATTTGCATTTAATTTTAATAGATATAATTAGAATATTAGCATAAAAATCGGTACAAACACGCGTGGGAGTGTATATTTGGTGAATTTTAGTGAAATGTTAAAAAATATAGAGTGTAATGTGGCAAATTATAGTGAAGTTCCCGAGGGGATTTTGAGTGTAAATAATTAAAAAATTATTATTTCCCGAATAATTTAAAGTTATAAAGAGTGTTCCTTAACACCTCACTAACATCTCCACCAAGTTTCATTAAAAAAAACATTATAGTTTGCCAGAAATTCCAAAATATACATTGTTCTAAATTCCAGCCATAAAAAAACAACATTACGAAAGGTTTATTATGGGCTATTCTACTATTTAAATTTGCTTCGCTCATAAATTTTTGAACAGTTTTTGGATGGCAAGTCTTACCTAAAACCTTTTTGGCCATTTCAGTTGCCTTTAGAGTGCTTGTTTCTGGATTTTTCTCCATTTGGCACACTAACCACTGACACTCTTTCTCTCTGAAAGTTTTATTAAATATTGTGCTGGACTGTTAACGAACTTAAATGTAGAATTTCAACTATGACATTCCTTTTTTAAAATGCTCCAAAACTAACTCACGCTTTTTTGTCAAAAAACACGGTCCCTGGTTGAAAAAACAAACAAGCGTACATAAAATGTAATATTGCTTTATGTTAAACTCACTCTACAAACTCTTGCATACTAAAAATACAAATTCGTTTGTTGAAACTTGCACCGGGAATAGCGGTACTTTTACCTATATCATTGAAGGGCACAGATACCTGTAAAATTTCGAAACAAAACAAAATTTTCTTAAAATGTTAATATAATCATTTAAGAATATGTCAAAAAACTTTTAGAACGTAAATTTAAGTATTTCTTATATTACAGCGCGTTACACACATTCTGTCCTATGAACCAAATATACAATATTTTTTCGGAAAGGGGATAAAAAATAAAAATCACGTGTATCGGCGATTTTCATGTACACGTCACAATTTTTTTTTTTGTATTTTATAACTTTAAACGAGCAATTCTTGTATGCATATCTGTATAGCCCCACGATCTCAGGACTAGCTTAACGGATTTGAATGAAATTGAGCACACAGATAGTGTATCACATTTCTAGACTTTTCACCTAGGTGTTGCCACTGACAATGTTTCACAGGGTTGCCACCTGTTCGAAATTTAAAAAAAAAATTGCATGAGATACGCCGATGTGGGTATCAAAAAAAAGTTATTTCACTCCGCATTACAATAGAGATATAAAACTCCGAATTTTTTATTATATTAAAATTAAAAATTGTTACATTAAAAATTGTAATGCTTTTAAAGAGACTTAGGCCTTTTATTTTTGCGTTTGTAAGCATTTGTGTCAGTATCGCGACAAATAGACCAACAGTATTCGCCAAGCATATGCGTAATGTCTTGTCCTTTAAAGCGCTTTTCAATAGCCGCAATGTCCTGATGGAACCTTTTGCCATGTTCATCGCTACAAGCTCCTAAATCTCCAGGGAAACAATCTAAATGATTGTGAAGGAAATGGATCTTTAGCGACATTAATATGCCCATTTCACCATATGCCGAAATCATTTCTGCAACAATATTTTTATAATTGTCAGCTCGTTTGTTGCCAAGAAACTGCTCAATAACGGCACCTGTGCCTTTCCATGCATGTTGTTTGATAGCATTCAATTTTGATGAAAATTCATAACTTGCAACTATTATTTTTATCTGCGGACCACTGAAAACACCTTAAATTATACACATCATTAAAAAAATAAAGTTACTAAAAGCCTTCGTAAAAAAAATACCTGCATGAATCTTTGCGCCGCTCACTTTCGGAAAAATATTGCGCAAACTTGCAATCGCCTCGCCCTCACGATCCAATTTTTTAACAAAATTTTATACGACACCGAGCTTAATGTGTAGTGATGGCAAAATGATTTGAGATCATTTGAGCACTAATGGTAGATTTTCTATACTTTTTACGCCTACTTTGTAGCATGTTCGCGGCTTCCACTTAAATTCAGTGTAATGCTGATCTCTTTTGCGACCTTCCCATGTACACAAAAAGCACTGGTGGGTTGGAAATCCACGCTTAACACCCATGAGTAATCCGACAACTTTTAGATCGCAGCATATTTTCCAATTATGCTCTTAGTAGTTTATCAGCTGTAATATTAATTCCATGCCTTCGTATGTTTCTTTGAGGTTGGTGGCATATGCGATCGGGACAACTGGATGTTTGTTACCGATATGAAGCAGCACTAATTTAAGGCTATTGACCGATGCATCGACGAAAAGTCGCCACTCATCTGAAATATGAGGGTAACCCATTTTTTCAAACATCGAATCAATATCACAACAATAAGCCAGGTTTTTCCCCGATCTTCGTGCAATTTAAAAAATTCGTCATATGGAATACTGCTACGTCGATCACGAGCGGCTGTTATTTTAAAATCAGCCGCCACTATATTCCACTGCTTAAATCGTGATGCAAAGAGTTCGGCTGTTCTCTTTGACAAATTTCCTTCTCGTACAAGGTCATTGAAGTTGGCTTGCGTTACTAAATGCGGCACTGCAGTCCCAAGTTCACTAGGTGTTGGTACAAATTCCGATACTTCTGGTTCTCTGCATCTCGCATTCGATGCAAGAAATGCTGATAGCATTGTTGGTGCTACTGTTACGAGTCTGCCTGCAGAAATTCAGCGCGGTTGGATCACGGAAAAAGGGTTCAAAATTGATCCAAAGTTTTTCACACAGGCGGACTACGAGCTCTATATTTTATACATAAAAAAAAAAAATTCTGACGTGTACATGAAAATCGCCGATACACGTGTATTTTTATTTTTTCTCCCCTTTCCGAAAAAGTATATTTGGTTCATAGGTCAGAAAAAAGTTCGTTTTTGTAACGCAGTGTTATAGATTGTCAACCGTGACGACTCTATTCTTTGCATTCGAACGCTGGGAGAGGTATAGCTACGATGTATTCAAACTTTAGACGCGTTTTTCTCAAAACTATATTTTTCGAATTGGCGTACACGATAACTCGAAAAGTTATTGACCAATCTCCCTAAAATTTTGCACACATCTTTTTTATGATATTACTTTCTATGTGAACTCACATGTTTTCGAAAAAAGCAAAAATAGTAGGAAAATTCGCCCCAAAACTCATTTTTTTAAGCATTTTATTCAGCGAATTTTTTCTCCATTTTTTTTTACTTCATATAGAAATTATGACATTAGTAAACAAAAAAAAAATGTTTGGCTTTTTGTAATCAGGTCACTGACGCCGATGCTATAATGCCCGCCAATTGAGAAGCCCCGCTACGACCTTCCTGGAAGAATTGAGTGTACATCCGCCATTTTAAATGATTAAAATAAAAACAAATTTATATTATTTTAATGTATGCCAATTTTGAATAAAATATATTGACTTCTTCATTTTAAATAATTTTAATGAAAATCAGGGAAAATATGGCCGTTTATATGTATCTGTCCCTTTAAGCTTTTATTTAAGTCCAAATCTGTTGGGAACAATGTCGACAAAAATCGTTCTATACAAATTGAACCAACCACATTCCTTTAACACAAATGATAACAGGTTCCATGTCCGATGAATCATATTGATTCATATCACCAAGCTTGTACCGTGTCTGATACGTACATGTATATCATAGACATATGTATGTATGAGCAATGTTGGACATACACATCGTAAAGAATGACTGTTGACATAGGAAATAAATTGAATTTCTCCACTTTATTAGCAAAAATAGCACTCTCTATTTATCTTGTTGTTTGTACTGATTCATATTTATTCACAGCATTTAAAGAAAATTAATAAAAACTAACTTCAAATTCTTTGGAAAAACCACAACTTGAGCAACAAAAGCAAATAGCACACTATTTCGACATTGCCAATAAACTGTTTTTACGAACTTTAATACCGGCTTGTTTTATTAAATACATAATGTGACTACGTAATTTTTTGATTAAATTTTTATTGGGTATGATAACCGATAGCTTCAATATCATTGTGCAGGCGCTTTCTCATGGAATAGACCAATTTGTTTGTGTCGCATACGTTCGGTATAATCTGGCATTCCTCCATTATTGAAGTTTTTAATGCTGCTGCATTCTTTGGATGTTTTATGGACTCTTTCCTTCAAAAATGGCCACAAATTTTCACTCACGTTTATGTCGGGACTCAGAGCTGGTGTATTTATAACTTTACCACCAAATTTTTTAGCACTGCCGACGAAGATTTTTCAATATATTTAATTGCAGTTTGGCGTCCATTGTGCCGTCAATAAGCACCAAGTCTCCTATTCCTTTACTTGAAAGGCATCCCCAAACCATAACGGAAATTTATCCATAATTAAATTTGAGTATTTTATTACAATTTTGTAAAGCTGTCAAGGGCTTGCGCCATACTCTAGTCGGTGCATCGTTGCAATAAAGCATTATCTTTGTCTCGTCGCAAAACATAACGTCGTCCAAATAATCTTTTGGTTCAGAAATGTGGTTCAAAGACAAAGACAGGAGTTTTTCAACATTTTGTGCAGACAGCAATGGTGTGCTGCTATCGATGAATATGATATTATACTGCACCACATATAGCGTGACGCGCTGCATCATGAGAGAGAACAATACCACACTTCTCGCTAAGCTCCTTTGCACGTTTTTAAAGCAAATTCTCGGCTTTTCATCCAATTTTCGGATCATCAAAAGCTCTGCACGTCCAGTAATCTTATTTTTAGACCCACCTGTATTCAATCGCCACCTGTAGGCATCTTGGAGTGATACTTGACTCTAAGCTCAATTAGAAGTTGAAAATCGGGTAAAGAAAGCCAGTATAGCCTTATACTCCTGCAAATCTATGTTCGGTAAAAAATGGGGACTCAAGCCACAGGTCATGTTGTGGATGTACAACGCAGTGCTTTTGCCAATTGTAACGTGCCTGGTTTGGTGGGAGGCTCTTCGGAAGAGCTATAATACCACTAAACTGGGAAGGGTGCAAAAGACTGCATGCATTGGCATCACCAGAGCATGTAAAACTTGCCCCAGTGCTGCCCTGAATGTCCTTATTTACTTCCTTCCTATCGACTTTTACGTTATTTCCACCGCAGCTCAAAGTGCAATCAGGTTAAAGAAGGATGGCCTCTGGAGACAATCTCTCAAGAGACATGTTAGCATTTTCGCGCAGTTAGCACCATATTTCTCCGAACTTCGAACAGATCTCTCTATCCGCAAACTAGAGTTTGAGCGTCGTGCTAGGGCAATCTTTCCAAATAAGCAGGATTGGATCGAGGGGAAAATCTGCACTGACGGTTCCAAGATGGAATCGGGAGTCGGAGCAGGGTCTTTTTCTAAATCAGCCAATTTATCTATCTCCTTTTAACTGCCGAACACTGCTAGTGTTTCTCAACCAGAAGTCTTTGCGATCCTGCAGACATGAAAAATGCTTAGGGAACGAGGGAGATATTAACATTTTCTCTGATAGTTAAGCAGCGATCAAGGCTCTGACGACGCTATGGTGCAGAACGAAATTAGTAAATTCCTATAAGGAGGAGATCAAATCTCGTGGGTGTGCAGGTAACATTTCTCTGATCTGGGTTCCACGACATAGGAACGCAGAGGGAAATAAAATTGCTGAAGAGCTTGCCAGGAAGGGGACTGAATTGGCCTCAGAAACCTCCTACCCCGTCATCGGTATCCCCCTGACAGTTGTTAAAGGGGAGCTGCACAAATTATTTTTCAGGAAAGCGCGGAAAAGATGGAGCTCCATTTTTTCATGTACTATTTCGAAAACCTTTTGGTTTCAGTACAATGTACGAAGAACTCAGAAAGTTCTTTGGACTCCTTGCCATTCAATTTCCAAACTCATAGCTGTGTTTACCGGTTACTAGATGATCGGCACTCACGCGGAAGAGCTAGGGTTACCATTTAATCCCCATTGCAAAAGCTGTGGGTATCTTTCAGAAAAGGAGACTGTTGAGCACTGAGTGCTCCTTTCTTCCACAGCCTGGGGCAGTGCACCAACCTAAATCCCATCAATCTTCTCCATTATATCAACAGCTCTTGCTGGCAATAGATATCTGGCTGTTGGCTGAGTGCTCCTTTCTTCCACAGCCTGGGGCAGTGCACCAACCTAAATCCCATCAATCTTCTCCATTATATCAACAGCTCTGGCTGGCAATAGATATCTGGCTGTTGGGGGTCCCAACTCCGGCTACGCAATCCACAGTATTTTTGCGTAGAACTCCTTTTCGCGTGGGCGGCCTTCGGCCGCGCTTCAAAAAAATAACCCTCATCAGTCCAACTCCGGCTACGCAATGCACAGTATTTTTGCGTAAAACTCCTTTCCGTGTTAAAACCATTGAACCCAAAATTAAAACGTCATATGCGTGTATGTAGTAAGCAGGCACAATAACCCCCATTCCCATCATTAACACTAAACTCAAGTACTTAATTTTTGTTTTCATTTGCAGGCATCCGGCAACACCATACTGTTGTAATTCCAATCTTCTTCTTATTCGCGCTTAAAATTGGAATGTGATTGCATAGGCAAATGAATTTGCATTTAATTTTAATAGATATAATTAGAATATTAGCATAAAAATCGGTACAAACACGCGTGGGAGTGTATATTTGGTGAATTTTAGTGAAATGTTAAAAAATATAGAGTGTAATGTGGCAAATTATAGTGAAGTTCCCGAGGGGATTTTGAGTGTAAATAATTAAAAAATTATTATTTCCCGAATAATTTAAAGTTATAAAGAGTGTTCCTTAACACCTCACTAACATCTCCACCAAGTTTCATTAAAAAAAACATTATAGTTTGCCAGAAATTCCAAAATATACATTGTTCTAAATTCCAGCCATAAAAAAACAACATTACGAAAGGTTTATTATGGGCTATTCTACTATTTAAATTTGCTTCGCTCATAAATTTTTGAACAGTTTTTGGATGGCAAGTCTTACCTAAAACCTTTTTGGCCATTTCAGTTGCCTTTAGAGTGCTTGTTTCTGGATTTTTCTCCATTTGGCACACTAACCACTGACACTCTTTCTCTCTGAAAGTTTTATTAAATATTGTGCTGGACTGTTAACGAACTTAAATGTAGAATTTCAACTATGACATTCCTTTTTTAAAATGCTCCAAAACTAACTCACGCTTTTTTGTCAAAAAACACGGTCCCTGGTTGAAAAAACAAACAAGCGTACATAAAATGTAATATTGCTTTATGTTAAACTCACTCTACAAACTCTTGCATACTAAAAATACAAATTCGTTTGTTGAAACTTGCACCGGGAATAGCGGTACTTTTACCTATATCATTGAAGGGCACAGATACCTGTAAAATTTCGAAACAAAACAAAATTTTCTTAAAATGTTAATATAATCATTTAAGAATATGTCAAAAAACTTTTAGAACGTAAATTTAAGTATTTCTTATATTACAGCGCGTTACACACATTCTGTCCTATGAACCAAATATACAATATTTTTTCGGAAAGGGGATAAAAAATAAAAATCATGTGTATCGGCGATTTTCATGTACACGTCACAATTTTTTTTTTGTATTTTATAACTTTAAACGAGCAATTCTTTTATGCATATCTGTATAGCCCCACGATCTCAGGACTAGCTTAACGGATTTGAATGAAATTGAGCACACAGATAGTGTATCACATTTCTAGACTTTTCACCTAGGTGTTGCCACTGACAATGTTTCACAGGGTTGCCACCTGTTCGAAATTTAAAAAAAAAATTGCATGAGATACGCCGATGTGGGTATCAAAAAAAAGTTATTTCACTCCGCATTACAATAGAGATATAAAACTCCGAATTTTTTATTATATTAAAATTAAAAATTGTTACATTAAAAATTGTAATGCTTTTAAAGAGACTTAGGCCTTTTATTTTTGCGTTTGTAAGCATTTGTGTCAGTATCGCGACAAATAGACCAACAGTATTCGCCAAGCATATGCGTAATGTCTTGTCCTTTAAAGCGCTTTTCAATAGCCGCAATGTCCTGATGGAACCTTTTGCCATGTTCATCGCTACAAGCTCCTAAATCACCAGGGAAACAATCTAAATGATTGTGAAGGAAATGGATCTTTAGCGACATTAATATGCCCATTTCACCATATGCCGAAATCATTTCTGCAACAATATTTTTATAATTGTCAGCTCGTTTGTTGCCAAGAAACTGCTCAATAACGGCACCTGTGCCTTTCCATGCATGTTGTTTGATAGCATTCAATTTTGATGAAAATTCATAACTTGCAACTATTATTTTTATCTGCGGACCACTGAAAACACCTTAAATTATACACATCATTAAAAAAATAAAGTTACTGAAAGCCTTCGTAAAAAAATACCTGCATGAATCTTTGCGCCGCTCACTTTCGGAAAAATATTGCGCAAACTTGCAATCGCCTCGCCCTCACGATCCAATTTTTTAACAAAATTTTATACGACACCGAGCTTAATGTGTAGTGATGGCAAAATGATTTGAGATCATTTGAGCACTAATGGTAGATTTTCTATACTTTTTACGCCTACTTTGTAGCATGTTCGCGGCTTCCACTTAAATTCAGTGTAATGCTGATCTCTTTTGCGACCTTCCCATGTACACAAAAAGCACTGGTGGGTTGGAAATCCACGCTTAACACCCATGAGTAATCCGACAACTTTTAGATCGCAGCATATTTTCCAATTATGCTCTTAGTAGTTTATCAGCTGTAATATTAATTCCATGCCTTCGTATGTTTCTTTGAGGTTGGTGGCATATGCGATCGGGACAACTGGATGTTTGTTACCGATATGAAGCAGCACTAATTTAAGGCTGTTGACCGATGCATCGACGAAAAGTCGCCACTCATCTGAAATATGAGGGTAACCCATTTTTTCAAACATCGAATCAATATCACAACAATAAGCCAGGTTTTTCCCCGATCTTCGTGCAATTTAAAAAAATCGTCATATGGAATACTGCTACGTCGATCACGAGCGGCTGTTATTTTAAAATCAGCCGCCACTATATTCCACTGCTTAAATCGTGATGCAAAGAGTTCGGCTGTTCTCTTTGACAAATTTCCTTCTCGTACAAGGTCATTGAAGTTGGCTTGCGTTACTAAATGCGGTACTGCAGTCCCAAGTTCACTAGCTGTTGGTACAAATTCCGATACTTCTGGTTCTCTGCATCTCGCATTCGATGCAAGAAATGCTGATAGCATTGTTGGTGCTACTGTTACGAGTCTGCCTGCAGAAATTCAGCGCGGTTGGATCACGGAAAAAGGGTTAAAAATTGATCCAAAGTTTTTCACACAGGCGGACTACGAGCTCTATATTTTATACATTAAAAAAAAAATTCTGACGTGTACATGAAAATCGCCGATACACGTGTATTTTTATTTTTTCTCCCCTTTCCGAAAAAGTATATTTGGTTCATTCATAGGTCAGAAAAAAGTTCGTTTTTGTAACGCAGTGTTATAGATTGTCAACCGTGACGACTCTATTCTTTGCATTCGAACGCTGGGAGAGGTATAGCTACGATGTATTCAAACTTTAGACGCGTTTTTCTCAAAACTATATTTTTCGAATTGGCGTACACGATAACTCGAAAAGTTATTGACCAATCTCCATAAAATTTTGCACACATCTTTTTTATGATATTACTTTCTATGTGAACTCATTTTATTCATTTTATTCAGCGAATTTTTTCTCCATTTTTTTTTTACTTCATATAGAAATTATGACATTAGTAAACAAAAAAAAATGTTTGGCTTTTTGTAATCAGGTCACTGACGCCGATGCTATAATGCCCGCCAATTGAGAAGCCCCGCTACGACCTTCCTGGAAGAATTGAGTGTACATCCGCCATTTTAAATGATTAAAATAAAAACAAATTTATATTATTTTAATGTATGCCAATTTTGAAAAAAATATATTGACTTCTTCATTTTAAATAATTTTAATGAAAATCAGGGAAAATATGGCCGTTTATATGAATCTGTCCCTTTAAGCTTTTATTTAAGTCCAAATCTGTTGGGAACAATGTCGACAAAAATCGTTCTATACTAATTGAACCAACCACATTCCTTTAACACAAATGATAACAGGTTCCATGTCCGATGAATCATATTGATTCATATCACCAAGCTTGTACCGTGTCTGATACGTACATGTATATCATAGACATATGTATGTATGAGCAATGTTGGACATACACATCGTGAAGAATGACTGTTGACATAGGAAATAAATTGAATTTCTCCACTTTATTAGCAAAAATAGCACTCTCTATTTATCTTGTTGTTTGTACTGATTCATATTTATTCACAGCATTTAAAGAAAATTAATAAAAACTAACTTCAAATTCTTTGGAAAAACCACAACTTGAGCAACAAAAGCAAATAACACACTATTTCGACATTGCCAATAAACTGTTTTTACGAACTTTAATACCGGCTTGTTTTATTAAATACATAATGTGACTACGTAATTTTTTGATAAAATTTTTATTGGGTATGATAACCGATAGCTTCAATATCATTGTGCAGGCGCTTTCTCATGGAATAGACCAATTTGTTTGTGTCGCATACGTTCGGAATAATCTGGCATTCCTCCATTATTGAAGTTTTTAATGCTGCTGCATTCTTTGGATGTTTTATGGACTCTTTCCTTCAAAAATGGCCACAAATTTTCACTCACGTTTATGTCGGGACTCAGAGCTGGTGTATTTATAACTTTACCACCAAATTTTTTAGCACTGCCGACGAAGATTTTTCAATATATTTAATTGCAGTTTGGCGTCCATTGTGCCGTCAATAAGCACCAAGTCTCCTATTCCTTTACTTGAAAGGCATCCCCAAACCATAACGGAAATTTATCCATAATTAAATTTGAGTATTTTATTACAATTTTGTAAAGCTGTCAAGGGCTTGCGCCATACTCTAGTCGGTGCATCGTTGCAATAAAGCATTATCTTTGTCTCGTCGCAAAACATAACGTCGTCCAAATAATCTTTTGGTTCAGAAATGTAGTTCAAAGACAAAGACAGGAGTTTTTCAACATTTTGTGCAGACAGCAATGGTGTGCTGCTATCGATGAATATGATATTATACTGCACCACATATAGCGTGACGCGCTGCATCATGAGAGAGAACAATACCACACTTCTCGCTAAGCTCCTTTGCACGTTTTTAAAGCAAATTCTCGGCTTTTCATCCAATTTTCGGATCATCAAAAGCTCTGCACGTCCAGTAATCTTATTTTTAGACCCACCTGTATTCAATCGCCACCTGTAGGCATCTTGGAGTGATACTTGACTCTAAGCTCAATTAGAAGTTGAAAATCGGGGAAAGAAAGCCAGTATAGCCTTATACTCCTGCAAATCTATGTTCGGTAAAAAATGGGGACTCAAGCCACAGGTCATGTTGTGGATGTACATCGCAGTGCTTTTGCCAATTGTAACGTGCCTGGTTTGGTGGGAGGCTCTTCGGAAGAGCTATAATACCACTAAACTGGGAAGGGTGCAAAAGACTGCATGCATTGGCATCACCAGAGCATGTAAAACTTGCCCCAGTGCTGCCCTGAATGTCCTTATTTACTTCCTTCCTATCGACTTTTACGTTATTTCCACCGCAGCTCAAAGTGCAATCAGGTTAAAGAAGGATGGCCTCTGGAGACAATCTCTCAAGAGACATGTTAGCATTTTCGCGCAGTTAGCACCATATTTCTCCGAACTTCGAACAGATCTCTCTATCCGCAAACTAGAGTTTGAGCGTCGTGCTAGGGCAATCTTTCCAAATAAGCAGGATTGGATCAAGGGGAAAATCTGCACTGATGGTTCCAAGATGGAATCGGGAGTCGGAGCAGGGTCTTTTTCTAAATCAGCCAATTTATCTTCTCCTTTTAACTGCCGAACACTGCTAGTGTTTCTCAACCAGAAGTCTTTGCGATCCTGCAGACATGAAAAATGCTTAGGGAACGAGGGAGATATTAACATTTTCTCTGATAGTTAAGCAGCGATCAAGGCTCTGACGACGCTATGGTGCAGAACGAAATTAGTAAATTCCTGTAAGGAGGAGATCAAATCTCGTGGGTGTGCAGGTAACATTTCTCTGATCTGGGTTCCACGACATAGGAACGCAGAGGGAAATAAAATTGCTGAAGAGCTTGCCAGGAAGGGGACTGAATTGGCCTCAGAAACCTCCTACCCCGTCATCGGTATCCCCCTGACAGTTGTTAAAGGGGAGCTGCACAAATTATTTTTCAGGAAAGCGCGGAAAAGATGGAGCTCCATTTTTTCATGTACTATTTCGAAAACCTTTTGGTTTCAGTACAATGTACGAAGAACTCAGAAAGTTCTTTGGACTCCTTGCCATTCAATTTCCAAACTCATAGCTGTGTTTACCGGTTACTAGATGATCGGCACTCACGCGGAAGAGCTAGGGTTACCATTTAATCCCCATTGCAAAAGCTGTGGGTATCTTTCAGAAAAGGAGACTGTTGAGCACTGAGTGCTCCTTTCTTCCATAGCCTGGGGCAGTGCACCAACCTAAATCCCATCAATCTTCTCCATTATATCAACAGCTCTGGCTGGCAATAGATATCTGGCTGTTGGGGGTCCCATAATGGTATCAAAACGGCGCTTTAGTGCTACTTGAGGAGTGCCAGACTGGCACTTCAACCATTTCACTTATCTACCCACCTGTACCCTCTTTTCTGCTCGATTTATAACATTATAAATTAACTGACGTATTACAGAAAACATTTCAGACAGTTTTTGAACACTTTTATCCAAGTGTCGATGGAAATAGTGTGTTATTAAAATTTTTTTTTCTTTGTTGCTCTAGTTGTTGTTTTTCCTAAGAACTTGAAGAATTGGCACAAAAAAGAAGTCAAAGATAAATAAAGACTGCTATTTTTTGCAATGAAGTCGAAAAATTTAATTTATTTTCAATGTCAAAAGTCATTCTTGACAAACTATACATATTTGTCGTTTGGGCAATATTCGCATTTTGTTACAATACTATAATATTGTATATAAATTATAAACTAAAAAAATTGGGGTTTTTCAAATACTTGCTTGAATATGCGTGAAAAGCCTTAGAAATAATTGGCGGGAATGTGAGCTTCTTATTTTTATATTCATTGCGTATAAATCAATGCATTGTAGTATTTTTGAATGATTTTGATTGAAACAATTAAGATAAAAGACTTTGGAACTTATACTCGTATTGCATTCCATATTTACTTGTTTGACTCGAAGGAGAATGCCTCAGGCAGTGCGTTTACTTTTATTGCAGGTAGAGCTATCTGAACAAGCTTTCCATTATTCTTCGGGGTTTATGATTGGCTTTGGCCAGCGGTAGTAATTTCCATGTATTGGAAGCCGTAGCTGATGCTTTTTGTTGGCTAACTTGCCGAAGCAAGACCGAATAATTATTTCCTGAATTTGCAGTATAATAAAAGTTTTATGTGTAAGTTCGTTGTATAAGACGCGTTTGTTTTCTTAAGCAGTCTGAAACAAAAGGTCGTATGCGAGTTTTTTGTACCATGTCATACTTTTTTTAAGAGGAGAATAATAGAAAATAAGCTTGTCTACGACTTCAACGGCTTAAGTAACGCCGTCGTAGTCGTTTTAGGCTTTACGGTTAAGCTTAATGTCAGTTAAATTCAGATACCATTCCGCTATCGTGAAAGGTAGAAATCGTAAACACATTACGCGTATCGTGGGCCACGGTAGGTATTATTATACAGCAGTTAAGCATGGCTTGTCAAGGGCGGAAGTTGTTTCAGCATATATACTGTAAGACCAAGTGTAACTATTTACGGAACATATTTTATATATTTTCATCCTATTTTTGCTAAATTTAGAAGGGAACATCCTTGAAGGTTGATTGGAGATTCATCGACAACGATCGTATCACCTGGAATATACAGAGAGCGTGGTGTTAATAAGTGGTTTAATTTTGCAAAAAAAAAAGTTTAATTATAAGGCTGAATATCATACAAATGCAAACAGCGTTAAATTTATGAGAATCTGTTATATGACATACTAGCTTTAACCTACGGCCCCGCTCGCGCAGGAGTAGTTTTGAGGGATTTAGGATATGTATATAAAAGAACTACAAACAATAATTTCATAGAAAATATTTTTTTTTTAATAACCATTATATTACAATACCCGGCATCCGTTGCTATGCGTCGTTGAATAAAATCAAAACAACCAATCAGAAAAATATCAAGCAAAATTATTTTAATTAATTTTCTACCTCAAACCGTTTTTGAACTTTGCATTTGGGTCATAGTTGAACAGCTTATGCGGATTATGAACTATAGAGTGTGCTATAAATAGTGGGAAATAGGAAAAACTAATATTTTTTAAATTAAATTTAAGCGAATATTCGATTATTAGTGACGAATGAGAGTGGTGGTGCGGCCTGGGGGCTGTGGCATAAAACATGCCTATAACCTTCATTGGGTGAAAATATGAATGTATAAAACTTTTTACGTCGTTTGGTGTTGTCGTTTCGTAGTGATGCGCGGACAACGTACAGACATTCACCTTTATAGTATAGATTATACAGGGTGAACGATAACTATGAACTATTCAAAATACCAAAATTTTTTTGTGTGAAATTAGTTTTTATTGATTTCAAAGACAAAATTGTTCAAAAATTATATTATTACAATTTTAACATATATTCACTTTAGCTCGATATGACCACCTTTTGCCTTGATTATAGCCTTCAAACGGTCAAAAAATGAGTTGCATGCTGCACGAATGTGATCTTGAGGTATTTTGGCCCATTCTCGTATAATCGCTTTTTTTAGCGCATCCATACTGGCATATTGTTTAGTCCTCACCTTCCTGTCCAAAATGGACCAGATGGAATAGTCCATCGGATTTGCGTCTGGCGAATTCGAAAGCCATTGTGTGGACGAAATGAAGTGTGGAACATGATTTTTTTACCATTCTTGGTTCCCACGAGCTTTATGAGACGGTGCCGAGTTCTGTTGAAACGTCCATGGTCTACGACCGAAATGTTTGCGTGTCCACGACCTTAAGCAGGTTCTAAAACAGTTTCCCGAAAATAAGTCGCATTCACTTTGAGACCGGGCCCGATAAAAACGATTGGAGAGCGTCCATCAGCGGTCACTGCGGCCAAAACCATTACTTGCGATGGGAAATTGCTTCGAGTGGTCATACGTAGGCTCAAATTCTCGTATGAGCGTTCGGTCAAGTAAACACGATCGTTTTGAGTGTTTATGAACTTCTCAATTGGGAAATTTTTTTCATCAGAAAACACAATGTTAGGAAATTCGCCACGTTCGTGCAAGCGCAAAAACTCCTTTGCTCCTTCGCACCGAACTTTTTTTGCTAGTGTAAAAGATCGTGTGCTTTTTGGAACTTGTAAGCCTTGACCTTGAGCTCATTTTCCAATATGCGTCGAATGCTGTCTTGCGATATTTTCAGTTCTTTGGCCATTTTTCTTCCACTTCGACATGGATTTCGTTCAAATCGAGCCTTCACTTTCCGAACCATTTCTGGCGTTGTTGCGGTTTTTTTGGGTCCACCTCCATAGCGTTTTGCAATGCTACTAGTATCATTGTAACGTTTTATAGTGCGATACACAAACATTTTATTCGCTTTGAGGTGACTGAGCTCACGAACAATGGCCGATTGTGATTTTCCAGCCAAATATAACGCAATCACACTATTACGCTTGAATTCCATTACAGAAAAAAAAATTCAACAAAACTGAGACGCAAATGCTTTTGATGGCTTATAAACAATATATGAACTGTCATTAGAACAATTTTGACGTTGATGTCATGAGCTGTTTTACAAATACAAGCAGCGTGAAGTTGGTAACACTTCATATGGTTCACCCTGTAGACATTTTGTCAAAAACCGGGTTATAATATAATGCGTCAATTTTCCAACAATGTTCGATGAATGACTTTTTGTCAAAACACTTTAGTAAAATAAGGGCAAACGCAACAAGGAAGGGAGGGAAAATAATAGGGTTAGAGCTTAAATAAAATGTGTGCTTATATTTGAGGGGCAGAGCATTTCGCTGTGTCTATTTATTATTTCATTATATATGATTTCAAATATTAGATACCAATAAATTAATTTTTTTTTCTATTACAAAATATTTATTTTTTTCTCTTTCTTTTTCACTTAGAGTTATGCCCTTTATTCATTATTTATTAAATAAAATTAAAAAGAAAAATATTACAAAATTAAAAGGAAAAATTCAATACTACAAGAATAATTCCACAAATATTATATTTTCTTCGAAATACATATTAGCCGAAATCATACAACCATCCTTCGCTATGGCCATATTCGCAGTGCCAAACATCTAATATTGATGAAATCACTCGAGCTTGTAAAGGGTGATCACTTTAGAGGTATACGATTTTCAATTCAAATAAAACAACGAAAGTTCAAATTCATTGGGCAATATTTAATATTTTTGTGTGGAGCCATTCATAACATTTACTTTTTATAGATAATTCCTTACATATGTTGGCCGCAATTGCACCGTAATTTGGCTATCCGTAAACACCAATTTTGAATGACTCGCTGGAGGACTTCGGTCGGTATATCGTGAAGAAAAAGTAATGTTGGTTTCCAATGCCTCGATCGAAGCTGGTTTATCTACAACGCATTTAGACTTTACATACCCCTACAAATAAAAGTCCAAAGTTGTGATATCACATGATCTAGGTGGCCAATCCACTGGTCCGAGACGAGAGATAAATTGCTTACCGAAACAACCTCGCAGTAAATTCATTGTTTCACGGGCTGCGTGGCAAGTAACGCCGCCTTGTTGGAACCAAATATTGTGGAGATCACGGGCTTCAATTTCCGGCATCAAAAAGTCGTTTATCATTGCGCGATAGCGTTCGCCATTCACAGTTACATTAGCGCCAGACTCATCTCTGAAGAAGGTTGTTCTCAATGAATGTAATGGTTGTTCTTGAATGGCTTTGGGTTGCTCCCCAGCCCAAATGCGGCAATTTCGCTTACGGACGTAGACATTAAGCCAAAAACGATCGTCGATTTTCGTAATACTTTTAATTCTTGAGGAGTAAGTCGCTTAAGGGTGCCGTTGCTGAAGTACTGCTGGTGGTTCCAGAAGCCGGTCGATGTAGAGAGACGTTACGGGAGTGACCACAGGCAAGAAATGTTCCAGATGGAACTGACGAATTGCTGCCAAACGACCTATGAGACTTTTCGGTAATACGCAACTGATATTGAACGTTCAGCGCATTTGGCGTATGCAAAGAAAACAGAAGATTTCGTAGAAAAGATGAAGGGCTAAGGTTTTATGAGGGGTACGCGAGAAGAAGAAACAATAAAGAGAATAATACGCGAGTCCTCTACTCAAATGCCATGACCCAGCAGTTCGAGAATAAAGTGTGGCAATTGCGGTAACACCGGGCATATGGCACGCGATTTCAGTACCCCGCGCAGCCAACTGAAGACGAACCCAGGTAGAAGGAAGCGAAGCGCTAAGACTGACTCTGGCCACAGGTGCAACGAACTCGGTTATCCGGTCAGATTTAGCAAACGGTAATGTGGATCCACTGGTTGACTACAAGTTTCAAACAGGTACAGGAGAGAGAACTACGCTTTCTGGAAAGGTAGTTTGTGAAGTCATTATTGGAGTAATTTACACATTTTTTTGGTTCAAATCACGGATGAAGTAATAATTGGAGTTGATTTCATGCTGCTGCACGGATTTTCCTTGGATTTGGGTAAAAGAGTAGGCTATCGACGCTACTAAGGAGACGGCGAACACGAGGGTTCCACTAAGAATCCTAAATAATTTCAAGTTACCAGTTATTTCAGATATATCAGCTATAATTGGGGAATGTTGGACTATAGAAGAAAGAGAAATGTCGGTCAGTCATAGTAAACCACAATGGGAAAGAGAAGAATTCTGGGAAGCAGGAAGAAAAACCTCCGATTTCATAAGAATTTATTTGCAGGAAGTTAGAGTGCTAGATAGGACAAAAACTAAGAGATTCCAGGAGAAACACGGCTCCCTATTCAACGGTGATTGTGGAAAGTCTGGAAGGACTGTGATGGTGAAACACTGAATAGTTATAGAAGATGAAAAGCCAATTCGTCAAGTTCCACGTCGAGTCCACTAGCAAAGCACGAAGAAGCAAATAAGATAATCCAAGAAATGCAGCAAAGTTGAGTTAGTGAGCCATCAATAAGCCAGTAGAGCTCAGGGGTTGTGCTGGTTAGAAAGAAAGATGGAAGCACCCGATTTATGGGTATTATAGAAAGCTGAATGAAGTCACGAAAAAGGTCAGCGAATCATAATCACGAATATATGACACTCTCGACATTTTATCTGGCGCGAAATGGTTTTCCACGCTTGATTTAAAAAGTAGTTACTGGCAGGTAGACAGCCTTCGGCATAGAAGGTGGGTTGGGGCAGTTTTCTGTGATGCCATTCGGATTATGTAATGTACCAGCAACCTTTGAGCGTCTGATGAAGCTTGCGCTGAGGGGCCTACACTGGAAAACGTGTTTGGTGTATCAGTATTACATCATCGTCATGGGTAAAAATTTGAGCTTTGAAGAAGTCCTTCAACGCATTGTCTCTACGGGATTACAATTGAATCTGAAGCAGTGCGGCTGAATAAGGAGGTACCTAGCTCAATATACAAAGTATGGTGTTCGCTACACGTTACAATAGTACAGTATCATTCGGAGTATCTTTAGTATGATCGGGGGTAGAACAAATCCCCAATCCGAAGCGGAACTGCATATGTCGATGGATAAGTGGCTATGGGGTATCTAGTCACTAATAAGAGATAAAATCACAGTGCTCTCAAGGAACTATATCAACACCCCTCTAACAACTGAGCAAATGGACTCCATCTAGAATCTCATCCTTGAAACAGAACTGGCGGTGAAAGACCAGAATATAACACCGGCATTTTTGGGCGCGATCTACAAATCAGCATACATGGTTCTGCACTACAAGGATAGCGCTTCAACGGACTGGCTAAAAGCGGCTCTTACTGACGCAACACCTTGACGTGCTTCACTGAGGGTCGCAGAGGAATCCAAGATACCTCACTCACAGACAGCAGTGGGGTACTTTCCTGACCCCAGTCCTTAGGAACCAAAAAGATACTGGACTTCTTGCAGGGGCAATAAAAAGGCTTCAATGTTGACACATGGCGTACTCTTTTTACAGTCGGAAGAGGCTCAAATGTAACACTGGTTCTAGCACCAGACCTGAAATCTGCAGCCAGCTTGATATAGTACAAGGAAAGGGTAAGCTACCAATTCTGTTAAGTGACATTCAAGCTCATGACTGCGCCCCTAAATTCAGATCCACTAATGGATAAAATGGAAGCTGTGGAGTTGAATGAAGAGGACGAATGTATCCAATCCAACCCTAACCCAGCAGTCAGTGAATGAAGTGCATCCAGGAAAATCTTCATCACGCTAAGACCGCATCGGCCGAGCTTAGTACGAGGCTTGTCAGTTGAAACATCGACATAGAGCTTATTCAGGAGCCCTTGCTACACAGAGACCACATTAATGGCCTCAAAGTTCAAGCACAAAGGTAATTTATGACGTGGACGCAGTCAACCTAAGGGCTGAGCTTATTATAGAAACCAATATTAAATATTTTCCCTTTACAGAATTTCTTGATGGCGTCAGCACACGGGACTAGTCGAAGCGGAAAGAAATATCACTGTTGGGATAATAATAGGAAAGTCCTTACACTATATAACAAGGAACTGAGGAAATCAAAAACGAACTTATGGCAAAAGTTCTATAAGGGAATAAACGGGGGTATTATCACCACTGCTTTGGTCTCTCCTGGCTGAAAACCTAGTACAAACCCTTAATAATAAAGAGGACAAAACAATAGGATATGCAGATGACATTTCTGCAATAATTTAAGGCAACCACGAAAAGACCGCAAAGAACTGGCTGCAAGACGCCTTAAATACAACCTGGGAATGGTGTAAGAAAGAGGGACGATCAATAAACGCTTCCAACACCACTATTGTCCCCTTTACCAGGAAAAGGGTTGTAAATATATCCACTCTGAAAATAAATGGAACTCTCTAAAAAGAGAGGTTAAATATCTAGGAATTATGCTGGATAAGAAAGCTCACCTGGGAGGCCCTCCTCAACTCAGTACAAAAAAGGGTAACAAAAACAGCATCGTCAACAAAACAGCTTTTGGATAAATCCTGAGCCTTAGCCCTAAATAACCTTTTGGATCTGCACCTAAATGGTTAGCCCTATTCTATTATATGGAACATTAGTATGGTGAGCAAAACTAATCAAACTATAACAATATAAAAACAATGTAGAGTACAAAAAGAAATGACGTGCTACAGGGGCTTTGATAACTGCCCCTGCTGGTGAGATGGAAGAGCTTTTAAATCTACCACCGGTAACACTTAGCAATACAAGAGGATGCTGCTATGCAAACACTCTCCTTCATATGAAAGGAAAATTTAAGCCAGGGGACCATAATGAACACTTCAATATTCTAAACAGTATTAAATACGCACCATGCATGACCCAGAAACGTGACCACACGGAACCCGTACTCAATTTTTCTAAGAAACAAAATCTTTTATATTCAACATACGATTCTCAACAATTATATGTGAAAAACTACATTATTTAAATATTCACCAAGAGTATGTCTACAAACAAAATCCGCCAAATTGTCGATTCATAAATGCCTACTAGATACCGCCTCCTTCATACATCGTCCATATCAGATCCACTATGCGAGTGACCCAATTCTGACCAAATCCGCAGCAATGGTTTTTGCCTCTTAATTTGACAGAGCGTACAGTTCTGGCCACTTACTGAAGAAATTCATAACAACGAGCACATATTTCTCTCTCAAATGGGGAACCCGCATTGTTCTGCTGACCCACAAGTTCTCTCTCATGGACATTTCGCTGCCATACAATTTGAACAATTTCGCAACTTAATGTTCTCTAGCGTTTCAGTGATACCCAGATGACCGCCACTTGGCCCATTGTGGAATCCCTCTAACACAGATGTAATTCTGGAATCAAGAACTATAATCAGATCACGGGAATGGTTTTCATCTTCACTTTCCCATACGCGAGACAAAACTCCATCAATTATTTTAAGACTAGTCCACTGTACACAATACGCCTTAGCCACAGGACTTTCTTTCGCCATTTCAGTTTTAGATGGTCCATTATCTTGCCACGCGAAAGCGCAATTCTTCTTAGTGAGATTATGAAGACTCCGGAAAACATTTTCAAATCCAGGAACGAAACAATTGTAATATGTGCGTAATCTTAGGAAGCCCCGCACTGCGTGCACATTTTTTGGTCGTGACCTCTTTTTACTGCTTGTACTATATTTTTACTCATCTGTCTTGACGTCTTCCGTTGTCACCTTTTGTCGAAATACATGTCTTCAGTTTTAACAAGTTGTACTGCTTCGGATTCAATCGTAGTCCCGTAGACAATGCATTGAAGGACTTCTTCCAAGTTTTTCAGTTATTCGCAAAAAGTTGTCTTAATCGTAAGTTCACTGAATTTTGCCTTTTTTGCGATCCTGTTCCATGAGACTTTATTCAAGAATCCCACTTCTGACACCAATTGTTACGCTTCCTCCACTAAAAAGGCTCACATTAATTACTCTGAGTTCGATCACTGGATTGCTAAATAAAAGCCTCAAGCAAATGGTGGCATAACTTGGGTGTTTTATTTAATTTTAATAACTTTATCACTTTGCTTTACGCTTACACGTTCACACGCTTAACTTAAGAGCGATTAGTTTGTGTGTCTTAATAACCATCGTAATTTCTAGATATTTTATATCTCGGTTTTTGTTGCCAGTTCGTTCACGAACTTTCGTGCTTTGCCACAATATGTATTATTACACCGGGCAATATATTCAATAACATGTATAGTATCCACCTGTAGCTATAATGGCCATAGACATCCTTTATCTCATTTTCTGTGAAGCTTGTGGGAGTAAGCGCCCCCAAAATAATTGAGTTTGTCTTTATACCAGTTTGACCGTTCACATTTGCTTTCCTTTGAGTTTTTGCTTAACTCTTGGCCATACACTTTCAGTTTTCTGTTTCGACTCTAGATACCTTCGGCTGCGATACTTGGGATCGTTGCCCTCTTGAAAGACCCAAGGTTGGCTGGTTCTTCCAAATATCTTTGCAGCTGATGCCAATGATGCTTTTTGGTAAATTTTATTCATCAAAACTGCATTCAAATTGACATTTTTATTATTTATATTTATATTTATTTATTATGTATATTTATTTATAATGGAACTCTATCAGGCATGTTCTGAAAATCGCGCGATTTCAATTCGAATCCGAAATGGCAATTCGTACGATTTTGTTTTAGGTGTTCTGTAATTCGTCCGATTTCATTTAAATTCGAATTTAAGTTCGAAACAGCCGAAACAGCGAAAGGTAGTGAAGATAATAAATGTTTGTTGCGCACTACATAACATATGTAGGAGTAATCAAATAGATGACATTGAAACGGAAAGCGTATTAGAAAACAATTCAATTGATGAGGAAATTGCTGAATATGAGGAAAATAGTACAATAGTTTATACTGTATAGTGTTGGCAGAAATATAAGAGACGCTATAGCTAGAAATTTAATATTATGAAACATAAAATTTATTCATATTAAAAGTAAATATATACATAACAGTTCAATAAGATTCTTTTATATTTATTTTTTAGTCTCTATCTCAAGCATTTTAATTTTAATTTTAACTGTTTCATGTTGCAACTGCTCCATTTTGAGGTAATGTCTTTGCTTTTGCTCTATACTTTGAGTTTTCAAGCGATTTTGCTCTGCCAGCAATTCATTTTGTTTCTCAACAGCACGACAAAGTCGTCGAATCTCTTCCCTTTCATCTTCCTGCGATTTTGCAATCTTGTGTTGGTTTTCGCAAATGTTATCTAAAGCGGTAGATATTTTCTCCATACAAGTAGATTGCGTTGCCATACACATCTGAAGGCTGTCCTGCGTTGACACTCGTGGCCTTTTTGCAGCTCTCGGGGTAGCCACCGCTTCCCTACTTGTTTGGGGACGTTCTTCCTCAGATTCAATAGCGCTATTATTTTCTTCTGTCCCAAAGCTTCTGAAATGGTTTATGCCCTCAAGGGCTGCAAAAATTCTACAAGTTCTTGTAACACATTCTTCGTTGCTCGTCAGTACATGCTTATTAAAGGGTCCACCTCCTTTCCAGGCAACTCTGTCGCCCTTCGAAAAATTCTTCGCCAAATCTGGATGAGATTCCATAAGCTCGACTAAAATTAGCTCTTGCTTGGAGTTCTTGTGTTTTCCCCTAAAAGTTTTTGAATAAGTTTTAAATATTTTAAATAAACACTTTTATTTACATAAATATATGCAGTTATTTTGAGTAAATACTCACATTTTGATAAATTTATTTCAACAAACAGTTTATAAGAATGCCACAACCCGCTAACGTTTAAGTTGCCGAAAATTTAACTGGAAAATTTTAACGATTTCGATTTCCAGAACAGGGTGAAAAAACGATTTGCTGATGTAGGAAAAAAAACGAAAACGGAACGATTTACAGGACATGTCAAACGATTTGAAAACAGAAAATGCGAACATATTGCCCGAAAACGATTTGCAGAACATGCCTGTATGTTTGAATTTTGGTCCATCACACTTCCATTAGACAATCTGTACATAACAGATTTAAGGCAACAAATTTCGTTATTAATCGAAATATATATACATATGAGATGAGGAGGGTTCTTTGTGTAAAAGTCCATGTAGGTGTGAAAAGTCTCTGGTCGCCATTCAAGTGGGTATACGTTTGCGGCAGCTCACAACTCCCGAGTTTCACCCAAGTATCCTCTAGGTGGCTTTCGAACACCAGTTTAGCAGCGAGCAAATGTGAGAAAGTGAAACTGCCACTATCTCCGGTTGTTCACTGGATTTGGTCTGCTTGATGACGTCGAAAAGACTAAGAGTGACATCAGCACCACCCACGAAATTTGATAGAAGGGACTTGTGACGTTTATTACAGCTGTCATGTAAAGCAGGACGAGTTCGACGTTGGATTTGTAGTGAGGGAGAAACTCCGCCGCCAAGCCCTGAAGTTATATTGCCATTAAAAAATAACAAAATAGCTGGAACTGACGGGTTACCAGCTGAACTATACAAGCACGAGCATACATAATCTCATTTACAGAATTTGGTCGGATGAACGTATGCCTGCTGACTAAAATGCAAAAGTACTCTGCCCAACCCACAAAACTGATGATCCTGCAATATGCTCCCATTTGCGGGGGTCTAGTTTTCTCAATATCACATATACGATCTTTTCGAGCATACTGTTTAAAAGACTAAAGCTCACTGTCAATAAATGGATTGTTACTTATTGGTAAATAGGAAAATACCCGCGGGAAGAGACTCGATCCACACCACAGCCTTGTCGATTTCAAACCCGACTTCGATAGCACTGCCTATATGTCGCGATATCTGAACTTGGCAAAACTATTACGGCTGTGCGAAATGGATTTGTTCACTAACACCGTTAGAATTGGGAAAGACTTATCCGAGCCTGCAGATCGTACTGTCCTGGAAAAGATAGTACGGTCTGTAGACCTGGAACGACGTAACTGACGTATACCGATTATATCAATATCTTCGGCTTCAACAACGATGCGGTTATATCCACCTTTTCCAATCTGGTAAGGTAAGGTAAATGAGGCAAAACGAAGTATCTCCTGTCATCATACAAAAATTCAGTATATTCGCGATATAGTAACCACCACACTGTGGGCAGTCATAAGAAAAAATAGAAGACTTAGTCTACTTGGGAACTAGCATTAACAACGGTATCAGCGCCAGCCATGGAATACGACGGAGAATATCTCTTGTTAACAAGTACTATTTCGGACTAAGTAGACAATTGATCAGTACAGTCCTCTCTAGATGAGACTAACACTTTATAGTTATTTTATCATGCCTGAAGCGTGCACAATGTCTTCATCCGAGGAGTATTCAATACGATGCCCGAAGGTGGTAGCAGGGGAAGAGGAAGACCTCTACTGCAATGGAGAGACCAAGTGGAGAATGACTTCTCTTAAGCGGGCGTTTTTAATTGGAGTCGGTTGGCACTACCCCCCAAACATGTTTATGCAGGAATTACCGGTAAATATACATACATTCTCTTTTGCAATTAGACCTGCATGCTTACACACCAACACACATACTTAATTTTAGTGCAAAATAACAAGATCACCTGTTGCTCAATGATTGCGGGAACTGCAATGCAATGCTGCAATGGTCCCTTTCAAGGGCGCATCTAACATGACCAAACACCCAATTTATTTCAAGCAGGTAGTATAGCTATTTTATGAGCTGATCGGCGTAAGATTCCTCTTGAAGTTTTAATATCCACAACTCTAATGCGATTATCACAGGAATGCATTTAATGATACGTCCCATAGTGAATCGCTGTAAAGGTGCGTTATCGTCTGGGATATTCACTAGCAATCCTTCGAATACATTTGGTTCGCGCTTGCAAGCTGTTAATGTATTTGTGCGACCGTCTTCCCCAAACCCCATATTGGTGCACATTTTCTCTGGCCTGGAGTCAATGCTTCAAGGTCGTTCGGGTCTGATAACAAAGGTGAAATTAGCCGTGAATTTAGTATCTCTTCGATACAAATCATCACTGTGTTCAGTTCCTTTGGGGAAGGCAACAATTCGCCACGCTGCGGTTCAAAAGTCCCTTTGCTGACTTCGCAGCGGCCTCCAAAGTGTGGGGCTGTGGGAGTAATAAAGTGAAAGTCTATAAACTGATTAGGCAATAATTTATAATTGACTCTTGATTTTTTCCATGAAATAAAGACATCTTCAACACCTGAAGTTTTCTGCGTGCACCTACAAAATTAGTCGAGTTATCTAAGTATACTTGTATATCAGTTGGCAATCCTCGTCTGCTGATCATACGCTTCAGTGCGACGAAAGATGCATCTGCTGACAGGTCAGATTTCTATCTGCACTGCCTTCGTTGAGAAGCACACAAATATTGCTATATAATTTGTGCACGATGTCTTGCCCAGAATGTGCAGGTATGTTTCAACTGGTCCGGAAAAGTCTACACCACACGCGCGAATGGTCTTGATGGCGTAAGACGTGCTAAAGAAAGATTGCCCATCGCCTGTTGAAATAATTTCGACTTATATCTTACACAATGTGGCGTACCACCTCTCTTGCATCAATGACGCAGAATGGAAGGTGTAGTAATGCCACCAGTGCTTCAGCACCTGCATGGTAATCTTTATATTATATATAAAAATGAATGTTTGTCTGTATGTCATCGATGAACTCAAGACCTACTAAACCGATTATTATAAAAATTGGTATATATGGTATATGTATTTTTCCACGGAGAAGGTTTGTAGAATATGCTCGTTGATGCCACTATCCACCAGGTGGCGCTGCAGAGTAGCAACTTCTGCCCCGTTCAACCCATTGTCATGAAAATCAGTATGACCATATATTTTTACACAGAGGAAACGAATATGATCTTCCGCAGTTGATTCCAGAACAACGCATTGCGTTTGACAGAATTATGCGTGCCATCACAGAACAAAGCGGTGGACTGTTTTTCATAGATGCGCCCGGTGATACAGGCAAGATTTTTCTGCTTTCACTAATTTTGGCAACCATACGATAACAAAATAATATTGCACTGGCTATTGCATCATATGGAGTTGCGGCAACTCTTTTGGATGGTGACCGAACGGCGCATTCAGCATGAAACTTCCGTTGAATTTGGAAAACACTGAGTCAGCAACGAGCAATATCAGCAAAAACTCTGGAATGGGAAAAATACTCCAAACGTGTCAAATTATCACATGGGACGAATGTACAAGGTCTCACATGAAAGCATTGGAAGCGCTTGACCGTACACTGCGAGATTCGAGAGAAAAAAGACGGATCTTCGGTGGCGCACTCATTTTACTGTCTCGTGATTTTCGACAAACACTGCCCATTAGACCACGTTCAACACCCGTTGATGAACTTAATGCATGTCTTAAATCATCAGTTCTATGGCGTCATTTACAGAAATTGACTTCGAAAACTAACATGCGCGTACAACTACAACGGGATGCATCGGCTGGAAATTTTGCAAAACAATTATTGGATATTGGAAATGGGCGAATGGAAATTGATGAATCTACACAATGTATCACCCTGCCAGCAAACTTCTGTAAGATCACAGAAAGCATCGACGAATTGGTGCAAAAAGTTTTCAAAAACATTGCACAAAACTACAAAAACCATCAGTGGCTCAGTACGTGTGCTATATTAGCAGCCAAAAACATCGATGTCAATACCATCAACTTCACAATTCAGCATGGAATACCCAGTGAAACGACAACATATAAGTCCATCGATACTGTGGAGAATCAAGAAGAGCATGTCAGCTTTCCAACTGAATTCTTCCATTCGCTTGATTAGCCGGGCATGCCACCGCACGTTCTTACATTGAAAATTGGCGTAACCATCATCCTTCTTCGAAACATAAATCCACCACGACTTTGCAACAGAGGGTGTGTTCGATCCGCTCAATAATTACCGCAATACTGCAACCCTGTTGCTTTATTGATACTCTGTTGCTGATACTTAGCTGATAATGTGCAGCAATATTGCAGACTTTATTTTGCGTCGAACACACATTTTTGATAGCGTTGCAACTGATCTCTTGTAGCGCTAAGATCTGGAGCATAGGTTTTCATTTTGTCCAGTACTTTGCCCCAAAGGACCGATTTCTCCCTCCTCCCGCTACCAAATGCATTTTCCATGTCTAATCGTGGTCTGACCAGTAATTTGGTTTCCAGAACGCTTAATTTTATGCTAAAAACAAATAATTAACAATATTACAACATAAAAATAACATATAACACAAAATTTACTTACTTTTCCTCCTCCTTCTCGATTGCGCATTGAAAATGTGTATGTTGTGCTTGATTAGCTAGTGATGCTCTGTCATAAAAGGTAACACTGCCGCAACATTTGTGGCTCGAACACTCCCAGAACTAGACTCTCAGTCAAGAAAATGATGAACAATGTTATCGAGGCAACAATTTTGACTGGAAAGTTCAAAGGTGAAGACGTACTGTTTCCATGTATCCCAATGATCCCGACAGATATGCCATTCGAATTCAAACGTTTACAGTTCCCGGTGCGACTCACTTTCGCAATGACTATTAACAAAGCACAAGGACAATCGTTACAAGTGTGTGAATTAAATTTGGAGAATCCATGCTTCTCACATGGACAGCTCTATGTGGCTTGCACACGTGTCGAAAAACCTTCTGATTTATTCGTCTAAGCACCAGATGGAAAAACAAGAAATATTGTGTATCCCACAGCACTTCAATAAACATCGAATTGAAACTAAACTTTGTAATGTCACAATTTTTTCGAAATAAACAAAATCAATAAAATGGTTTAGAATGAATTGAGTATTTGTGTACTGATTTTTCTTTAAAGTTATTTTTCTTAAATTTATTTTAGTTGTTGGCGTAGCAACGCACGCGGGTACAGCTAGTGCGTAGTAAAATACGATGTTTATGACAATCTGCCAAGTCTGCTAACTCAATACGTCCACCCACTAGTAGTAGACGAAAGCCACCATGAATCTTTAGAAACGGGTTGGGAAATTTAAGTGGCCGAGATATTGCTTTGTTTTGTTTGATCAGCCGTATTTGCTCAACGAAATGCTGTTATTGCACATTCTAAACAATGCCCCACAACTCTTATATATATACTGTTCATCTCAAGCATAATAAACAGGATAGAAACCTTGAAATCGCAACTTATATCAACTTCACTTAGAGCTAAGAAGATAAATTTCTTATGTTCAACCTTAAAATTTATAACAAGAACACCAGACCACGACGACCTAATAGAAATTAAGACAGGACTCAATGAACTTATTAAAAGCAACAACTAACAACAAAAGATTAATTCTCAATTTCAAACATTTTTAGACACCTTAGATCTTAAATCAGTAACAGAAAAAATAAATAGTAGTAAACGAAGTCTATCAAGAACTTCTAGCCATTACAAATACAATCAATTTTGGAAAAAATGGAAATTTTTATTCAAACACTTTAAATTTAAATGATATTGAAGAAATAATTACAAGTGAACAATTTGATACACCCATAATAAATATACTAGAATATGCAAATATACATATTTGCCTATACCAAAACTCCGTAATAACTATTTATAAATATCCATTTATAACAAACAAATGTAAATTGTATAATATAACACCACTAATGTATAGACATGGAAAAATAATTACTGACAAACATATTGCTGAATGTAACAACAAATATACTAGAGTAGCTAGATGTAGAAACTATGTAGGAATGAATATGTGTCAACAATTGGCAGATGTAATTGTACTATACCACTTTTGGAAAATAAGGAAGCTAAATGTAACATCATTCAAGAAAACAATAAACCTATATTAGTATTAGATCACGGTAATATCATCACAGATGGAGAACATACGTGGAAGGGATATACAATTAAAGGACCGAAACTTATCCAATTCAACATGTCCACAAACATCGATGAAAAAAAATTCCTCAACCATCAAAAAGAAACAAAAAATGCAACCCATTCTCACACTAACGAACAATTAGAGATCCTAAAAGTTCTAACTTCCGAGTCAGATTACAAATTTACAAATATACAAAAAATGTACAAATACGCTATACCTATAGAAGAACATCCGGTAAAGTTCACATTGTATAGCATTCTCAGTACCAGTACTCTTTGTGTACTCGTCGGTCAAAATATGCCAATGCTACAAAATAAAACAGGAAGAAAAAAGGAGAAAACTCACTAACGAAATATACGAAGTGGAATTGATCCGCCTTAGAACACAACAACAGTAAGGAATGTTTACTACGCCACTGCTGACGTCGCCACATAACACGTTATAACATGCAACGAATGCATTATCGATACAAACCGTATCAGGCAGCAACCGAAACGGAATTTTCCAAAAACAAACAATAGATAAGTATTAGTAAATAACATAAGGAATGGATAATGGATTGATAAACATTTTTCCACTGCAAATCTCCCACCGCATCCTTGTATTATAAATAGCCCTAAATATACAAAATGTAGAGCAGTATTGAATTATTATTAATAAAGAAAGCACGTGACTGTGCAGCATATAATATTTCTTTACTCTATTCTATTGAAATAGAATAACTCGCACGTTGCTACGCCAACAACTAAAATAAATTTAAGAAAAATAACTTTAAAGAAAAATCAGTACACAAATATTCAATTCATTCTGAACCGTTTTATTCTATTTGTTTATTTCGAAAAAATCGGCCAGAAGTTGCTACTCTGCAGCGCCACGTGGTGTTGAGTTACATCTATGAACATATCATATTCATTTCCTCTGTGTAAGAATACATGGTCATACTAATTTTTATGACAATCGGTTAAACCGGGCAGAAGTTGCTACTCTGCAGCGCCACCTGGTGGATAGTGGCATCAATGAGCATATTCTACAAACCTTCTCCGTGGAAAAATACATATACCATATATACCAATTTTTATAATAATCGGTCTAGTAGTTTTGGATTTCAAACATTCATTTTCAAAATTGGGAAATATTGAAAACCTATTTCCAAAGTGGTGAGTCTTCTTCTTCTTTTCTGATTTTCACATCGGTGGCTACGTCAATAATCAAAATTGTCGGATTTGGGGCTCAGAAAATCCACACGTTACTGTAGAGAAGCAAATGCATCCACAACGAGTCACTGTTTGGTGCGGTTTTTGGTCTGGCGGCACCATCGGACCATTTTTTTTTTTCGAGAAAGAGCGAGGAGCCGCGGTAACAGTAAATGGCGAGCGTTACCGTGACATGATCAACGAGTTGTTTCCAAATATTGAAGAGGATGACATGGACGACATTTGGTCACACTGCCAAAGTTACACTCGAAATTTGGGCTACCGTTTTTGAAAACCATATAATCAGCCGAAATTCCGATATCAATTGGCCGCCTCGGAGCTGTGATTTAAGCCCGTTGGAATATTTTTTGTGGGGGGAGCGCAAATGCTATGCGAACCATCCAGAGACGATTGATGCTTTAAAACACGAAATCGAAGTTGCCATTCATGAAATTGGAGCCCAAACAATCGAAAATGTGCTTACAAATTGGGTTGATCGAATGGCCTACTGTAAAGAAAGTCATGGCAGTCATTTCAACGATATTATTTTTCATTCATAAATGACAATATTCTTCAAAAAAAAAGTTTCAAAAAATACAGATTCGATCTTTTTGAAGTGAAAACTTCTTTAGAATCGTTGGGAGTGATTTGAGATTCGATGAAACGAAAAAGCGACACTACGAAGCGTTATATGTTGATATACGTATATGTGTGTGGCTGCGTACTACTGAGCCACGCTAGTATAGTGAGTATTGAGGTATGTATACTACACTGCCTATTACTTGCTTTGGTGTTTAATTCAAGCGTCATACGTATGTATGCTAGTATGTGTGCGCGACTGCGTATTACGGAGCTACGGTGAGCGAGAAGGCATTATGTATACCTATACTAATAGGTCTATTTTTAAGTTCGTGCGGTTTTACAACAGATGGCGTAACTTGATTATTATTCCATCGATCCACATTTCCAAACATTCATTGGAGAGCTACTGTCGTAAGGCACAAACGTCAGTATAAGTTTTTTATTTGAAGCGTAAACAACAATATTTTTACCACACTTGAAAATGTCGAATTTCGTGCCAAATAATGTGTTTTTGCGGGGAATTCTTCTTCATTATTTTAATATGAAGAAAAAAGCAGCCGAAAGTCATCGTATCTTGGTGGAAGTTTATGGTGAGCATGCTCTATCTGAGCGAACGTGCCAGAAGTGGTTTGCACGCTTTAAAAGTGGTGATTTTGGCTTGGAAGACGAAGAACGCGAGGGTGCGCCGCCAAAGTTCATGGATACCGAATTGGAGGAATTGCTCGATCAAGATCCGGCTCAAACGCAAGAAGAGGTTGCAAAAACTTTGGGAGTTGATCAATCAACCATTTCCAAACGTTTAAAAGCCATGGGAATGATCCGAAAGGTAGGCCATTGGGTGCCGTATGAATTGAAGCCAAGAGACGTTGAACGCCGTTTTATGGCATGCGAACAACTGCTTCAACGGCACAAAAGAAAGGGTTTTTTGCATCGAATTGTGACTGGCGATGAAAAGTGGGTCCATTACGACAATCCAAAACGTCGGGCAACGTATGGATACCCTGGCCATGCTTCAACATCGACGTCGGCGCAGAATATTCATGGCCTGAAGGTTATGCTGTGTATCTGGTGGGACCAGCTGGGTGTTGTGTATTATGAGCTACTGAAACCGAATGAAACGATTACGGGGGATGTCTACCGACGACAATTGATGCGTTTGAGCCGAGCACTGTGAGAAAAACGGCCGCAATACGCCGATAGACACGACAAAGTTATTTTGCAACATGACAATGCTCGGCCACATGTTGCACAAGTGGTCAAAACATACTTAGAAACGCTCAAATGGGATGTCCTACCCCACCCGCCGTATAGTCCAGACCTTGCGCCATCCGATTACTATCTCTTCCGATCGATGCAACATGGCCTGGCTGACCAGCACTTCCGTAATTACGATGAAGTCAAAAAATGGATCGATTCGTGGATTGCGGCAAAACCGACCGAATTTTTCACAAAGGGAATCCGTGAATTGCCAGAAAGATGGGAAAAAGTAGTAGTAAGCGATGGACAATATTTTGAATATTAAATTTGTAACCATTTTACGTCAATAAAGTTTCAAATTTCGAAAAAAACCGCACGAACTTATTCATAGTCCTATTACACTCCCTAATACTTGCTTAGACCAAGCGTCCTACGAATGTTTGTGTGTATGTCCTTCGCGATGGCAGACACCTTGCCGTGGTGCGGAGGCTTAGTCGAATCACTAACCAGACCTTACCAATGGATGATAGTGTTGTCACTTGAATACATTCCAGTATTGAGCGAATGCACTTCATTCCCTTGGTTCGGGCTGCTTTTTGAACGATGACCAAGCTCTGCCCTGGGTCGGAACAAGGTGTTATACGACCCGTGCCGAGGTTCAGCCTGGGTGGGGACCCAGACCAAAAATAGCCCAGTCTTGAACGGAGTGCTCCGGATACCTGGCGACCTCCGGTTCTATCTAGCCTTACCTGTGCACACGGACCTCTGTACAGGCGGACCTCTCTTGTCCGACACTCGTGGGACCAAAATGAACATGTCAAACAAAAAAAATAACATTTTTTACAAGGAGGTCGGTCCTCCCAAAAAACCAACAAAGGTGGATTCGACTACTGCTACAGCTGAGAGCAAGGCAGTGGTCAGACCGCCGCTATTAGGAGCTAGAGGGGGCATAAGCGAAAGGGCTGGTCCCAGTACGAGTACTGCAGGAGGCAGCGGGGGGCGAGGAGGCTTGGGTAAACCGGCCTCAAATCAGTCAATGGCAGAAGCTGCGGGGGCAACGCTGCGTAGGACAAATAACCCCCATCCCACCTCAACCTCTTATAGAGGACGGGGGTCGGCACCTGCTTCTAGGATTAACCGGCAGGTTGCCATAGAAGGGCCTAGTACCTCTAGGCAGTTCATAAGCGCAGAACGGGGGGGGCCGACTAAACATGTCCGTCATTCCAAACAAAACTATTATGAAAAGAAGGCGGCCAGCAGGGTTTTATTTAGACTAGGAGAGGTAGCAACAGACCAGCTAACCGAAGACCAGGCTAAATCGCTAGAGTGGGCAAAGGGAGTAATATCCGACTTGGGAAAACCGGCGGGTGCTACTCCCAAAAGACAACGGTCTGCAGAGCAGACAATGGAAAGGGCCGCCAAAAGACAGAAGGCAGGTGGCCAAAAATATCCAACCTTTAGTGAGGTGGTAAAAGGCGGCGGTGAGATACTGGCCGTCATCGACAAAGGAGAGGAGGAAGGAGTGATTCCTAAGGAAAAATGGAGGTGGATTGAGGAGGCTATCGCCGATGTGTACCTTCAGATCCTAGAGGAACACCCCGGACCCTCTCCCCTTTGTCATGACGCAGGCTGGTATCAAGGTAGAGCTAAACTCATCGCCTGCGAAGACACTAGGTCAGCCACGCTCTACAGGTTGGCCGTAAACAAGATAGGAGAGGTTTGGCCGGGTGCCAAACTCGATGCGGTCAGCAAGGATGAAATTCCAAGCAGGCCTCGAGCTCGAGTTTGGATTCCGGCCAAGCCGGCAGAGCCAAAGAAAATTGAAGAAATTTTCAAGTCCTGCAACAGAGACCTGCCAACACATAATTGGAAGGTAGGTAGAATAGAGGAGCCAGTAGAAGGTAGACGACAGGTGATGCTCATCCTCAATGGAGAATCGCTCGGCCCACTGGCGCAGAAAAACAATGTCGTGAGGTTCGGGTTCGTTGATGCAACCATTCGAATCTATCGCAGCGACGAGCCAGCTTTGAACTCAGATGAGGAGAGTGACAAAGCCAGCTTGCGGAGCGATACTGCAGAAGGGTTGGCCAACAGCCAATGCTCAACCGACTCGGAGAGGCTGACCGGTGTGGGGCCGCTTTTTAACGAAGATGATCTCCTCGCTGACATTGAGGGTGGGGAGATCTCGGAGGAGGACGTCGAGGTCACGATGGTGGAGATGAAACGGACAGATTCTCATGAAGCTGATCCAAATTAATCTCCACCACTCCAAACTTGCGTCCGCGCATCTTTCCGTCCGCTTGGCTGCCGGTGGACTTGACATAGCCCTCATTCAAGAGCCGTGGATATACGGCAATAAAATCTGCGGCCTCGGAGTGAAGGGATTTAAAATGATTGCCGTACAACACAGAGGTAAGATTCGTAGCTGCATCCTCGCTAAAAATAATATAAATATCTTCTTGCTCCCACAGATTAGTAGCGGCGACATGGTGGCGGCAAGCATCGAGCTCGGGAAAACCGGTTTTTGGCTAGCCTCCGCCTACATGGCCTATGACAGAGAAGCTCCGCCGGACGAAGTCCGTACTCTGGTGCAAGAGGCAGCCCGGAAGAACAAACATTTGGTTTGTCCTGCGACGCAAATGCTCACAATATCCTGTGGGGGAGCAGCGACACTAACTCTAGAGGTGAGTCACTACTGGACTTTATCTTAGAAAATAAAATTAGTGTTTTGAATTTAGGCTCAGAGCCGACTTTTGTTACTATGAACAGAGAGGAAGTTTTGGACATCACCCTGGCTTCCGACATGTTTTCTAATCACATTAAAAGATGGCGAGTTTCAAACGAAAATTCGTTCTCAGACCATCGGTATATTGAATTCGAAATCGACACTAGGTCTCCCCAAGTTAGCCAGTTCAGGAATATACGGAAAACTGACTGGGGAGTTTACAATAAAAAATTAAGAGCTCTACTGCCAAAGAAAGCCCCCAAAAACCCCACTACTTGTGGGGAGTTGGATAAACTGGTTAATCAGGTAACTAAAGCAATGAATAGCTCGTTAGCAGCCAGCTGTCCGGTTGTCCGGCCCAGAGGGAAGTCTAAACCACCTTGGTGGTCCAAGCAGCTAACCTCGCTACGAGAATCCCATAGAACACTATTTAATCTGGCCAAGGCCACGAGAAGGTCAGAGGACTGGCAAGCCTATAAGGCTGAATTGAAAAACTACAAAAAAGCAGTTAGAACTGCGCAGCGTGAATCATGGCAAAATCATTGCAAAGAAATTGAAGAGACTTCAGTAGCGGCCAGATTAAGAAAAATTCTCTCAAAGACGCCATGCAACCTAGGCTACCTACAAGGTCAAGGGAATACATGGACTACGTCAAGTGAGGAATCGTTAGGTCTTCTCCTAGACACACACTCTCCAGGAAACAAGCCGGTGGAACAAAACCATTCCGCCAATAATGAAAGGCAATCCGACCTAGGAAATCTCTTAGTTACACACTCAAAAATCGAATGGGCTATTAATACTTTTGGTCCTTATAAATCGCCAGGAATGGACGGTATCTACCCCGCTGAACTGCAGCAATCACGGGGCATTGTACTACCGTTTATCAAAATTGTCAGTAGAAGTTGTCTTAACATGGGCTACATTCCGCTAGGATGGAGGGAGGCAAAAGTCTCCTTCATACCCAAGGCAGGTAGGTCCTCACACACTAACCCTAAAGACTTCAGACCCATTAGTCTAACGTCTTTTCTTCTCAAGATCCTGGAGAGAATAATAGATGAATACATACGGGGTGTCGTGCCTTTAAATAGGCTCTCTTCGGCGCAACATGCCTATACTAAAGGGAAGTCCACAGAAACCGCCTTACACTCACTCGTCGGGTTGGTGGAAAAAAGCTTATCAGACAAAGAGTTTGCATTGGTTGCTTTCGTAGACATAGAAGGCGCCTTCAACAATATAAATGCAAACGCTATAGTAGATTCATTAGAAGATTTTGGAGTTGAACCACATGTCGTAGCCCTGATAGAAGATATACTCATCAAAAGAAAGGTAACGGCTAAATTAGGAAGCACTACTCTAAGCAGACAGGTCTGCAGATGCACACCGCAAGGTGGAGTCCTCTCCCCTCTTCTTTGGATTTTGGCAGTAAACTCCCTGTTACTGACCCTGGAAAGAGGGGGTTGCCACGTCACAGCTTACGCAGATGACGTAGCAATCGCCGTTAAAGGCAAATATCCTAATACCCTTATGGATATTCTGCGCTCTAACATGGCCACGCTTAGAAGCTGGACTGAGAGCAGGGGACTCGATATAAGCCCCTCAAAAACTCAAACAATTCTCTTTACAAGGAAACATAGGCTCCCTATAATCTCCCCGCTAATTTTTAAGGGTGTGGAGATTCTTTTGAAAGAGGATGTCAAGTACCTAGGACTCATATTAGACAGGAAACTCACGTGGAAATCTAATATTGAGGAAAGAGTAAAGAAGGCCAACGTTGCATTATACACTTGAAAAAAAGCGGTCGGTATCAAATGGGGACTAACACCCCGTATTACGCACTGGCTCTATACTTCGGTAGTTAGGCCAATCTTAATGTACGGAATACTTGTATGGTGGCCATCTGCTCAAAAGGCGACTTACGCTAAAATCATGAGTAAGGTCCAAAAACAGCTTTTTTATGCATCTCTGGCGCTCTAAGGACTACTCCAAACAAAGCGCTGGAAGTGCTAATCAACTTACCTGCCCTAAATCTGGTAGGAAAACACGTGGCCGCCGCCTCGGCGCTCAGACTAAAAAGTATGGCGCTATGGAAAAACCGGTGCTTTGGCCACGCTTCCATTTTGCACTCTCTGAATAGTCATAAACAAGAAATAGACTACTCTATCCCTAGACTTACCTTCGAAAGGCTCTTCAAGACGAGTATACCGTCAAGAAGGGAGTGGCATACAACAAGGCCATGGAGAAGGGGAGAATTAAACTTTTATACAGATGGATCCAAGCTAGACGATAAGGTTGGCTACGGAGTTTTCTCGAAGGAATTAGGACTGGAACTATCCGTTCGACTACCAGACTACTGCAGCGCCTATCAGGCAGAGGTACTAGCTATAAAAGAAGTGGCTACATACCTAAATACGCACGCCGTAACAAAAACGATTATAAATATATTCTCGGATAGCCAGGCGGCCATCAAATCAATGAATGCGGCTTTACTAAGATCGAAGGTTGCACAGGAATGCCGGACAGCTTTAAATGATATTAGTGACGTATTCAAGGTCAGCCTTATTTGGGTTCCGAGACATAGAGATATTGAGGGAAACTGTAAAGCAGATGAGCTAGCCAGAAAGGGTACCGCTCTCCAACTGCTGAGTGATAAAAGTACCATTGGAATACCCATGGCCACGAGTAAACTAATAATAAAAAACCACTTTATCCAAGAGGCCAATAGGTCATGGAGAAATGAAGATACGTGTCTAACAGCTAGGCTACTATGGCCGCAAATAAGCAAGAAAAGAACAAAGGAACTGCTTAGTCTCTCAAGAGACAATATCTCGAAGGTCGTGGCTTGTTTAACCGGTCACTGGCTATTTGGCAGGCATTCCTCGAGACTAGGAGTTTTCTCCCATGAATATTGCAGAAGCTGCAGAGATGAGGAAGAGGAAGAAACAGTTGAGCACTTCCTTTGCAATTGTCCAGCCCTAGCTAAAATCAGAGCAGGTTGTCTAGGTAAATACTTTTTTAATTCTCTTACAGAACTGTCTGGCGTGGGGTTGGCATCAATACTACGCTTCATAAGAGCCACGAAATGGTTCCACGAAGGAAGATAAATCAGGTTCCCGTGTAGCACAGTGGTATCACAACGGACCTGTAAGGTCAAAGTGAGTTGGTCGTGCAGACCGACTACCACCATAACCTAACCTAACCTAACCTAACCTAGTACGTCTGTGTAATATACGCGTTACGACGCTCATAATAACAACCGCGTGTGCTGTATTGCGTCCGTATTTTTATATTCGTAAATATTTTCATTTTTAAATATTTACCGCAATTGCAGGCGGTGTTGCAATCTACCACATTCAAAATGACGGTGCTCGTATTGTAACTCCACAGATAGATCTGAATGGACAGCAACTAGAATCACTGTCTGTTCAGCTCTCTAAAGTGGGAGAAATATGTGCATGCGAAACCAGATTGAGCAATGGGAAAACAGTTTTAATTGTGGCAATTTATATTTTACCGAATCAATTAATAAATAGCATCACGGAATTTATTCACGAAAATTTAATAAAGTATACACCAGAAGTATCGCGGACACTTAGAAAAGATTTTAAGTGGCGATTTTAACGAAAATTTTGCATTGGACACAGCGGTTCCTTTAATTGACTCTCTACAAGATTCAATTTAAAAATGTGTAACAATCGCACTGAATCGACAACACGATCAAAAACAACAATTGACGCGGTATTTCAAAGATATGTTGACAACATCGAAACCAAAGCCTTTGTATCATATTTTAGCTATCATAAGCCACTCGTATCATTTGTTGAAATTGAAAACATTGAGGATGAATAATAATAAAGTGAAGAAAATAAAATATGAACTTTATAGCAATATTATAATGAACCTATAACTATCCCGCTCCTAATGCTGCTTTCGTCTCATTCTCTCTCAGTTTGTTTTACGGAAGTTTTCACTTCTATCGCGTCTAACCGTTAGACTGGTATTTTTTTTTATAGCCGATTCAAAGAGCAAATTCTACATGGCCCACCCTATATAAGAATTTTTTTTTTTAATTCCTCATAACTTATTCAAAAATGAATTGATTTTAATTGATCGTAATTCCTTCTTAAGCTCCCATCCTGTGAATACCGTAATCGGAGTCCAACCACCACCTACAGCAGATGAAGAGCTCCAGCCTCCTCGTGAGACACGTGTAACACTGGCACAATTATGTTCTGGATGTTGTAGCAGGTTAAACTCCTGCCTATCCAGAATCGACCCCGACATACCAAACATATGTCCGGCAGGTGAAGGCACCCCGCGCGACACTAACAACCTTTTCACATGCCCCCTAAAACCCACTCATCTAACACCCCTCTCCCTCTGGACCCATCCCGTCGAAACAGCATGTTTCCTGGGCCTACTCCGAGATGAGCTAGACGAAGACGACAGGTGATATACTCGACACTGACGGGGCTACTATTACTGTTAACAAACAAACAATCCTCCACTTCCTCTATGAATGTTCTGCCCTATCGAAGGACAGAATGTTAAGCCTGGGCAAACCGCTGCCTAGAGTCTCGAACAACTCTCTGGCTTAGATGCCAACAACCTAATAAGGTTCTTAAACCGCACATACCGGATATAGTCATGCCATAAATAACTGGTAAACAAGCTGGTAACGAGGATGTGGCAGCCGGTTCTACGTTACCGGAATGACTCGGGTTTTTCCCGACCAAGGGCTGCCGCCCCAGTAAACTAGCCCTGTACCGTATCCCACCCCCAATCTTTCGTCACAGGAGTAACTCATTGCAGCAAGTTTGCTCCAAATACTTCTCTTCCGGGCTGGCGTCGAACATAACCCCGGACCAGAAGTATTTTACTGCTGCATTTGCCACGAACCCGAACTCCACCTCGGCTAGGTGTAATCAGTGCAACGGGTGGTGCCATCTTAAGACCTGGTCAGGCCTTAAGACACACAGGGAGTGGCCCGCAAGGTATGTGGCCACGTTTTGCTCCCGCTCACAGGCGGCCCCTGCCTCAACGGCGACAGTGCCCTCAGTGCCGGCACGTCACACTGCCACCACCAACAACACCTCAACGGTAAGGAGCCCCCACGAGCAACACAACTCCTTCTCTGACCCACAACCCTCCTGCTCCTACCCCAGTGCGGGGACAAACCAGCAGCTCTTAGTCCCCCGCACAGTCTGTTCCGTGTATCAGACCGTAGTTCCTCGGAACTTGACAACTGTTCAATGCAATTCTTGCAGTGGCTGGTGCCATTCTTGGAGGTGCTCCGGCCTGCACACCACCCGTGAGTGGACACGCGACTGCGTTGCCCCCTGCTTCAGAACTCTGCACCCGCAACCGCCCCCAGTGGCGCGGCCACCAGTCAACATCAGACCACAACCAATTTTGCGGAACGCACAGCAGGACCAACGCAGACAACATCACGCATCGCCCACCCCCCGAGTTACGACAACTCTCCCGCGAAGCTTCAAGCTATTGCAACTGAACTGCAACGGACTCACTAGCAAGACTGACGAAATAGTCGACTTCATGAGCCGGTATGGTATCAAGATAGCTGCGGCCCAGGAGACAAAACTGCACGCTAGCTCCCCCCTGATTACCAGGGACGGCTACAATGTGCATAGAAAGGATCGCGAGCGAGACAACGGTGCTGGCCTAGCGTTCATAGTCCACCATTCAGTGCAGTATCGTCTCATCGATGAAGGCATCGACCGCAGGGACAGCACCTGAGAATGTCAAGGTATAGCTGTCCGGTCAGGCGATGCCGAGCTCGAAATATATAATATTTATATACCCCCTGTCACTTGCTGCCCGGCAGGATATCTCCCTGATATTGGTGCGCTCATCAGGGGAGAAAACCGATAGGTAGTAGGTCACTTTAACGCGCATCACGATCTTTGGCATTCAAGCCTGCCAAATGATCGTAAGGGACAGCTATTGGCAGAGCAGATAGACGATTCGACATTCAGCACTGTAAACGACGACGCCCTCACTAGGGTAGTGGGCAGCAGCTCGCTTGACATCACAATTCCTAGCGCAGGTCTGATAAATAGCATAACCTGGTGACCTATCTATCGCTCGCATCAGACCACTTGTCCATTATCATCTCGATCGAGAAACCTGCCGATTTTGTTTCCGGTCACTTTAACAAAGCTGATTGGACCAGATTCGCGGAATTTACTGAGGACATCTTCGCAGCCCTACCCATTCCCACCGATGTACGCGCAGGCGAACGCGCATTCCGCAAGGCGATCACAGCCGCCGCGGCTCGCTTCATACCCGCTGGACGGATCCCTATTTCCCAGCTGAAGCAGCTGTTCTGGCGAACGAGCGTGATCGCCTACGCCAGGCCGATACCAGGGATCCTCTAATAAAGGACCTCAATTCGGAGATCCGACAACTGGTAATCCAACACAAGCGGACCAAATGGATAGAGCATCTGAAGTCCTGTAACTTCACCTCTGGTGTGAGCAAGCTCTGGTCCACCGTAAGGTCCCTGTCGAACCCGACGAAGCACAACGACAAGGTGGATATCACCTTCAACGGTCGTACTTCGTCGGATCCGAAGAGATGCGCGAGCTACTTTAGCCGGCAATTTATACTGCATCCTCCGGTCGACAGATCCAAACGTTGTGTCACCAGACGGTTGCTGTCATACAACAGTGCACCGCTTGCTTTCTCCAGCGACGAGGTTCAAGGGGCCATCAAACATATGAAACCGTCTAAAGCCATTGGCACTGACGGACTAAACATGCTGATGTTGAAAAAGCTGGGTCCACTTGGAGTAGAATTTCTCACCAAGGTCTTCAACCTGTCTATGGCCACTGTCATCATTCCTGATAAGTGGAAATTAGGGGGAGTGGTCCCACTACTGAAACTATCGTCCAATAACTCTCCTTTCCCCAGTAGTGAAGACGCTTGAAGCCCTTCTACTCCCACTCCTCACAGAACACCTGACTCCAGCCTCACACTAGCATGGTTTTCGAAGAGTGCACAACACCACCACGGCACTCAACGTCATAAACACCCAGGGAAACCGCGGACTAAACCAAAACCGCCCCTGCGAGAGGACTGTCCTAGTAGCGTTGGATCTACAAAAGGTTCTCGATACAGTCAGCCACGCCACGCTACTAGATGACATTTTACAGTCGACACTCCCGCCAGGGCTGAAGAGGTAGAGCGCAAACTACCTGACTGGTCGTCACTTGTCGGTGATATTTCGAGACCAAACGTCAAAACAGAGAGAAAAAAAGCAGGGAGTACCGCAGGGTGGTGTCCTTTCACCCTTGCTTTTTAATTTCTACATTTCGAAATTCCCCCAGCCACCAGAGGGAGTCTCACTGGTCTCATACGTCGACGACTGCACGATAATGGCGTCGGGCAATGACATTGATGGCCTATGCACCAAAGTAAACGACTACCTCGCCCGCCTTTCTCGCTTCTTCACTGCGTGAAACCTAAAACTTTCTTCCACTAAATCAACGGCGACCCTTTTTACCACCTGGACAAAGGAGGTCAAGCTGCAACTTCAGGAGCACGTCGATGATACCCCAATACCGACGGTAAATAACCCCAGAATATTGGGAGTCACCTTTGACAGCTTGCTCTCCTTCTCCACGCACACAACTGCTATTGCAACGAGAGTACAGAATCGCAACAAGGTCCTCAAGTCGCTTGCCGGCAGCACTTGGGGCAAAGACAAAGAAATGTTGCTGTCGACTTTCAAAGCAATAGGCCGACCGGTTCTTAACTATACTGCGGCTGTCTGGTCTCCCGGAACCAGTGATATGCAGTGGACGAAGCTCCAGACCTGCCAAAATACTGCTATTAGGACCGCGACAGGATGTCTCCTGATGTCCCCAATACAACACCTGCATGACGACGCTCACATGCTTCCTGTAAAGGAGCATAACAAACTGCTCAGCAAGCAGTTTCTGCTAGGGTGTCACCGTGAGCCTCACCCATGCAAACACCTGCTTGAGCCTGAGCCACCTCCCAGGCACATCAAGAGGCATTTCCTCGACTACGTGGACGAGATCCAGGACAAAACAGACAGACCACTCTAGGATCAGACAGTGTACAGACAGGCCGAAAACGACATTCATCGGGGGACCCTTACCACCTTCTTAAGCTCCCGACCCCCGAATGCCGTAATCGGAGTCCAACCACCACCTATTGCAGATGAAAAGCTCCAGCTTCTCCGAGAGCCCCGCGTAACCTTGGCACAATTACGTTCTGGATACTGTAGCAGGTTAAACTCCTACTTATCCAGAATCGACCCCGACATACCAAACATATGTCCAGCATGTGAAGGCACCCCGCACGACACTAACCACCTTTTCACATGCCCCATCAAACCTACTCATCTAACACCTTTCTCCCTCTGGACCCAACCCGTCGAAACAGCTACTTTCCTGGGCCTACTCCGAGATGAGCTAGACGAAGACGACCAGTGATTACACTACACTGACAGGGCAAAGATACTGCTACAGCAACAACAACAACAAGGATGTGCCAACAAAATAGTGCGGAAGCGCTAGTTAGATTCTGTATGAATCACCACTCTAACCAACCAACCAACCCTCTAAATATTTCTGAACCGATGTGGCCTAGCGTTGTCATGCAGAAAAATCCGCTTGTCATGTCTACCGTCCCATTCTGGCCGCTTTTCTTTGAGAGCTCGATTCAAACGCATTACCTGCACTCGGTAACGATCGCCAGTGATGGTTTCAGATGGTTTAAGGAGTTCATGATAGATAACACCCTTCTGATCCCATCAGATGCCCAATATAACTTTTTAAGCATGAATATTTTCTTTCGCTGTCGATTGACTTGGTTCATCTGGCAGGCTCTAACATTTTCGACGCTTTAGGTTGTCATAATAAAAAGAAAACCTTTTCTTTTCTGCCGTTCAAGAAGCGTCTCACACGTCACCAAACGTCTCTCGATATCCCTCTCTTTCAATTGATATGGCGCCCAGTTACCTGCTTTGTGAACCATTCCCATCGCATGCAAACGTTTACCGACTGTTAGTCTGTCAACATCCAGCTCTTTAGACATATCATCAGGGGTTCGACATGCGTCTTCATCCAATAATAGTTGTAGTTGAGTATCTTCGAATTTTTTCGGTGTCTACTTTGGAAACGTCGAAACCACAAGTTGTATTTGATGAAGTGTGATTACCGCAAATATTGATCAATATACAACACGTTTCAGCTGGACTTTTGCTTAAAAAGTAATAATGAGGCATGACTTCTCGCAAATGCTGGTTTTCAGGACGAACGTAGACATTTTTGAAGTCAGATAAAAATCGATCTTTACGCTTCAAACGAATGTCAACTACTGCCATCGAGACCTTACATATACACCTTCAAATCACCAGTATATTACTAGACCGATCACAAAAATTGTATCAGCAGTGACCCCTCTTTTACGAGGGCGGAAACTTATTCCCATACCCAATATGATTATTTCTTAAATGAAATTGACCAACACATAGCAGGTCAAAGAACATGCTTGCGCCGATCAGGACGCCGTTATGTGCGCCGGAATATTCCAATAAGTGATGTCAAGTGAATAGTTTAGTTGGCAATCGATGATTGTTGGAGTTACGGCTGCATCTATTGTCGCAGTGAAGTTGATATGTGAGGACTAAATGAAGATGTTCACGCTGGAGTTGATTACGAGTTCTGAATCTCCAATGCCCGAAACTGTAACTAATGACTTGGATTTTTTAACCTGTAATGGCCTAGCGAGTCTAGTTGTTATAAAATTAAGTTGGGAAGCGGAATCAGACAATTACGAACTAAAACAAAAACAGTTGCATGGAGCACACATTCACTGGAACTAGAAGACAAGTTGCTGATGGCTATGCGCGGTGCTTACTGTGCTGGACTAGGTAATCCTTCAGGTTGTCTGAGATTTTTTTGATCCGTATGATTAAAATGCAGTAGCGTGTGGGGCATCAATGAGCAACGGCGATATGTAGACGAATTGCACTGCTGAACCTGATGGCTTTTTTTTGCTTTCTTCCAGCGTTCATTCGGGCTAATACTGGAAAACACGGGAGAGGAGTAGATGGCATGATCATGCTTATAACACACCACACAGATTTTGTGACCAGTTTTTATACGAGGTTAAATGAGGTTTTTCGATACTTGACATTGCTCACCTGAGTGCTAAGTGGGCTCCAAGTGGGCAGCCTTTCAGCGAAAACTCGTACTTCCCATTGCTTATGCCTGCTGGCATCCAATTTCTGTGCCTTAATGCGTTGGATCAAACAATCGGCTATTTGTTCGATGGAGCCCAGAGACTGCAAAGCTCGAACATGCGGTCCACAAGCGACCGTAGTTCTCCTGATTGGCAATCAGCACTCACCCTTTGCAACTTGAACAGCTTATGAATGTGCCCTGAAAAATTAAACGACAGTTATCAAAATTTTCAACAAGTAAATTCAATGCAGTTATATAATTTTCATCATGAATTTCAAGAGGTTGAATGGTGTCCAGCGCTCCACCCCTTAAGCAGGATCGCAAGTGCTGCACTTTTCCCGATTCAATAGCTCAGAGTCATTGTTAACAACCGTTTGAAACATGCCAAAAAAAATTCGGCTACTCTGTGTATGCCCCGCCAAATGTTGATAGCTGTAATTCGGGTAGGCACGACCTTGGCTGCTTCACTATGACGACGGATTGCTGATCCTGAGATGGTTGATTCCTGGTTGATAATCCATCTTGTTTATTTCCCTGGTAAATGCTGTCTTGTTCCGAATGAATGTGACTGCAAATTCATTACGATTGTTGGCGTCAAGTTCGTTAGGGTCTTCCTCCTCCAGTTGAAATTGAGTTGAGTAGAATTGATCTTGAATGCGATCCAGCTGCTCCATTCTCACTGATAGCTCTGCATGATCCATGACGTGCAGTTGGTTGAGTTAAGTTAAATTGGCGTATTAAGGCTACGCTTTTCCGTTTGAAGAACGACATTTCTTAAAAATTTGTTCGCCTCTTTATTGAAAACTGCAAAAGTTTTTTAATTATTTCAAATTATTTGTACGCGGTACCTGTTTGCATGGCAAACACCGAAAAACAAAAAGAAACGGTTCGCCTGAGGTCACTGTTCGCGAGATTTGTGTACCTACGGTTTTTTTTTTGGAATTTAAGAAGTGTTTGGCGGGATTTTACATCCACAAAAAGTCAGGGTGTTCAACGTTTGGTATTGAAAAATACCTATTTTCGGTAGGTTGGCAGAACTAAGAAATGAAATAAAAGACTTGAAGACTACATTGTTTTTAAATATGGAAATGAGGTCCGTGTATGAATCAAAAAAGGTGTAGTTTGTTCCGATGTGATCAAGGAGTGGGCAGTTAAAGATTCTATGAGTTAATTTAATCGCACATACAAAGATCAGTGTTATTGGACAATATTTTGTAAAAATATACGCTGTCATAAGTACATTCTACCAGTATTCTATTTACAATTTTGATAATTTTGACATCAAATGAAGCTTTAAAAAACCAAGGTTTTTTCGGCAAACAATCATGCAGTTTGGCTAAAAGGTTTGGTTTTTCTTCTGAGAATGAACGAAAGCCGTCATACCAATCCTTGAATATTAAATTTCTTATAATTCTGAGTGCCTCTTCAAAAGTGAATTCTACGCTCGATATTGAGCCGTAGCAAACAGCTTTTTTTGCAATCGGCTGCAAACAGCTTTTTTTGCATCGGCTCTTTCATTTATTGCAATGCAAATATGCCCAGGCGACCAAATCACCCAAACACTGTCAAAACCATATTCATTTACCTTTTGTTTAAAAAGAGTAGCACAGCAGTTGTTGGAGCTTGCTTTCTTGAGCAGCAGACATGAACTCAGACTATCAGTAAAAATACAGAGCTTACTCATTTTGCATTCTTTCGCAATATCTAAGGCCTTAATCAAGGCCCTCAACTCACCAAAAGTGGAGGAGGTTCGCATTTTTATTTTAAACAAATGCCCCGTGTTGTTTGTAACATTTAAAATGCCACACCCAACGGTATTAAGCACAGCAGACGCATCAGTTGCCAGAAGATCGACACCATCGCGCTTGAATTCATCGATTTTTTCAGCAAAAATAGCTTTAAGTTCATGATTAGAAAATTTGCTTTTAGCTCTAGACAAGGAGTCATCTATCACCACCAAGTTTTCACAGTTTACAGTCATTAAGTTTACATTGGTATTCACAAAAATCTCTTCAAATTTTTTGAAAACAAAGCTATAACTGGATTTAACCTCTGCAGAGTTTTCAATCATTTTGTAAATGCTAGAGTTTGTTTGTTTTAATTTTAAGATTTCTCATCATTTAGAGCTATTAAAAGGTTGCATAAGCTTTTGTCAGAGAGAGCGCGAATCATGTCATAGGTTATTCCATCACAGCCTCCTGCTGAGCGCCGTTTTTTGGCATTAAGCACCGTGGCCAGTTCATCATACTGAAAGGTTAGCCTGCATACAGGAGTTGTATTGGGTAATTCCTGCCAGGCAGCAGAGCTTGGTGGTACCTGTGATTTCAAATGCCTAAGGTACACATCATTATTGTCTGAGTTCCACTTAATATCTGCAGAATAGCCATTTACACCTCTAAGGCATTTTACAAGATTCCACGCCTCTCTCGAATTTGAATTACAATTCAGCTCCGCTATTTTTTCCTCAAAATTTTCTTTTTTGGTCTCTTTTACATCAGCTTGTCACACCTTCTTGCATTCCAAAGCTAATTCCAAATTTTCCGGAGATGGGTAGTGTTTAGCTTTTTTGAAATCAGTAACAAGTAGTCGATGGGACTTGGCTAGTCCCTCATTCCATCAAGCCTTTGGTTTGCATTTTTCATTCTCCTTCTTCCATACTGGGCACTTCTCTCTATCAGAGTATTTATGGTCCTTAGCTTTGCATAGAATGCATTGACTTATTTTGTAGGGTGGTATACAGACTTCTGTACTACCACAGAGAAAGCAGCGTTTACTACTTTTGCAGCTTTTTTGTGTGTCTCCCAATCTCCCACAGTTGTAGCATTGTCTAATAGACGGAAAGTAATGTTCTACTTGAAAATTTGTATATTAACTGAGAGGGTTGGGAGAAATTTGTTTGAATTCTCCGGATCACGTCTAAGGAAACGTTGTACGAAGTTTACCTGGCTAGTAGACTTTAACTCTTTCAGGATTTCTTCATTTGAAAGGTAAAGCGCAACTCCTCGAATTACGCCATCCGCTTCAAAGGCCGTTCTGGGAATGAAAGGCTTTAGTTTCATTTTTAGAATGTCATTATTGGTGACGAAATTGTTTGCCGATCTGGGATTGAAGAAGAACCCCTTATATAAGGTGACGCCAACTGCTTCAATGATATCGATATCCTGTATTTTTAAGTGACGGATATGCTGATATAGACTAATGCTATTTCCAATTTTAATATTTTTAAATAGGTCACACTCTGAGCTGTTTACCAAAACAAAAGGTTTGCCAATAAAATTAGATGGAGAGTAAACGGAGCTATCGGACTTATTTGTGTTCTTGATTTTTTCGGCAGTTGCATTTTTTTCAACTGTACCCGTTTCAGCATTACAAATATTTTGCATTTTTACGGAGTCTTTCGAAGATTTTACAAACTCAAACTACATCATCTCCTCACTCTCATTTCCATCCGACTGAACTCCACTTTTTTCAACCGAAGGATGTCGCTTGGTCGGATCAAGGATATGTTTCACTCTTTTTTTCTTAAAAATCTCGCAGATTTTTATCCACTTTTTCGCTAGCAGGTTTATCGATCAGAGATTCATTGCTAGCGCAAATTTCCTCAAAATCCTCTGCTGAGCACGATACCGAAGGCATTGAGGACACCATCGCGTTTATGGATCAGAGATTCATTGCTAGCGCAAATTTCCTCAAAATCCTCTGCTGAGCACGATACCGAAGGCATTGAGGACGGCATCGCATCACTTTTTTTGCGGCTTACCGCAGGCACTTTTGCGGTAAGAAAACTCTATACGTTAATTTTTCAGGTAGAAATTCCAAGAAATAAAAACAAAATACGTGGTTTTCACAGACAAAACTATTACAACGCTATACACCGAATTCTGCGAAAAAAAATGTCACTAGATATCTATTGTATCTTTTAATTTCACGACGCCTTACCTTTTTGCTAAATGAACCAGAGCACTGAAAAAAAACACACACACCGATCACAGCTGCGTCACGAATGCGACTGTCAAGTATTGGTGTACGGTGCTTATGTATAAGTAATTCACAATTTACAGCAAAATCACAACGGCAAAGAGCGGTGTCTATGTGATCACGTCGAGGTCACCAAAAATTGTAGTCTCCGCGCAAGAGTTTTGCGCTCGATTGAATAGCGAATTAAAGCAAAACAAAATACGTTATTCTGACGTGAAGTTGTTCACGGTGTAAGCTGAAATCAAAGTCAAAGTGTCTTTATTTTACGTCTTTCTTATAAAGCGAGGTAAAATGAATCATAGGGTTGCTGTTTGAAAAATTAAAAAAATGTAGTAGGGTGATGCCACATAATTATGCAGTGGCGCTCTGAACACATATTAATATAAAAAAATCGGTATTAAAGTTTGTAAAAATAGTTCATTGACAGTGCCGAAATAGTGAGTTATTTGTTGTTGCTTTCGTTGTTATTTTATTCAAAGAACTTCAAATTTTTGTTATTAATTCCTTTTAAATTCTGTGAAAAAATATGAATTAATACAAACCAGAGGTCAAAGATAAATAAAGAGTGCTATTTTTTCTATTGAAATCAAAAACTGAATTTATTTTCAATGTCAAAACTCATTCTTGACAAACTGTATATATATATATAATATATATGTATACTTCGATATATATGTACGGACACTGAAATTTGGACACCCAAAGATCCGAAAACATTCCAGTACAAACATTAGTTTGTGTATGTGCATACATACATACTTTACATATATTTACTTATCATATATCACTTGGCATTGAATGTGATATAGCGCCATATTCCGAATAATAAACATATGTATATAAATAATAAGTGTAAAAAATATTTGTTTTGATAGGGGAAGATAGAAATGGTAAGGGAAGATAAAATGTCAAATGTCAAAACATTCGATTGATGCCGTCGCGCCAGTGATATGTGGGGCATGCTTCCACTAAAGCTGGCTGAGTCGACCTCCTCTGGAACACTGTTTCATGTTAAATTTAGCACTTGCGGGTAAGTTCGGTGAGATCAAACGCGGCCCACGCAAATTGCTGCATCCGGTACTGTTTAATAAGCACAGGTTACTCGCAAAGCACTCACCCTATAAACCTGCCTGGCCTCTCATAGGTGTGTTTCTCGGGCTTGGGACTGAATGAGAGCGCCATACAACAGGATGAAGTCTCTCACAGTAGATAGAAGCTTCCTCCTTGCACCTTGAGCTCCCTCAATGCTCGGCAGCAGCCGTGTTAGAGCACTTGTAACTACGGCGCCTTTCGTACTGACTTTGACCGCCTGCTTTCTGAAGGTCATGCGCGAGTCAATCATAACCCATTAGCCGGTTTAGACTGAATGTTGAGACCTCCGACATTTACCGTCAAACTCTCCCTCTTTTTCCTTTTGCTAAACAAAACTGCTTATATTTTTGCGCTGCAAGCTGGAGATTGGCTTGTGTAATCAGTCCTCGCTAAGGCATTGTTGCAGGTGAATTCCACATCAAGGGCAGGTTTGCCCGTTACAACCAGAGCAATAATCGTCTACATATCCCACCAGTGTCGCATTCATAGGCAACACCATTTTGAAGATGCCATCGAGCCTTGCGGTACTCCGCCCGTCACTGTGTATTTCTGAGGTCCGTCGTCGTAGTCGTATTCAAGGATCGTGCCATCGAAATAGCTCTTAAATAATAGTTGAAATATCAGTAGATATCATACATTTATGGTTTGTTTTAATATGAAAAGTTAGAGGGTTCAGGAACTATAAAAATATAATTTTAAGTTGTATTCAATCATACCTGCAACCTGCAGTATACGGACATACCTAATTTGTCGGTTATATTTTGAGTGTAACACCGCAAAATCGCTTACAATATGCACCTAACATAACAAAAACGAACACTTCTCAGGTAGCAGCTGAGGTGTAAAGCAGATCGCCTCCGCGTGGTGCACCCTGGGTAGCGCTAAATGATCTGCGGCATCATCGGCCTTCCTTCTTTGGAAATCTGAACGGTGCATGAATGCGGGGGTTAGAGGTGGGAAACCGTCTTTAATAGGTAGCGGATCACAGACGGAACCGTCTGCGATTCCTAGATTAGTGGGGCTGGACGGGGAGCCAGCATCAGCAAAGGGCTTTCCCCTAGTTTTCCGGAGACTTCGAGGGTATCTCTTCGAGGACCCCCCCCCACTAGGCTTAAACGGCAGACAGCGCTGAGTACACGGTCCTTCTCTGATCTTCGTATGGCTACAAAGATCCTGGATCGCTATAGTGGTCAAAATGACTCTCAGTTAGATCATGAGTCAGTTGCTCAGAGAGATGGACAGGGTAGGGGCAGGTAGGGAAGACGGCGCTATCTCGAGGAAGGAATGGAAGTGAGCAGCGTTCGCCATCTCCGCAGTTTTTATGAGGGTAGTGATAAATCTTCAGCACTCTAAGGCGGCGTCCGCCAACCTATTAATCCACCTTGAGGAAAGTAGAGCTGACATAGTCCTGATCCAAGAGCCGTGGCTGAGTAGCAACGGCTCTTTTGGGCTCAGGACGAAAATCTACAACTGGTGGCGAATAGTAGGACAGGTAAACTAAGATCCTGTATGCTCATCAGGAAGGAACTTAACGCATTTATTTTGCCTAATTTCAGCAATGGAGACATTGTGACAGTGAGCCTGGAGGGCCCTGTTGGAAAGTTATGGCTAATGTCCGTCTACATGGCGCATGCCGACGAGGTGGTACCACATCCGGTCCTACTAAGGGAAACCCTGGCTGCAGCAAAACGCAGGAAAATCGGCGTTATTATAGGCACTGACGCGAACTCCTATCACAACTGCTAGGGAAGTTCAAACTTCAATGCAAGAGGCGAGTCAATTTTTAATTATATTTTAAACGAGCTGCATTGCCAAAGGCTATATACCAAGACCATGGAGGGCCCTGAAAGTTGTCTTTATACCCAAGGCAGAAAAGAGCTCGCATGTCTCCCCTAAGGATTTCAGGCCGATCAGTCTCTCATCTTTCTTGCTGAAACCCCTTGAGAGACTGATTGACCTGCACATAAGAAGCGAAATTCCTCGGGGTCGGTTGTCGCATACCCAACATTGCAAGGGTATATCGGTGCAATTGTGAAAGAGATTGAGGAGTCTCTTTTTCAGAAGAAGTTTGCGGTGAGCGCCTTCCTCGACATTGAGGGTGCTTTTAATAACGTCCTCCCGCAGGCAGTTCGTTGGTCTCTGGGTAAACTGGGGGTCGGAACCGACCTCATAAGATCTATCTACAAAATGCTTAGCGACATAATAGTCGCGGCAGAGTGGGGCGGCATCTCCATCCGCCGGCAGGTGAGGAGGGGTACTCCGCAAGGTGGAGTTCTCTACTCATTCCTCAGGGTTGTTGTTGTGAAGGACTTGCTGGAAGAGCTGGTGAGAGGGGGCTGCAGGGTAATTGGTAGTTGCCTACACGGATGACGTGGCACTAATTGTAAGAGGAAAAATTGTGGGTACTGCGTACAATTTTATGCAGGGATATCTGAACGTAGTTGTTAGATGGGCAACGGATTGCGGCCTGCCGGTGAATCCTCTTAAGACGGAGCTCGTCCTGTTTACGAGGAAATATAAGATACCCAGAGCTCAACTTTCCTCCTTGCTTTCTGCTTGCTTCCTTGCAAGGTGAGGTACCTAGGTATTATTCTTGACAGCAAGCTTACATGGAAGCCTTAATATTGAGGAAAGAGTGAGGAAGGCAGCAATCGCCTTGTATGGGTGCAAGGGCAAAAAATGGGCCTTTCGCCTAGAGTTGTTTTTTTTTGTCTATATAATACTATTGTAAAGCCTATCTTGTTATATGGAGTCATGGTCTGGTGGAACTCACTAGAGGACGACATTGGTGAAGAAGCTGGAGAGAGTTCCGAGGTCGGCACTCATTGGAATCAGTGGGGCGCTTCGAACGACTCCTACTCTAGCGCTCAACGCAATGTTATATGTGGTACCCGTAGACATCACAGGCAGAATTGCCGCTGCACGTACCGCAAACAGACTGAGGGGTTCGGGCTACAGGCTCAAGTTCACTTATGGGCACTCAGGTATACTTAGGAGCTTCGAGTTCATCCCCCTGTCAATGGATCAATGTATTCCCTCGTTTAGTCCAACCGGAACTTTCTCCACTCAAATTCCATTAATGGAAGGTCCGGTACCACTGCAGTGTGTTCCAGGCAGAGGTAGCCGCAATCAAGGAGGCAGCTGATTGGCTGCTCACATGCGTACTAACAGTCAAGAGAGTAAATATTTACTCCGACAGCCAAGCGGCAATAAGGGCCCTCAGGTCAGTGACGGTGCACTCAAAACTGGCCAGGAAATGCCTGGCCTCACTTTCGACTGCGTTCGAATTCTTTGGCATAAGCCTCATCTGGGTTTCTGGTCACAGCGACACTGCGGGAAACTGTGAGGTAGATTAGCTGACTAGACAAGGGACAAGTGAGGTGATTTCCCCGCGAAGGGAGAGAACTAGGATCCCCCGACTACCTGCGGTCTGCTCCTGGAAAAATGGGCTTCGCGCCAACTCAGCGAGTGTTGGGCAAGTACCCAAACTTGTAAGGTCGCGAAATTCTTTTGGCCACGAGTGGAGCATGGATATGCTGTGAGACTTGGAATTACCTCGAGACCTTTTTACGGTGGATGTATGGAGGATGAGGTGGAATCATCTCAGCACCTTCTCCTTAGCTGCCCTGCTCTGGCGGGGTTAAGATCCAGACATATTGGCTCTTACTTCTTTGCTACGCCTGCTGATATAGGTGGCGTTGACATAAAAAATCTCATGAATTTCATCAGCAACACAAAACGGTTGACGCAAACGCAGCACAGTCATCGTTCATAATCCACACACTCTAAACCCGCCCTCTTACCCATCCCACAACCACCTCTACCCGCCCTCTCCTTTCATCCCATAGATTTTCTCATGCACCTCACCTCCTTCGTAATGGTAGCACAAAGGACGATTATCTTCGCCCCAGAGTGTTCATTCCTTGGGCAATCATTCAAACCTAACCTAACTAGGGAGAGCTATGGGAGTAGTAGTAGACTGACATAACTTCTAGCTGGAGTACACATGAATAATTTCGCACGTAGCGCTCCGGCCAATTCTAAATTTTGTGCACTACTTCAAGTACAGGGAGTACTGAAAATTTTCTTTGACTAGTACTCTGAATTACTGACAGTAACGAAACGTAGCTTGGAGCGGAGTAAAACCACTGCTCCACTACTCATCTGTTCAAGTTCGGAGTAGTATCAAGAGTAAAAAATGTAAACTAGTAAGTAACGGCGCAATTTCAATCCCTGGTGCCACTACTGGAACTCAAGAATGTTGTGCGTCTCATTAGAAAAGAAGGGGAAAGTCAAATCATCACGGTGAGATATAGAGGCGGGCAACGATGTCTTTGCTTGTACACAAAGCAGAGAACGTTAATGTACAGAGAAGTCTCAAAGACAGGAACGCATGGAATTTTGAGAAATACTCGTCCGACGAAGACCAATCACCACACATACATTTCTTACCAAAAGTTAACAGCAATAGACTGAATTATGCAATTTTAGCAGCAGTCGAGTAGAACTTGTTTGTGATTAAAAACAAAATATGTTACCGCTGTGGGCTAGATATGATCAATAATAATATACATATGTATGTATTTACTTTTTTCTAAAACAAGTATGCCAAATTCAAGGGGCAAGCAGCAAATCATTCAAAAATATTTATATACCAACTGTTCAATTTTGTTGAAACTCCTTCAACCAAATCAAAATCTTTTATAGGGAAACGCTTCATTACCAGGCACGCAAGGAGATGTTATATGCAAATTCAAATATGTGAATTTATATACATACTAGCGAAAACCCGCCCGTTCCGCTGGTCGTCTTTAAAAAAACCTAGATTAATTAATTAAATTAAGCCGAAAAATACTGTGTGTTTTTTATAAAAATTCTCGCGCATGAATAGTAATGAAAGAAGTTTTGAATAGTAGTAGCAATTAAAAAACGTTTGATGTGATTTACTTTATTACTTTTTTAATTGTAATGCTCTTTGGTATACAATATTCTTCGTTTTTCCATGCGTTGTTGAATAAGTGAACAATACCGATTGCTTACCAACTCTTGAGCATGAAACATAAAGTTGGCCATGAGAAAAACATGGGTATTCTAAATCAATACCACAAATTGATAAAGTTTGGCCTTGTGACTTATTAATAGTAATCGCGAATGCAAAGCGAACAGGAAATTAATACCGCGAATACCAATGATACCATCCGATATGCCGTTTGAATTCAAACGTCTTCACCAGAGTATTTTCCATTCAAAATTGTTGCTTCAATGACGTTATTCATCAATCTCTTAACTGTTAATCGAGTGCCATTACATAGTCGTGGTTGATTTATGTTTCTCAACATATTAATCGGTGCTCATATTTTCAAGTTTAGCATGTGTGGCGGTAATCCAGGTAAATCAAGAGAATTCAAAAATTCAGTGGGATAATTTACAATATCATCTTGATTTGTAACAGTGTCAACGGATCGATATGTTTGTTCTGGACTTGGTATGTTAGCCAAAATAGCCGCATTCACTTCATTCACATCTTTATTTTTGCCAGCCATGATGGCTCGTTCACTAAGCCAAAGTTTGGTTGTAAAGTTATTAAACCAGTTAAATTACCGACAGGAACTTTGCCATTTCCAATATCCAATGATTGCTGTGAAAACTCAGCAGCTGATTGATCATTTTGCATTAGAACGCGTATATTTGTAGTTAGTTTGAGTGTTTGAACATGTCTCCACAAATATGATGATTTCAAACATGCAGCCAATTCATCTGCTACAGTTGCTCGAGGAATAACAGGCAGTGTTTTTCTATAATCACCTGCCAGCAGCACTAAGGCACGACCAAACATTTCATTTTTACTACGTAAATCTCGTAATGTCCTATCAAGCGCTTCCAGTGACTTTTTATGTGCCATCGTGCACTCATCCCATACAATTACGTGTGCGAAAAAGCGGAGAAGGAGAAGAGAACTGTTCTATTCCCCCCCGCTTTAACCCAGCTATGTGTTGAGGTGCAAATGACTTTTTTGCGTGAAGTCTGATATAAAAGAAGTTCTATTTACTCTTCTTAAATTTATATAAACTTTTCCAGGCGAAGTAAAAAAACTGACATATACCTATTTGCTTCAACCGTATATTTGTGAGTACACAGGTAATACATAAATATATGAATGATATAGGTAATACCTATCTCATATTAGCATAACCTTTCTGCAAAAAATTAAGGAAACGATCACCAATCACGCCGGCAATGATACAATGAATTTTTCACTATAACTGATTTCAGATTAACGTTTATATAATAAGCGTATATGTAACATTTTAGAATTTTTTTTTTAATTTTTAATAATAAGTGGTCTTCCTCTTCCTCTTCCTGTAGCTATTCCTTTTCCTCTTGCATCTCCAGCTCCATCTCCTTTCTTTATCCCGGAAACAGGCACTAAAAATTACTTCACTTAAAAGCTTTCATCAACAGCTTCCATCTGATACCCATATTGTACAAACACATCCAAGGGTACCTTGGTCCACCTTTTCGGCTATATCTCGAGACCCTGGTCACTCAGAGATTTAAAAAATACTCTGTATTAAAGCACTCATCAGTAGCTTTGATTTGATACCCACAATGTAAAAACACATCCTAGGGGTACCCGGGTCCTCGTTTTGGCCTTCGGCAGCCCCACCTGGTGGCTAACTAACCTTCACCGTAGAAAAATATATATATATACCAAATTTCATAATAATCGGCCCAGACACACACGACCAAAATGTATTAAATTCTAATAAATGCTATGTGCGGTACAAAAAATACGTGCGGCAAATAGCAAAAACACACTCACTTAACCGACGCACCGCACACACACGCGTTATCGGATGTCAACCAAACTTCACAGAAACCTTTGCCAAAGAAACACCAACAATGTGTGAAACCTTCATTGTTTTCCTTACACGCGTTGCTGAGATTACCGGCGACAAATGCACACTTTTTTTCGGCTTAATTTTTATATATATAGATGCGGCTGCGTGCACTTGCCACAGCAAAAATATCACGATTCGCAAGGGATCCAGCGCACAGTCATAGGGACAGCATTGTGCCAAAAAATGTGAATTATAAATCGTCAACAAAATTTTTTCATAATTTACTAAGACCACTTTTTATGTCTTTATTATGAAGTAGTACATTATTATTCGATATGTGAATTTTAATGTTCAATAGGAAAAGTATGTCATAAAATTTAGAAATTAAAAATGCATATTGACAGAAAAATATTTCTTTAACAATTTGTGACTTTGGTCCCTGTTGTTAAGAACAGCGCTGCACAGCTCACAGAAGCTTCAATATCATGATTCAATTATATTGTAGAAGGTTAGATAAGTAGTGACAAGGGCGCTTAGACACTCCCTTATTTTAGGGCTGCATTTACCAAGGATGGGAAAAAGGGAAAAATGTTTTCCCCTTCTTGCCCAAAGGTAGTAAAAAAGTACGTAAAGTAACTAATTAGTCCTGTAATAAGAGAAAAACAAGTATATTGGTTATTTAATCTACATTAAAACAAAACGACAGAAAAATTATAGTTTTTTCTTTAAACAAATGTAATATTTATTTAGAATATTTTCTATGTTTATCTACCAACACAAGAGCACGCAGAACCATGGTTTGTTCCTGAAGTATGTGTTTTAAGTTAGTTCGTAGTTTTGAAATAAACATTAGTATATTTTTTATTACAAGTTTAGCAGTTTATAGTTTAAAGTTCGTTTACCTTAATACACTTGACCCTAATATTAGTAAGTGTTGGGAAAATGTATTCATATGGTCTAAAACAAATATTTCATATATTGCTAATATAATTCATAAATTTACGTAAATCAAATGCAATGAGAAAAATTGCGGAAAGTGGCTCGTATGGGTGTTGCAACGCTGCTCTGATTCGAGCAGATATAGGGACGTTGAACTTGCGCAGAAACCGAAAACCTGTAAACCAGAAGTCTTAAAAATTGTTAACTTCAAATACATATACAACTACGACTTATGTCCCTTGTAGACGGAAAGTGCGAAGATTTGATCGCAGATCTACGTACAGCGTACTGTTCTAGACCCGGTACGGTATCGGCGGAGCCAGCCAGTTCGGAAACCAAGTCGACTTCAGAGGCACCAGCACCAGACACATAACGATCGTCACCATCACCACAGCACGCTCAATGTCATCCATGAAATTGTCTGAAGAACCACATACATATGGCAATGCTAGTAAACAAAATAAGCTTTTGTGTAGCTTTATTAAAAAGAAAACGACACACAGAAGTCATCTATACGTAAATGTACGTTTCATAACTGTTTTCACACACTTTTATTCCTGATATAAATACTGACTTTTAGCATCTTTTATATGTTTTATTATGCACTGATATTTACCTGGGCTCCTATTTTCTTAATGATTTGTTAAGTTTTTTTATTCGTTGGTACATGCGCATTTTGAAAAAAAGTTTTTTTATGTCCATGCTGGCACTTATGTGTGAAGATAGGTTTAAAATTTGCTCCAAATAATTTGGAAACGTTGAAATTTGGTCGCCATTCAAATTACGAAATACAGATTAGATCTGTTTTATTAAATTTAGGAATGTTGTTGTTGGCTTTGTTAAAGCACCCCCCTTGATAATTCGTCGATCCATGTAAACGTGGGCTCATTGGAAACATATTCCGTTAAGCCTAGTTTGCGTACGATATAGCCTGCTATATATTCTAAGGCGTCTTCGTGCAAGCCATTAAAATTTTCTTCTTGTCCTACTTCATTAGGAAATGCCAGCTCAGTGGAAAACAAAAATTCCTCAGAAACCACCTCATCATCAGTAAGGAAAGTCTTTAAGCGTTCCGTTGAAACGTCATTGAGGCGAAGCCACTCGGTTGCATCCTTTCTACGTTTCCACGGGAAGCAAAGCTTTCCGTATTACGAGCTATAATTAAATCATGTTGATAAATACATTTATGTCAAACATTTACTATATAATATGCTTAAATATTACCTAGCAAATATTTCCGCAATCTATATTTAAATTGAAGTGGACTTGGGTTGTCGAACATACCCCCTTTCGCTCGCATCGCTCCAAAAAAGTGCTCAATAATATCTTGATTTAATCGGTATGTCAAGATGTACTCCATGCCATACCTTTCCTTAACATAGCGATGTAAACCTTTGAGCGAATTATTGTTCATCAGGATTCCCTTTTGAAAGGGTAAAAGTGATTGGCGTCCAAAGGCCCTTGTATTTCTCACACATACGTCAACTTTGTCGATGAATTCGTTTTGATTTAACAAATCCATCCCAAACGGCTTTTCGTTGGCACTGATTGGATTGTTGTAAACTTCGAATTAAAAATATCGAACCAGTCGTTGACAATTTCCACGAACTCCGCTGTTTCTGCAGCGTTATATATCTCATGACCTAGCGAATAAACCCGTCGTATTGCGCTTGCAGTGCTGTGTGAGAACAATTGGGCAGCCAATTTCACCTTTTGACGCCCAGCATGATGAACTGTGAGATGTTCCTCACTAAGTTTGTGAGCTATGGAAGCGTCTGACACCGACGTTAAGGTGAGCAACTGAGCAATGGTTCTTGAAGTCAGCAGTTTGCCTTTATACATATATCCAGTGTCGAGGAAGTGATTTCTAAGCAGTTTAAGTAAGTGCGGAACGTCCGCAAACACAAATATTTTTCCATCCACTGCTGGATTTGAAAACCACGTTTGCTCTAAGAAAAAATATTATATATGGTTACAAAACGAAACGGAAAATTTTCAAAACAAGTTCACATACCACTCGACACTTTCAACTCCTTCCACAAGGACTAATTTCCTGCTCCCATATCCGACACAATACCGACCACTGTAAACCCAGACTCTTGAATTTTCATGATGAGGTTCTCCAAAATTGCCTTTGTCATTTTGCAGTCGTACGCACAGAAAACCGGCTGCTTCCATGAAGACTTAAGTCCACGTACAATGGCTAATTGCACGTAGTTGCACGGTTTGCGAATAGTGTCGCTTGACTGGTCGTATTCATATACGGATTGCACTTTCATTTCGTCGAAGCACATTATGCAGAGTTTATCTGCGACGGGTATGCCACTCGCGGCTCGCATGACATTCAAGGAGAAATTCAGTACTCCATCATCAATATTCAACTTTTGCAACCATTTTCGAATCGTGGATTCGCAAGGGTACGGAAAACCATTTTTACACAAGTGGACATAGGCCCTTGGCCCAGCTGCGTGAAGAGCAATCGCGGAGGAAATGTCTTGCCATGACCAGTGGACGTTCTTTTGCGGATCTACAATTTTTCTGATTTGTCCCTCCGTAAAAATTAATGATAAGTTCGCTTTAAGTTTTTCGAACTCTTTGATTCGCGTTCGCAATTCTTCAATTTGCATTTGAAGATCTGCCACACGACAATCTTCATAAGACCTAAAGCAAAAGATTAGCTTCAAGAGCTTTTTATTATATAATTGATATTTACTCGGTTTGGGTCGAGGCATCGACAAATTTGGAAGCAGTCACTTGAGTTTCATCCCATTCAGATAGGGTTTCCACTGCTATCGGTAACGCATCTCCTGATAACCTAACCCTTTTTGCATCTGAACCAGATGTATAGTCCATAGGTGAAAAATGCAAAGAGCAAATTTTCGAATATGGGTTTAAATCGACGCCGTACGATTTCGACCACATTTTTCTTTTTATTACGTTCGTTGGAACGTGGAACATCTTGATTGCTTCTTGAGTCCATGTTTTATGACACAAGGCACAACTTGCTTTTGGCATAACCTTATTTAAATATTTCAACCAAAAGTTAAAATTGTTGCAATTCATATTTTGAATTAAATGATGTAAGAAAAAATACTTATAATGAGTTTTCTATTTCATTTCATGTTTTATTATAGACGGAGAGCTGGCTACATAGATAGTGCCCGCATCAGGTACATGGCTAATTTATATTGAAAATAATAGTATTAGTGTATACGAATATAAAAATGAATGTCTGCCATTGCAAAACTGGGGCGCAAAGGGGGGATACGCAGTGAAAGGGGTGAATTTTGGGTGGGAAAAAATTCATAAGGTACAGGGATTCTATGTACGGGAAAAGTTTGGTTATATATTTGAGAAAGTGTAAAAAAAATTGACAGACATTTTGCGAGGGGCTAACTCGCCGGCAGACAGCGCTGAAGATTGCAAAAATTAATTTAAAAAAATTCATAAGGTACATGAATTCCAATTATTGTATTTTAAAGTTTAAACATTCCAAAAGCCATTTACAAAATGGCAGACAAAAAAGTGAGGGCTAAGGCCGCGGCAGACGACGTTAAAAAGTGCGCTACACATCAACATTTTTAGTCACATTCGCAATCGGAATCTCATTCGGACGTGATATCTCATCGCCTGTAACAAAGCACAAAGCAAAATTATTTTTAGACATTTAATAGAATGGAATAGTTATATGTTCTGTGGATAAATATATTACCTTAGTTTGTTCCAGGATCAATAATATCTTGTATTGTACTAGGCAGCTGTGGTCCGTCGAACCATTTAAATGTATACTTTCCCTCTACTAATATCCATCCGCAAGTTTCTGGTCGTAAATATGATGGAATTTTCTTATGAACATTTTTCCATATTGTAGCAATATATTTGATCCTCAATAAATGCTGCGTTAATTCAGCCTGGCTAGGAGGCAAAGTGGATGAGTCAAAATTCCAAATCGTTGGCCTTATAGGTTTTTAAAAATAAGGCGAATCGTGCATCATTTACGGAGCTCAACAACGGAAAGTTGTACAAATTACAGATAAACTTTTCAAGAATCGGGAAAACAGCGGTTTCATCACAGTCTTCATGTCCAATTTGACCGAATGCTTTTTGTAAGTCTTCATTTTTCTTTAAAATCTGTAAAGGACGTTGCTTTCCCTTGCGAAATAATGCGGGATTAAAATCGCAGCCAGTTAAAGCATGAAATCCTGGCAGAGATTGACACATTATCTCGCCTAACTTTTCATGAAACGTCGATACGTCAATTATTCGTTGCTTATTCCAAACCCCTGTTCGAATATAAACTTTGCTATGGTGTTGTACGTGAATCCTATTAGCCAACATAATAATTAAAATATCCGTATCTGAGCATTTTATTAGAATGTTCGCTGTTGACTCGATATTGCACGCATGATATACTATTTTTGAATCCGCCTCTTCATGCAAATCGAGAGTAAACTTATCATTTTTTGAAAATAATATGCTTTCATTCACAGCTTCATATTGATAACAATTATCAAAATTGAGTAGCACTTTTTTTATTTTGAAAGAATGGAATTAATTACTGATTTTGCCAGTTGACGATTAAAAATTTCACGAGTGTCTCTTTGAAAAGCTATTTCGGAGTTCTTTATTAAAGTCTGATGGTCTTGATTGTTCAGGTCCAGAAATCACGTACATACGATTACTAGAGGAACCGCTTCGCTGAGATCTTTCGTAATCTTTGATAGATGGTGACCAATATCTATCAAAAATTACATGAATTTCACGGGTTGCATTGTTAGTCACCATTTGAAGTATTTTTTTGGAGATACTTCCTTGATACAATGTATGAGAAAGAATCCGTCTATTAAACAAATGTCAGTGTAGCTTGGGGCTGTACTTTGAACATCTTTTTCCAACGACTTCAACAAAACAGATTTATCTGTTTTATAAATCGATCCATCCAAGCGACACATACACATTGGAACGGGTGTTAGAGGATAAGTCAATATTTTTTCAACATTAGCATTGTCATTCATTGAAAAAGCTAACTTTCGGCCGAACAAGTCACGCTGTAGTCGTACTTCTTGAACTTTATTATTTATCGAGACAAATCTTTTCTGGGTTGATGTAGCGAAATTCAGTATTTTATTTTGTTTAATAGTTAATTCGAAACGATCATCAGACGCAGCACATTCAGAAATAAACTTTTCTCTTAAACCACGGCCAGTTCTTTCCAAATTTAATAAAAAGTGGCTCACTTCATTCGATGCTGCTCGTCCAGTTGCAATATTAAACAATTCATTGCTCTGAGTATCTTCGCTGCTCCGAGTATCTTCGCTGCTCTGAGTGTCTTCGCTGCTCTGAGTATTTTCGGTGTTGAAAGGATTCATATTTTGTTTTAATATAGTTATAAAATTTTGCAACTGAGTATAATTTGGTGTTTTTCTAAGTCTCCGGTGATATCTTGACTTCTTTTGAAGCCTGTTACATCGAGTGTATGTGATACAATAGTTGATCGGATGCCATGGCTTTTAGCCCATCTTTGCCGCGCTGAGATAGAGTTTGTAAAGTGGCTACTTTCCCTTTCAAAATTTTGTGAGCATTTACCTTCACTTTTCACAAGTGAAGAAACCAAATACTGACTAATATTAATTAATCGTTTAAAATAAATTGATATACTTATAAACAACCATAATATTAACGTTGAAAAAAAAACAAATTGTTTATAAAATTCCTTAAAAATAAAAGTTATAAAATAATGAATTTCATTGATATATTTCATAAATATCGATAATAATTCTTCTGCACTTAAATATCAAGAATGTGACTAAAAATGTTGCACTTTTTAACGTCGTCTGCCGCGGCCTTAGCCCTCACTTTTTTGTCTGCCATTTTGTAAATGGCTTTTGGAATGTTTAAACTTTAAAATACAATAATTGGAATTCATGTACCTTATGAATTTTTTTTAATTAATTTTTGCAATCTTCAGCGCTGTCTGCCGGCGAGTTAGCCCCTCGCAAAATGTCTGTCAATTTTTTTTACACTTTCTCAAATATATAACCAAACTTTTCCCGTACATAGAATCCCTGTACCTTATGAATTTTTTCCCACCCAAAATTCACCCCTTTCACTGCGTATCCCCCCTTTGCGCCCCAGTTTTGCAATGGCAGACATTCATTTTTATATTCGTCTACACTAATACTATTATTTTCAATATAAATTAGCCATGTACCTGATGCGGGCACTATCTATGTAGCCAGCTCTTAGACTATTAGTCTTTCTATACTGACTACAAAATCTTAATGCATAATCTTATTTAAATATTAATATTAATTAATTAATTTATGCATAATCTTATTTAAATATTAATATTAATTAATTAATTAATGCATAATCTTATTTAAATATTAATATTAATGGACTATGAATAAGTTCGTGCGGTTTTTTTCGAAATTTGAAACTTTATTGACGTAAAATGGTTACAAATTTAATATTCAAAATATTGTCCATCGCTTACTACTACTTTTTCCCATCTTTCTGGCAATTCACGGATTCCCTTTGTGAAAAATTCGGTCGGTTTTGCCGCAATCCACGAATCGATCCATTTTTTGACTTCATCGTAATTACGGAAGTGCTGGTCAGCCAGGCCATGTTGCATCGATCGGAAGAGATAGTAATCGGATGGCGCAAGGTCTGGACTATACGGCGGGTGGGGTAGGACATCCCATTTGAGCGTTTCTAAGTATGTTTTGACCACTTGTGCAACATGTGGCCGAGCATTGTCATGTTGCAAAATAACTTTGTCGTGTCTATCGGCGTATTGCGGCCGTTTTTCTCGCAGTGCTCAGCTCAAACGCATCAATTGTCGTCGGTAGACATCCCCCGTAATCGTTTCATTCGGTTTCAGTAGCTCATAATACACAACACCCAGCTGGTCCCACCAGATACACAGCATAACCTTCAGGCCATGAATATTCTGCGCCGACGTCGATGTTGAAGCATGGCCAGGGTATCCATACGTTGCCCGACGTTTTGGATTGTCGTAATGGACCCACTTTTCATCGCCAGTCACAATTCGATGCAAAAAACCCTTTCTTTTGTGCCGTTGAAGCAGTTGTTCGCATGCCATAAAACGGCGTTCAACGTCTCTTGGCTTCAATTCATACGGCACCCAATGGCCTACCTTTCGGATCATTCCCATGGCTTTTAAACGTTTGGAAATGGTTGATTGATCAACTCCCAAAGTTTTTGCAACCTCTTCTTGCGTTTGAGCCGGATCTTGATCGAGCAATTCCTCCAATTCGGTATCCATGAACTTTGGCGGCGCACCCTCGCGTTCTTCGTCTTCCAAGCCAAAATCACCACTTTTAAAGCGTGCAAACCACTTCTGGCACGTTCGCTCAGATAGAGCATGCTCACCATAAACTTCCACCAAGATACGATGACTTTCGGCTGCTTTTTTCTTCATATTAAAATAATGAAGAAGAATTCCCCGCAAAAACACATTATTTGGCACGAAATTCGACATTTTCAAGTGTGGTAAAAATATTGTTGTTTACGCTTCAAATAAAAAACTTATACTGACGTTTGTGCCTTACGACAGTAGCTCTCCAATGAATGTTTGGAAATGTGGATCGATGGAATAATAATCAAGTTACGCCATCTGTTGTAAAACCGCACGAACTTATTCATAGTCCTATTAATTAATTAATTAATTCATAATCTTATTTAAATATTTTTAATTGAATGTGTTCTTGCGCGAATTATTAACAAAAAAATACATATACTAAAGGGTTTTCCTCTTTAAACTGAAATAAACATCCGATCATTTACATTAAAAATAGCATTTTTCTTTGAATATAAAAATAACACCTCCTATTGGAAAACCCTTTATAATTGTTCTCCAAAAAATATTAGAAATAGATAACTTGCAAATACAATATTATAACTTACGAGTATTTAACGATACAAAACGCGTACGAATATTAGACACGGGGCTGCAGGTGCAGGAATGCTGAATTTGCTCAGAAATCAAAAATCTGCAAATCAAAAATCTTAGAAATAGATAATTTACTAATACAGTATTATTACTTACGAGTATTTAACGATACAAAACGCGTACGAATATTAGACACGGGGCTGCAGGTGCAGGAATGCTGAATTTGCTCAGAAATCAAAAATCTGCAAATCAGAAGGATTAGAAATAGATAATTTACAAATACCATATTATAACTTACGAGTATTTAACGATACGAAACGCGTACGAATATTAGACACTGGGGTGCAGGTGCATGAATGCTGAATTTGCTCAGAAATCAAAAATCTGCAAATCAGAAGGATTAGAAATAGATAACTTGCAAATACAATGTTATAACTTACGTATATTTACAGGAAAACGATGCTGGAATTCTATAATGATTATTTTGAAATACATACTGCACTTGCACATATATGAACACCTGCAAATAAAAGCTTTTAAAAACAATTTATTTACGATTTACGAATTTACTTACTTGAATTTTTCCAATGAAATAAACGGTTTTTAACGAATATGAATAAAGCAACGTGTCAAAAATGGAAACAGTGTTGCCGACCAAATAATTTGCACCAAAAGTTTAGTTTTTACTACAATTCAAAAATTTTTTTGTGAAATAGGTACTTTTTTTTGTAAAGAAGCAACACGTTTTCAAATAAGGGAGCCGATATGTCAAGAGGGAGCGAGAAAGCTGTTTACTTACCTAACCTTCTATAATTGAATCATGCTTCAATATTAAATATTTGACACTGTAGGCTTCATCCGAAGGCTGAATGTATCATATTTACAGTAATCCCCAAATAAGCCGCACCATAGTTTCGGAGTAATTTTCTAACTTTGCAGCTATGTATATATTGTAGGTATGTTTTTGGAGAACCCATACGTAAATGAATTTAATTGTTAACTACTATCAGTGAACCAGAATTGTTTCGAAATTTGCATACGTATATATGCATATGCAAAAGATAATTGTTTTAGCATTTATTTATTTATTTAATTAATTAATAGCCTAAAAAATACAGCATTTCTAACAGACTATAAAAACAGATGAATGCTGAATAAATTACTCAAAGTAAAATTAAACTTAGGTTAGGTTAGGTTAAGTTTGGCAGCCGCATCGCACATAGAGACAACGATGCAACTTAGACCACGAAATGAGTCCGTTGTGAACATCGGGGGCTGAGCTACATTTCCCTCTCCATATTAAACCATCCTGAGCTTTTGACAAAGGTTGTTGATACCTAAAATGTATAGATTATCTATATTCGTTAAGAAGTAGGATTTTAAAAATCGGTTCCTGCTTCTGGCTAGAGCTGGGCATGTGCAAAAAAGGTGTTGAATTGTTTCCAACTCCTCCTCATTTCTGCAGCTACGACAGAAATCAGGCGTGTAAACGCCTAATCTCTTTGCATGATTTCCTATGAGACAATGTCCTATGAGGGCCCCTACTAAGGTCCTGATTTGAAGTATATTCAGTTTTATAATACTCTTGGACAGACGTAAATTTAGCCTTGGCCATGTTTGCCTAGCAGTTTCACAGGTGTTAACGCTAATCCATCTTTGATTAGCAGACCTGATTAATGCGTCTTTAATGAGAAGCTAACAAGTTGCGAGAGGTATCTCCATAAAATTACTCATGTCTGGCATACAGGTACCTTCTCTTGCATGTTGGTCTGCCCTACAGTTCCCTGGTATATCTCTGTGGCCTGAAACCCAGCATAAGATTATACGATATTGTTTGACCATCTCATTTAGAGATTGGCGACAACGTAAGACACTCCTTGATGTTGTTTGGAATGCATCCAGGGCTCGTAGGGCAGCTTGGCTGTCTGATAAAATGCAGATATCCGTTGATGATATTCTGTTTATCTTTAACCATTTTAAGGCTTCATGAATAGCGTTTATTTCCTCTTGAAAAACACTACAGTGATCCGGTAGTTTAAAGGATTCACTAATAGAAAGCTCTTCGCAAAATAACCCTGATCCTACACTGGTGTCCATTTAAGACCCGTCCGTGCAGATCTTAACGGGTGTGTTGGGTGTTGGATCTTCTTCAAACCATTCCAGTCTAGAAGGGATTTGCATTAGGAAATTCCTTTCGAAGCAGAGAATGGGAGGGTGATAATCACAGTCACTGGGTATATCCGTGTAGGAGTCTAAGATGGTTGAATGTCCATGTGTGACAGTTTTCCATTGTGAGCTCGCTTTGAGCCTTAAAGCGGAGCAGGCCGCTGAGTATATGCAGAAGAGATCTAGGGGTGGCAGATGTAGTATGATATCCAAAGCCATGGATGGCGTGGTTTTCATGACGCCACATATTGCTTTTTTCTGCATAGCACACCACCAGACAACATTTCCATTTAGAAGAATGGGTCTGACGACAGCAGTGTAAAGCCAATGAGCAACCTTAGGTTTAATTCCCCAGGTCTTACCTAAAGCTCTCTTACAGGTATAAAAAGCTAGGTTCGCTTTCCTGACTCTTTCTAAGATGTTTGACTTCCAAGTCAGTTTCCTATCTATGATTAGTCCCAAGTAATTGGTTTCTTCCGAAATCACAAGAGCTTCCCCCTTGAGCACAATTGGACTTAGTTGAGGGATTTTGTGTTTCCTAGTGAACAATATGAGTTGTGTTTTGTCTGGGTTGACTCCTAGACCACACTTTTCTGCCCACCTAGAAAGTATGTCTAGAGCATTTTTTTATTAGGTCTCTTAATGTACATACACATTTACCAGAGACAGCAATGACAACATTATCGGCGTAAGCTATCACGTTACAGCCCACCGATTCCAGTATTAACAGAAGTTTATTTACAACTGCGTTCCATAGAAACGGTGAGAGGACTCCACCTTGCGGTGTACCTCTACTTACCAATCTCCTGAGCACCGATTCTCCTAGTTCCGCTTCAATGATTCTGCTATTTAGCATTTTGCCAATGAAGCCTACCAAGGCTTCTATCCATCTACTCCAAGATCAGTGAGTGCTGCAGTAATTGCCCCCCCTTCAACATTGTTAAAGGCCCCTTCAATAACAAGGAAAGCGGCTAAAGTAAATTCCTGTTTGTGCAGTGAACTCTCTGCCGTATAAATAAGGTTATGTAGAGCTGTCTCTACCGATTTCTCTTTCGTGTAGGCATGTTGAGACGTAGAGATAAGATTTCTATCTATAGTTAGGCTTAAATGAAATTTTATCAACCTCTCCAAAGTTTTCAATAGGAAGGAAGAAAGAGATATCGGTCTTAAGTCTTTTGGATGGGTATGTGAGTTTCTACCAGCTTTTGGAAGGAAAACAATTTTGACTTGTCCCCACTTAAGAGGTATATGACCGTAAAGAAAGCAACCTTTGAAGATTGCTAGCAGCCACTATAATTAACTAGTTCCAATTGAAATATGAGTGAAAGAAAAAGATAACATTTCTTATAATTTACAGAGTAAGATTATTAGATAATACTAAAAATTTAGTTCAACAATTCAATTAGAACCAATTTGAAGTGATTCTTTCTGGAAGAAAAATCCAGGCCAGTATGATTTGAAAGCGAATTAAAATCACCCAGAGATCTAGAAATCAGAGCATTGGAAGCATAATTAGTTCTTACCATCACTAACCAGAAAAAATCATAATTCCGTAAACTCCGCTGAGGAATATTGAAATTGATTTTCTCAAGTAGCGAGCCATTTATCAAATCGAAAAGGAAAGTCATGAGGAGAATAGTCCTTCTAATAACTAGTGATTTTAGATTTATGAGCAAGCACCGACTTTTGTAGGATGGAATTGGATCAGTGAAATTTAAAGAACGCAAAGCATAACGCACAAAAGCTTTCTGGACACGTTCAAGCCTACTAATATGACGAGCATAATATGGTCTCCAAATAAAGACGGCGTATTCCATCTTCGAACGTACCAGAGACGTATATAACCACTGTAGAGTATATGGATCAACAAAGTCCGAAGTAAAACATCGAATAAACGCAGGTACGGAAAAAGACTTTGACATTTGTTAAGCAAGAATTCGATCATTCGGGTATTTACTTCTAAACTATTGTATGTAAATATGATAAGGCGGCGCTTGTGAGGTAGGTTATGGTTGTTTCACTGTATTTATTAAGGATACACAATTGAACTTAGTTGTCCCAAATATATGCAAATATGTCTCTTTGAATGTTTCTTTTATTTAATTTAAATTTCAAACATTTATATTATCTAGAAAATGCACACAAATATTATTCACTGTAATTAAATTGAATACGATTTGGTTGCCAAAAGAAAAACTAAATGCACATTCAAATGCCTTCCGAAATGCCGTCGGCAATTTGATTTCATACAGAAGCCAATGTACAACACTGAATTCACTGTAATCAGCTTTGTTAAAAACTTCCCCGCTGTCGAGTTGGGCGTGGTGAAAAAGTCTTCGCGGTTACATTTCATTTTTGATAATTCGTAGCTCGAGCGACTTCTCTATGTCATTAACGTTCTGTGCACAAAGTGTAGTCTATGCTAAGTGCTAGGGTTCCATATAGCAAGTGGGCAAAAATAGGAAAACGGATGGATTTTGCTAAAAATTTGGAGTGGACTAGAGTACGCGGAACCCGGAAATCATGTGTATTTTCCTTTCTGAAGCACTTCATACCAAATACGGCTATATTTGGGACATCAAAAATCACGATGAATCTAGTGCCGTCTGGATTTGTCTTTGCTCAAGCGTTGAGCAAGCGTACGGTAAAAGTAAATACATATGTATGTATGTGTGAAAAATACATGTTCATTCATAAAGCAAAGCAAAATACGTTCATTAATAAAATAAGAGCACCACATCCTCCGCACGCGCCTGAGCGGTCCATATGCCAACTTTTGTGGAGAAAGACCAAAATTCTAAATCTAAAATTGTAGAAGTTACAGACGATATAAGTAGATCTACTATCTATGTAGATATAAGTTTCTTATATGAGGCAAGCGAAATATTGTCGCAGCGACTGGTTATTGTTTAGCTACTGTGTGCCAACTGCGTTTAGAAGCATATATTAAAAGTTCAGCGTTAGTTTGCCTGCATGTATTGTACATATGTACGTATGTAGGGTAGAAGGGGGAGGCTTCGACAGATTAAGAAACAATACTGTTTTTAGAGAAACTGGAGTACGAAGCAGTTATTTTCTTTCATATTTATTGATTTTATGCATGTTTGTGCCACTCTCAATTTGTCGTTACTTTTCTTATTTAATTTTTTTTCAACCTTTTAATCAAAAAAACTGTCACGGGAATATTTGACGAAACCTCCCACTTTCAGGGAGGCTTCGTCAGCCTTATGGGAGCTTTCGACAGCGAAGGGGAGGCTTCGACACTTATAAAACATATTAGTAAAATATGAATTTTAAGTGGAATTTTTGGAAAATATATTCCGTATAATAAAAATTTCAAACGAGTTTGCATATTATGTGTTTTATATTTCAAATAGTCAAAAATAAATTTGCTGTGCGCCCGTGAAGTTCCTGGGGGATGTTCAGATGTTGGCAAAGTACGCAATATGTCCTGCTTTGAAACCAAGCTTTTGTCTTCAATAAGGGATTCATAAAATAGTTGTGTTTTGAGCTGCCGTCTAAGAAATTTGACTATGTACGTAGTAATTCCCACTTCTACGACTACACCAATGTAAAAGAAATCGGCTTTGTCTGTGAATTTAACCAGTACAAATTTGTTTTCCTCAATTTGCATTTCGTTCTCTACACATAGTTGCTCCTTCATAGGATCTTTGCCCTGAATATGAATTTCTGAATTTATGAATTTCTTCTTTTCTCATTGCTGAGATCCTCACCAAAGTCAAATGAGTTATCAGAATCAGCCAAGCTATAGGAAGTGTTTTCACTAAATGGTGAGGAACTTATTCTTCGGTATTTCTTAGCTTTTGGAGTTCGCAGTGTTTTGACTTTCTTACACAATTTTAGTTTTGGTAACTTAAATTTATCAATGCTTTGCTGTTTCAATTCCTCTAACCGTAACTTTTCTGGAGAATCCGTATACATTTTCGACTTTCCTTGGTTTTTGGGTAAGATTTTCTTCTTCCTCAATACGGGAATTGGACGGATAATTTCTGGAGAAAAACAATTCGGTTGAAATGACGGCCTCTGAATATTCTCGGACGACAAGCATTCGATTTGGTGAGTTTCGGCGGCAATATCAGAGTTTAATTCGATTTCGGAGTGGGAAAAGTCTGACTGAGGGAAGATTAATGAATTGTAGGGAAATATCCCAGTGGCTGAAAATCCTTTTACAATGTTTTCGGGAGAAAAAGCTCTCAAAAATGGACTTTTTGTAAGCTCTGCGATATGTGAGATGTATATTTTCTTTCCAGGATTATTTACCATAAAATCGTTAAAGGATTGTTTACAATATTTTTTGAAAGGTCCAAAAACTGATACATCCAGTGGTTGAAGTTTATGTGAGGCATGTGGTGGAAAAGAAATTAGACATATTCCGTTATCGCGACTATAAATTATGCTGTCTAGGCTGCAGTGCGAAACATGATTGTCCATTAAAAGCAGTATAGGATCGTCGATAGTGCAGCGAGCGTAACCTCTAATATGGATAAGCACATCTACGAAGAGCTCTGAGTTCATCCATCCGTTCTTCGATAAAAGTGCTTTTGACCCTGGCACTGATCCATTAAGAAAATGCGGGTTCATTAGCTTCCGGGGGAAAACGTAAATCGGTGGAATATGGTTACCAGACCCGCTGACAATCCCTACCATAGTTATTAAAGTTCCCCGCTCTGCGGATGCGACTTGAGACACCGTTCGCTTTCCCTTCTCAGCAATAACCTAAGAATTTTTATATATGTACTGACATTAGGTGTATTTGAAACACAAAAACAGAGCAATGCTTACTTTAGGAGAATCTAACACAGTAGTTATTCCAGTCTCATCTACGTTGTATATACGATCAGAAGTAAAGTTGTGTGATTCGTACACTTTTTTTAAGTTTGAAAAAAATATTGAAACCGCTTCCTCGGAAAATCCAGAAATGCGCAATATGCTTGTGTTTTCAGGTTTTCGTAGACTTATATCATTATTTCTATGCATGAAACACTTCAGCAAATCTACCCCAGCTCTCTTTTCTTTGTCCTAGTTTGCTGGATGTTTTATTTTGTATCTAGACACGAATTCGTAAACAAATCGTCTAGCTAAGTCGTAAGTTAGTCCGTGATGAGCATTTGAACATTTTTTAAAATAAGCTGCTAAATCTCTTTCTTGCGATGCCGTAAGAACTTGGTTCGACGAAAATTTGGATTGAAAATCTTTTAAAACTCCCATATTTGTTTTCTGCTTTAATAATCGGGATATAAGAGTTGTCCGCTTTATTCCATAGAGCAGCACTTGAAGGGGTTTCTTTCTTTTTCTTAACATCCTCCAGGGCTTTTTCCATATTATCCTCGTCGATCACTCTGTCAGGACACTTCCTTTTATATACATTCGGCATCTTGGTAGCTGCAAAATATTATTTACTGAGTAAAATAGTACAGAAGGGAGGCTTCGAAAATTTGTTGTCGAATCGTTGTCGAATCCTTCCTCGTGCACCTGTTTCAAGTTTCCGCTTAAAACTCTATTTGCTTATGTTTCTTAAAACATCACCAAAAACCCCAAATCACACATCTAATATAATATTGTTTGGCAAAAAACGAAACCTATACGTCGTAATTTGCACTTCTTACAGACTAATACTTGCACGCACTATTTTATATGTACACTTACCAAAAAAAAAAAAAAATTGATCTATTCACTACCGCGTTCAAGCAATCACTGATCAATTCATATGCAAGCATCGAATTCAACTTCGCCGTTGTTCATTCTTGAAGTGAAAGAAATAGCAGTTACAATGCGAGCCAAATTTGAAAATGTCGAAGCCTCCCTCATGTCGAAGCCTCCCCCTTCTACCCTATATTAATTCAGGTATGCGAGTTTATTTTTGCTTTTCGTTCAAGGTGATATCATTCTTCTTCTTCTTAATTGACGCTATAACCGCTTACGCGATTTTGGCCGAGTTTAATAAAGCGCGCCAGTCGTTTCTTTCTCGTGCTAACCGGCCCCAGTTGGACACACCAAGTGAAGCCAAGTCATTCTCAACCTGATCTTTCCAACGCAGAGGAGGCCGCCCTCTTCCTCTGCTACCACCAGCTGGTACCGCATCGAATACTTTCAAAGCCGGAGCGTTTGTATCCATTCGGACGACATGACCCAGCCAACGTAGCCGCTGGATCTTTATTCGCTGCGCTATGTCTATGTCGTCGTAAAGCTCATACAGCTCATCGTTCCATCGATATCATTAGAAGAGGAAATTAATTCGCCTTGGGCGAATTGGCACTTCTGTCAAAAATTTGTGCTAAGGCGCCTTGCCTTGGTTTTGGTATGTTTAGTCCACTTTCAGTTAGAAACGATATTCAACAAAATGAAAAAGGTTTATGCCTAAGAATTTTTAAAAGTTCTTAACGAGTGTACAATATTTTGGTCTTATGTTTTTCAATTTATGTTAGGATGCTTTCCATTTCAATTCAACCGGGCTATTCGGGTCATGTTCTTCGATTTCGATGTAACTTAAATATGTTGCTCTCTGGTCGAAATAATGAGACACGTATTTTTTTGTTCGCCCGAAAAAATTTTTTTTCAAGAGTTATCGGCAATTTTGTTTTTCGCCTCAAACTCGATTTTTTTTAATTATATAAGAAAAAATTTTTTTTAAATGCCCATAACTTAGTCAAAAATTAACCGATTTTAATAATTCTGAGTTCAAAATGATCGTAATTACTTACACAAGCGACTTCATGTAGAAACAATTGCAAAAAACTAGTTGAAAATTTTTTATTTAGCAAAAAAGAAAAAAAATGTAAATTTTTTCAAAATTCAATATTTCAAAAAGTGTATTTTTTTTTTTTTTATAACGTTTTCCAAATCAAAAAAACATCTCATACTTTAATTGAGCTGCATGCCTAGTAGCTAAAATGAGTTGTTTTTGAGTAATGAATTTTTGAGTAAACACCCTGTTTCGCACTTTTTGTTTTTTGCAAAATAAAAAATTTTCAACTACTTTTTTGCAACTATTTCTAAATGAAGTCGCTCGTGTAAGTAATTACGATTATTTTGAACCCAGAATCATTCAAATCGGCTTATTTTTGACTAAGTTATGAGCAATTAAAAAAAATTTTCTTATATAGATTCTTTCCATTTCAATTCAAAAGGGCTATTCGGGACATGTTCTTCGATTTCGATGTAACTCAAATATGTTGCTCTCTGGTCAAAATAATGAGACACGTATTTTTTTGTTCGCCCGAAAAAAATTTTTTTCAAGAGTTATCGGCAATTTTGTTTTTCGCCTCAAACTCGATTTTTTTTAATTATATAAGAAAAAATTTTTTTTAAATGCCCATAACTTAGTCAAAAATTAACCGATTTTAATAATTTTGGGTTCAAAATGATCGTCATTACTTACACGAGTGATTTCATGTAGAAATAGTTGCAAAAAAGTAGTTGAAAATTTTTTATTTTGCAAAAAACAAAAAGTGCGAAACAGGGTGTTTACTCAAAAATTCATTACTCAAAAACAACTCATTTTAGCTACTAGGCATGCAGCTCAATTAAAGTTTGAGATGTTTTTTTGATTTGGAAAAAGTTATAAAAAAAAAAAAAATACACTTTTTGAAATATTGAATTTTGAAAAAATTTAAATTTTTTTTCTTTTTTGCTAAATAAAAAATTTGCAACTACTTTTTTGCAATTGTTTCTACATGAAGTCGCTTGTGTAAGTAATTACGATCATTTTGAACCCAGAATTATTTAAATCGGTTCATTTTTGACTAAGTTATGGGCATTTAAAAAAAATTGTTTCTTATATAATTAAAAAAAATCGAGTTTGAGGCGAAAAACAAAATTGCCGATAACTCTTGAAAAAAATTTTTTTCGGGCGAACAAAAAAATACGTGTCTCATTATTTTGACCAGAGAGCAACATATTTAAGTTACATCGAAATCGAAGAACATGACCCGAATAGCCCGGTTGAATTGAAATGGAAAGCATCTTAGGCTGCGGAAGGCGATGTGCTTGTTTTCCTATACGGATCACTTTGCGAAGAGGCACTTTGAAGGAAAATAAACATTTTAAATATTATATAATAAACTAATTTGAGTCCCAGTAACCCTAGCTACCTCATAAAAGAGAATGGCAACTGGACAACCAGCAGTGAAGAAACACTAGAATTACTAATGCAGACGCACTTTCCAGGTTGTCTCTGCAACGAAGACAGTAGAACCCACCCTATAGTTCACTACGAGAACCCCCCCAACAGATTTCATAACGGAGGACAACATAAAATTTGCCATTGGCAGCTTCAAACCTTACAAATCACCGGGACCTGATGGAATCATTCCCGCTGATTTGCAACACACAAAAGATATGATTGCACCTACACTCGCCTTAATTTTTGAGGCAGCGATACGTCTTAACTATATCCCCAAGAAATGGGCAGAATTAAAAGTGGTATTCATTCCCAAAGGAGGGAAACCACACATACGAAACCGAAGGACTTCAGGCCAATTAGCCTATTATCCTTTTTGTTAAAATCTTTAGAGCGGTTGCTAGATGTGCATATCAAAGGAAGGATTAGCGACAAACTATCCCCTTCCCAACATGCATACAGCAAAGGTTGTTCACACAGTCGAGAAATCACTTCACTACAAAGAATTTACCCTCCCTGCCTTTCTAGACATCGAGGGTGCCTTCAATAACATATATCCGGAAGCAATTACCACTTCGCTAACGGAAGTGGGAGTAAGCAATGCAATAGTCTCGTTTATAGAACGAATGCTAACTGGGCGAACGATAAACGCAAATTTGGGTGACACATTTGTTAAAAAATTTCCGATCAGGGGTACACCCCAAGGTGGGGTAATTTCTCCACTTCTGTGGAACCTAACTGTCAACAATCTTCTACAAGAAGTGGAAAAAATTGGAGGTAAAATAATATCATAAGCCGATGATATTATAATAGCAATCTCGGGGAAACACCTTCCAAAATTATGTGACCTCCAACAAAGATCTCTCAACAGACTATCACTTTGGTGTAAAAGTTGAGGACTAGAGGTAAATCCGGAAAAAACTGATCTGATACTTGTTTAGTAGGAAACACAAAACATCTACTCTTCAACAAATATTCCTAGGAGGGAAACCACTTAGAGTAATAGAAAGGGCAAAATATCTAGGACTTATACTATACCTTTTCAACTTCAAATTGGGACTAAACAACTTCAAATTGGGACTAAACAACTTCAAATTGGGAATAAACACATTCAAATTGGGAATAAACACATTCAAATTGGGAATAAACAATTTGAATGTCTTTTAAACTTTAGTCATAAGGATTGTAATTAAATAAATAAAGAATGCTGTGCATAAAACCGATATTTTTATTGAATTTTGTTTTTCTTATTTTATTCATATTTTATTAATTAATATGACACCGTGAAATGGCTTACATTAAAAAAATTGAAGCTGATAATATTAAAAAACAAATTCAAGCAATGTACAACAAGAATGAAGATTGGAGAGCACTATCAAACACATTAGAAGTAAAAAAGTCTACTGCATATACATAGGTGGGTTAAGGAAAACCCACAAAGTGAAAAACAACGTGGAGGAAAAAGGAAAAATAAAATAACAAATGAACATCATTTTTTAATGGAACAATATATTGAAGAAAATCTAAAAATAACACTAAAACAACTTAAAGAAAAATTCCAGCACCATCATCACGTTAATGCCTCTACAGAATGTTTCCGCAAACATTTAGATAATTTAATCTATACATGGAAAGAGATTCGAAACGAACCTGAAAGAGCAAATAATGAAGAAAATAAAAGAAAAAGATGTGTGTATGTTCAGAAACTTTTAGAATATCAATCGGAGAATAAACCTATTATTTATATGGATGAAACCAATTTTAACTTATTTATATCCAGAAAACGAGGCCGGTCCAAAAAAAAAAGCCGTTGTACGTTTATTTCAGCTGGAAGTCGTGGAGCTAATATTCACCTAATTGGATGTATAGGAAATCTGGGTTTAATTCATCATGAAGTAAGAAGAGGTGCATTTAAAAAAGCAGAAGCTAATGAGTTTGTTCGTCGTTGTCTTCGTAATGCTCGAAATATTTAATAATCACCAGTAATATTGGTAATAGATAACATACAGTCCAATGCTCAACCCAATTGAGCTTGCCTGGTCAACCCTGAAAGCTGGTGTAAAACGTGAGCTGGCAATTGAACTGCCACAAATTTTGGCTGGCGAAAATAGAGTAGATATGACTCAAACTGAGTATCGCCTGCAACGGCTAGAAAATGTAATACAACCGAACATCGCCAAATTAAATATAGCTACTTGTGCCAAATATGTCGCCCATGTCCAAAGATTTATACCAGATGCGTTAAATATGAATGACATGTCTTTTTAATCATATGTAATAATTATTTGTATTAATCAATTTAATTTGTTGTGTTATTATATATATATACCTTTTCAATTATTAGTTGTGTTATTTGTTATGATGATTTATAATGTTTAGTATGTTACAATAAATAACTTCAAATTTGCATCAATTTAAAAATGCTTAATTTCTACTTAAAATGCTAAATTCCAACTTAAAATTCTTATTACTAAAGTTGAAATTGTTTATTCCCAATTTGAAATTGTTTAGTCCCAATTTGAATGTGTTTAGTCCCAATTTTAATGTGTTTATTCCAAATTTGAAATTGTTTAGTCCCAATTTGAATGTGTTTAGTCCCAATTTGAAGTTGAAAAGGTATAGATAGGAAGCTAAATTGGGGGCTCACAGTCGCAAACAGAGCACGGAAAGCTATGACCGCAATGTACTCCTGCGGAAGGCTTATTGGGAAGAAATGGGGATTGGAACCCAGAATGATACATTGGCTCTACACAGCAGTGGTTAGGCCAATTCTCTACTACGGTATAGTAATATGGTGGGATGCCCTTCAGAAGGGTGTGAACATCAAGAAACTTGACAAGGTGCAAAGACTAGCATCTGTTCTCATAACCGGCGCCATGTCAACCACACCATCGAAAGCATTATATGCGACACTAAAACTCCTTCCGGTAGATCTGCAGGCAATATATAACGCACGCAGTGCGGCAATAAGGCTGAACACTCTAAACAAGTGGTCAAACACGGATTATGGTCACGGTAAAATCCTGGCTGGCACTTCGGGGCTTCCCGGACTGGTGGACTATGCACTCCCGCCTATACTTGCCATTACATCGTTTACGACCCTCCTACCCTCAAGGGAAGAGTGGGAACGGGACGACGTGAGACAGGGCGAGTCCATCCATGTTTACACAGATGGCTCAAAGCTCGAGGGCAGGGTGGGCGGAGGTGTATATTCTGAACATCTGGGGATCTCCTTCAGTTTTCGGCTCCCCGACTACTGTAGTGTCTTTCAAGCTGAACTGATGGCAATAATAAAAGCCGCGACACTGATACAGTGTGATGCGATATCCGGAAATGATATCTACATTTTCACTGATAGCCAAGCGGCGATAAAATCCCTCACAAAACAGTCGACAACCTCCAAGGTAGCCATGAAGTCCCGCACATCTCTTAACGAGATGGCTGAGACATTTCACCTAAAGGTAACATGGGTTCCTGGACATCGCGACATTGAGGGTAACTGTAGAGCCGATGAACTAGCAAGACTCGGCACTAAACTGTCTGACGAGCACATAGATAATGACATAGGGATACCCTTACGAACATGTAAGCTACACATCCTTGAAGAAATTGTAAAGAAAGCAAACGAAAGATGGCGAAATGAAGCAACCTGCAAAATCGCCCGTCAACTTTGGCCAACTCTAAATGCTGAACGCACAGAATCTCTGCTAAGCCAAAATAAACACAGTCTTAGCACATTGATCTCAGTCATAACGGGGCACTGCCTAATAGGCAGACACGCCCAAAGGATGGGTGTGCAAACACATGACTTCTGTAGAAGTTGTCTAGATGAGGACGAGGAAGAGACAATCTCGCACCTACTGTGCCACTGCCCTGCTCTATCCAGACGCAGGTTTACTATTCTGGGTAGACCATTTTTTAATGAGCTAGAAGACCTCAGTACTATAAAAATCAGAGATATTTTAAAATTTTTGAAAAACACACACTGGTTTTAGGAGAGATAGGGGCAAGCTCCCCACGCGGCATCACAATGGGCTATGAGCCTGAGTGTGTCCCACAGGACAACCGCTTCAACCTAACCTAACCTAATTTGATGTACCTACCTAGAACAAATCCATTTTAATTTATAAATAAACAAACCATTTTTTCCCTACATGTAAACCAATTTATGTGTGTAGTACAGAACAAATGTAATTCGCAGACTCACATGTATAATTTGTGTATGCAATATATTAATAAAATTCAAAATCTACTTTTATACCTATGTCTCCGCAAATTTCGTTTTACCTGCTCTACATTTTCATATAATAATAAAATTGAACACTTTGTTAGTATAAATGCTGTAACTTCTTGCTCAAGAGTAAATAAGAATCGCTGCTAATTATTTTTGCTATTAATAACACAAATGTACTACGAACAATTTAAAGCGACACTCGAAAAACTTTGTTTGTGTTTATTTACTATTCACAATCCAATTCGCTTTGGAAATAATTATTTTGACACTTGTGCCAAAATAGCAAGAATAAAATATATGTAACTTTTTGTTTTTGTACAAGTGTTTAGTATAGTTACGCCTTGGATAAGAAACATCTTGGGATGTTATTTCAAAAATTTGTCGCCATGATTTGCCCTTTCTCTTTCACTCGACAGATCACATCTGCAAGCCCATTTGTCATTGCCGCTACTAAGTGTACAGAATGCAGTGTCCAATTTGTGATGTGCTTATTGATCTTGGTCCACAAATGGATGGACCAAAAGTTTTGTGCCGCCTCCGAACAGGAAATGGCTTTTTTATGAGGAGCTTGGCAGAAATATGCTAAGAAATTTCCCATCGCTATTGGTGTTTCGTGCCCACACCTGACTTCCCAAACGTCACTTGCGGTTCGCTAGTACAAAGTTAAATGTTCCTAAGCAAAACCAGTTTATTATGCATAACCATTTGACGTTCCCAAAAGCATGCATAAAGTTATTGATTCGCGTCACAAACGCAAATTGCTCATCGAAGAATTTTATGATGCAATGAGATTAAAAAATTACATCGCAGCGCTAAATTTCAAACCGACGTTTAGGAAGTCAGCCACACATACAATATGGCGAACAAACTTTTTTCGCTTGATTTTGTTTTTTAATTTTATTTTAATAAATTAAATAATTAGTATTAAGAAATTAAATAAAAATGTTGTTTAGCAGCTTATACCAGTAAAATTTAAATATATGTGTGTGTACGTTTGGCTTGTTTAGCCGCTGAATGCGGCTTTGCATTGAATTATACGAGTAAAATTTAAATATATCTATGTATACGTTGGCGAAATAAAGGGTGATTTTTTAAGAGCTATAGGAAAGTTTTTCAAAAAAACACACGTAAAATTCAGAAAAATGCATGAAATTTTTATTTAAATCGATAGTACAGTCCATATAATTTAATGTTTGAAGATTATTTCATGCAAATGTTGACCGCGACTGCGCTTCAAATGGTCCATCCGCTTAGTCCAATTTTGGCGTACTCTTTCCAATGTTTCGGCCGGTATCTCACGTATAAATGTTTTAATCTTGTCTTCCAATGCGTTAATTGAAGCAGGCTTGTCTGAATAGACATGCGCTTTAACATAGCCCCACAAAAAATAATAAAAAGTTGGATATCATTTCACGGTAGCGCTCACCATTTACAGTTACGTTACAATATATTAATAAAATTCAAAATCTACTTTTATACCTATGTCTCCGCAAATTTCGTTTTACCTGCTCTACATTTTCATATAATAATAAAATTGAACACTTTGTTAGTATAAATGCTGTAACTTCTTGCTCAAGAGTAAATAAGAATCGCTGCTAATTATTTTTGCTATTAATAACACAAATGTACTACGAACAATTTAAAGCGACACTCGAAAAACTTTGTTTGTGTTTATTTACTATTCACAATCCAATTCGCTTTGGAAATAATTATTTTGACACTTGTGCCAAAATAGCAAGAATAAAATATATGTAACTTTTTGTTTTTGTACAAGTGTTTAGTATAGTTACGCCTTGGATAAGAAACATCTTGGGATGTTATTTCAAAAATTTGTCGCCATGATTTGCCCTTTCTCTTTCACTCGACAGATCACATCTGCAAGCCCATTTGTCATTGCCGCTACTAAGTGTACAGAATGCAGTGTCCAATTTGTGATGTGCTTATTGATCTTGGTCCACAAATGGATGGACCAAAAGTTTTGTGCCGCCTCCGAACAGGAAATGGCTTTTTTATGAGGAGCTTGGCAGAAATATGCTAAGAAATTTCCCATCGCTATTGGTGTTTCGTGCCCACACCTGACTTCCCAAACGTCACTTGCGGTTCGCTAGTACAAAGTTAAATGTTCCTAAGCAAAACCAGTTTATTATGCATAACCATTTGACGTTCCCAAAAGCATGCATAAAGTTATTGATTCGCGTCACAAACGCAAATTGCTCATCGAAGAATTTTATGATGCAATGAGATTAAAAAATTACATCGCAGCGCTAAATTTCAAACCGACGTTTAGGAAGTCAGCCACACATACAATATGGCGAACAAACTTTTTTCGCTTGATTTTGTTTTTTAATTTTATTTTAATAAATTAAATAATTAGTATTAAGAAATTAAATAAAAATGTTGTTTAGTTTACAAAACTAAGGGGTGATTTTTTAAGAGCTATAGGAAAGTTGTTCAAAAAAACACACGTAAAATTCAGAAAAATGCATGACATTTTTATTTAAATCGATTATTTCATGCAAATGTTGACCGCGACTGCGCTTCAAATGGTCCATCCGCTTAGTCCAATTTTGGCGTACTCTTTCCAATGTTTCGGCCGGTATCTCACATATAAATGTTTTAATGTTGTCTTCCAATGCGTTAATTGAAGCAGGCTTGTCTGAATAGACATGAGTTTTAACATAGTCCCACAAAAAATAATCTAAAGGCGTTATATCGCACGATCTGAGCCGCCAATTGACAGGTCCCGCACGTGAAATGAAATGTGCACCGAACTCGCCTCACAACAAGACCATTGTTACGCGTGCTGTGTGGCATGTGGCACCGTCTTGCTGAAACCACATGTCATGCAAGTAAAGCTCTTGCATTTTGGGCAAAAAAAAATTGGATATCATTTCACGGTAGCGCTCACCATTCACAGTTACGCTACGATTCGCAGCATCTTTGAAGAAGTACGGTCCAATGATACCTCCAGCCCATAAACCGCAGCAAACTGTGACCTTTTCTGGATACATTGGTAGCTCTTGCAATTCTTCTGGCTGATCTTCACTCCAAAATCGTCAATCCTACTTATTTACGTACCCATTGATCCAAAAATGAGCTTCGTCGCTGAACACAATGTTTCGATAAAAAAGTGAATCTTAGGCCAACTTTCCAAGAGCCCATTCACCAAAAATTCTGCGTTGCGGTAGGTCGTTCGGCTTCAATTCTTGCACCAGCTGTATTTTGAAAGGCTTCACACCTAAATCCTTTCGCAAAATTTTCCACGTTGTTGAGTAACAGAGGCCCAATTGCTGTGAACGGCGACGAATCGATAATTGATGGTCATCATTAACACTGGCCGATACAGCTGCGATATTTTCTTCAGTTCGCACTCTACGTAAGCGTGTTGGTGGTTTGATGTCCAATAATGTAAATTTGGTTCTAAATTTAGTCACAATAGCTCGAATAGCTGCTTCAGTGGGTTGATTAAACTGACCATAAAATGGAAGAAGCGCGCGATAAACTTTCTTGACAGAACACGAATTTTTATAATAAAATTCAATGATTTGCAAGCGTTGTTCGTTTGTAAGACGATTCATGGTTAAATTATAGACCAAACTGAAGATGTTTGACAGTGAAACAAGATTCGAAACGTGCGTCAGCTGTTTAAACCAACTGTTTCAAAAGATAATATCTAAAAAATCACCCGTTATTTCACGTATCACATCATTTACGCAAATTCATCGTATTCGGCAGGTTTCTAAATGGTAATACAAATAAGTATCTGTAAAAATTCTTATTGTTATATGATAAATGTAACTATTAAATAAATTGGAATAAATAAATACTCAAAATAATTACGTTGCACTACATAACTATGGTCCTGTATTTATTTTTTTTTTGCCTAAATAAAGCCTTCCATTTAATATAGGTCCAAGTAGTAATATTTAAAGGAATTCAACTCGGTATCTCGTGAATGACTTTAGTAATGTTGGCTTCCAATGCCTCAATCGAAGCTGGTTTATCCACAAAGCATTTAGACTTTGCATATATATATATATAATTGGCGCGTACACCCTTTTTGGGTGTTTGGCCGACCTCCTCCTACTATTTGTGGTGTTCGTCTTGATGTTGTTCCACAAATGGAGGGACCTACAGTTTTAAGCCGACTACGAACGGTAGATATTTTTTTATGAGGAGCTTTTTCATGGCAGAAATACACTCGGAGGTTTGCCATTGCCTGCCGAGGGACGACGGCTATAAGAAAAAGGTTTTTGCTAATTTTGGTGTTTCACCGAGATTCGAACCGACATTCTCTCTGTGAAGTGCGAATGGTAATCACGCACCAACCCATTGGGCTACCGCGGCCGCCTTTGCATACACCTACACATAAAAGTCCAAAGGTGTGATATCACATGATCTAGGTGGCCAATCCACTGGTCCGAGACGAGAGATAAATTGCTCACCGATACGACGACGCAATAAATCCATTTCACGGATTGTATGCAAGTAACGCCTTCATGTTGGAACCAAATGCTGTGGAGATCCCGGGCTTCAATTTCCGAAATCAAAAAGTGGTTTAGCATGGAGCGATAGCGTTCGCCATTTACTGTTACAATGGCCCCAGCCTTGTCTTTGAAAAAATATGGGCCGATGATTTCCCCACCTCATAGGCCACACCAAACGGTTGTTTGCAATGGATGTAATGGTTGTTCTTGAAAGACTTCGGGTTACCGGGCCTAATCGCAAAATTCTGGTCCAAAAATGGGGATCTTCGATGAGTTTTTCAAGAGCCCAACGACTGAAATTATGACGCTTTTGAGGATCAGCCGGCTTCAAATCTTGGACTAGCTGTATTTTATAGACCTTTGCGTGAATTCGCCCAAGTAGTGCCATAAGATAGGCCACGTTGTTGAGATCAGCGCCGAATCGATTCTTCCGGGTCTTCGGCAAAACTCTCATTTACAGCCGTAATATTTGTTTCACTTTGGGCTGTAAGTATCCTCCAGTAATGTTAAATTATTCTCAATTTTGCCGATGGTTTGCCGATCAGTGCGTTCGGTAAGACGGTTATGTACACCATAAGTTGGCCTGATCACGAGATAAACACTTTTCACAGAGCGTCAATTTTTGTAATACAATTATACGGTTTGTGAACGTTGTTGAGGAGTAAGACTTTCCATGATGAAATGTCAATGAATACTTATGTATTTAATTTTACAGTAATCACGCGAGATCTGTCCAAAAAAACCCCCAATTGGAACAAGTATCTCCAATCTGATCACCCTTTATAAGACATACATATATATACAGTATTATGCAATATTTTCGGCTGAACCATCAAGCTATCAATTCGTTGTATGCAATTTAGCATGACTGATCAATTTCATAAAAAGCCACTATGTAGCTGTTCTAGGTGTTGACATATTTTGCACTCGTACGATGTTGTTTCAACGCTGTATCCTGGGTACTGTCATTCCATGAGTAAGTAGTGGGTTGATATAACCCTGTGCCATTTTGATATAAATAGAACTAAAAATACAGGTCTTTTTGTATTTTTAAACTATTGATAATACGTGGTTTTTCCTCCTATCTCGGAAATTGTGTTATTTAGATATCGAAAATTTCCAGTGTGTGCCATTATTTACAAATACAAAATGTTTTCTCAGGATGCAATGAGCGCTCAATAATTAATGCAATAAGCCTGCTAGTTAAAACACTGAAGAACTGAAGAAAATGAAATCCATATTTTAACAGCGCCTAAAAAATGAGTGTTAGGACCTTAGACATTCAATGGCGTCCCCTTTTCGTCAGATTGACTCCAGTTTTCGTGATAACGCTATTTGAAAATTTCACTTGGGGAGATCCTGAGCAACTTTTAGGTTAAGCTTCGACAGCCTAATTTTTTATTTATTTTGATATCGTACTTCTCGTGCTTCTTAATACTTAGGACATTTCTAACCCCCCATAGGATGGTCTGAACCACCCAAGGCACATTTCGAACATAATATACTCGTACTCTTAGGCCAAAAATTTGCAAATTTTGGCCATACGTCCTTGGGCAGTAAAGCCTAACACGCATGCCAATTCCTTACGGGGCATATTCTTTAGCCCAGTTACTTTCAGTAAGTGACCTAGTGACGGTACGCTCTTCATTTATTGATTGACGTGTTTATAACTATTCATAATATTTTACTATTTGGCTAGTTTCGCACCCATCATTCGCAGAGCGCTTTTACAGATTAGAGCAGACCCAGCATAAATTGTATTGTACCCATGGCTGCCATGCTCCTGGTTCATGTTATATTAGTAAATTCCATCACCTCGCCGTCGTTTAGAGCATTATCACTGTAGACATTTTCTTCCGTAAAGGAGATCGAGCAGTTAAACCACATTTCTGAATAGGACGAATAAATCACGGTACATTATTTGTGTAAGGAATTCTCAATTTTATTTGTCGTTCTATTCCAATTCAACATATTGACGTGAGAAAGTGCCCATACAATGTGTGTTTTTTTTTAGAGGTTAGGTTTTCAAGTTGGCACTACTTTTTTCGTAGATGGTCTTTTTGACAGCTGTCACTTGATTTATGCTCAGATTGGTTTGCCATTTCATAATGAATAGACTTACAACTGAACAACGTTTGCAAATCGTGCAAATTTATTACGAAAATAATGGTCCGGTTCGCGCGACGCATCGCGCGCTGCGTCCAATATTCGGTCGACAGATTCGTCCATCAGAGTCACTAATTCGATTAACCATGGATCGGTTTCGCACCACGTTTGCTCTAGTGAATAATACGCATCCTCAGAGACGTCGTACAGTGCACACCGAAGACGCTATTGCTGCTGTGGAGCAGAGTATCGAAGAAGACCCGAATGAGTCCATCCGCCATCGCGCGCAGCAATTGGAGATGTGCCCATCCACTTTATGGAAGATTTTGCGGAAGGATCTTGATTTGCGGGCTTACAAAATCCAACTCGTGCAAGAATTGAAGCCGAACGACCATCAAGCGCGTCGCACGTTCGGTGAATGGGCCCAAAACGAGATGGCCACCGATCCCGATTTTCACAAGAAAATTTTGTTCAGCGATGAAGCTCAGTTTTAGTTGAATGGGTATGTCAATAAGCAAAATTGTCGCATTTGGAGTGAACATAATCCACAAGCCATTGCTGAGACGCCGTTACATCCTCAAAAAGTCACTGTTTGGTGTGCTCTATGGGCAGAGGGAATCATTGGTCCATATTTCTTTAAAAATGAAGCCGGCCATAATGTTACAGTCAATGGAGAGCGCTGTAGAGCCATGATTAATGACCTTTTCGTGCCTGAATTGGACGATGTTGATGGGGACGACCTTTGGTTCCAACAAGACGGCGCTACATGCCATACAGCCAACGCAACAATCGATTTATTGAAGGAAACTTTTGGTGAGCGCATTATCTCGCGCCGTGGACCTGTGGCGTGGCCTCCAAGATCGTGCGATATAACACCGCTGGACTATTTCTTGTGGGGCTATGTGAAGTCGCTTGTCTACGCAGATAAGCCCGAGACGACGTCTTGGAAGAGAATATTCGGCGCGTTATTGGTGACATACGGCCCCAATTGCTGCAAAAAGTGGTCGAAAATTGGGCCTCTCGGCTGGAATTTATTCGAGTCAGCCGCGGCGACCACTTGCCCGAAATTATTTTTAAAACATAATGGCAAACCCTTATCTTTATAATAAAGCTAAATTCTTGGCCATAACATTAAATTATATACGTTTTATTTCATCTTGAAAACCTAACCTCTAAAAAAACACCCTTTACCTATCTTTTTCCACCTACTACTTTTCACTAATTCTCTTAGCCATTTAATTCGAACATCTGTGTCTACGAATTTTAAGGAGATCTGGTGCTAAAGTCTCACTCTCTTTCTCCCTTTTTTACTCGAGGAATATCTAACTTTCCCGCACAAAGTCCACGACGACCCTCTTTACCACCTGGACAAAGGGAGTCAAACTGCAACTCAAGTTAAAAGTCGATGGCACACCAATTCCGACTGTTAACAATCACAAAACAATCACACAACCGCATTTGCCACTGAAGTCCAAAATCGCAACAAGGTCCTCAAAGCAATGAAATGTTGGTATCGACATTTAATGCAATTGGTCGGCCTGTTCTAAACTATGCTGCGTCTGTCTGGTTGCCTGGAACTAGCGACATGCAGTGGATAAAGGTCGAGACTTGCCAAAACACTGCTATTCGGACAGCGACGGGTTGCCTTTTGATATCCCCTCTTCAACATCTTTACAACGAGGCACATATGCTCCCAGTAAAGATGACTCCGCAATTACGCCGACGAAATCCACGACGATACGAACAGACATCTACTGGACCAGACAGTGTTTAGACAGACAATAAACGACACTTATTGGGAGACCATCACCACCTTCTTAAGCTTTCGACCGCCGAATGCCGTAATCGGAGTCCAACCACCACCACAGCAGATGAAGAGCTCCAGCTTTCTCGTGAGACCCGCGTAACCCTGGCACAATGAAGTTCTGGATATTGTAGCAGGTTAAACTCCTACTTATCCAGAGTTGACCTTCACATACTAAACATATGTCCGTTTAGATGAGTTAGACGAAGACGACCGGTCATATACACTACACTGACAGGGCTTGTACTGCTGCTACGACAACCACAATTATGCACACCATGGTTTCATCTTGTCTGCTGTTGCAATTGAACTGTACTTTCTTTGCGAGCGTTGCATACCATAGGGCTTTCTTTACAATGTATGGCCCATTTTACTTTGGCTGGAGTTTTCGCGTTTCTCTTGTACTTGGTGGCGGAGATTCTATGAGGACCAAAAATCTCTCCTTATATGGCACTGGTTTCCTATGTCTAGCGTCAAATTTGGCCTTCCATATAAGCTGCTTTGATATTACGAATTGCTTCATTATGTCCCGCGTCATCTGTGGTTGTTCATCGTCCGTCTGCAGCACCGCCAATATCTTATTTCCACTCAAATCGCGAAGCGGAAAATTGTGATCCAGGTCGATCCATTTACAAAAATTACTGAATGCAGCGAGGCCTATTACTAGAATAACAATCCCAACCCTGTCTCAAAATAAGTTGGCGATGACATTCCATCCACATCTGGTGCCAGAAGTAGACCCCGTAGACCCCCCTCTGGAAAGTGTACAGGGATATCCTGAAAGAAAGCCCGGACCTCCACCCAGTTGCGTGAAAGCGGGTTAGTTCCAACCCCACGTCAAATTAAGGTGCGTTGATGAACGATTGGTGTGCCTATACACCCTGGAAGTAAAACACATAGGGGAGCCTTTCCGAGGGCCAAGATCCAAAGCCTCGATACCAGACTTTTACACCGACCCAGAGGAAGGGCTGGAACTGATCAAACGAGGCAACCCTGTGCTACCTACCAACAAGTGGAAGGTGGGAAAGATTGGCGAAGTGAATGGCAAGAGAAGGCTAGTTGTGATCATCTTGAATGAGGAATCACTGGACCCACTCGCCAGCCAAAAATTAAAGGTAAATTACGGCTTCCATACACTGACAATCTATGTCTACAGACCGGATGTAGCCAGTAAGAGTAACTCAGAAGGAAACAAGACCTCAGCTACGGAGGAGTCCACGGTTGCTTTAGACAACCGTCCGGGCGACGAGGCATCAATTTCCGAAAGATTGCCCTAGAGGATATACTACTTCCGACGTGGAGAACGCTGACCAAACCATGCTTGGCTGTCATCCAACAAAGTATACCAGCGATGGTGAGGGTTGTACAGATCAATTTTCACCACAGAAAGGCGGCCTCAGTCGGACTCATCTTCCATCTCTCTGAAATAGACGAAGATATCACGCTCATTCAAGAACCATGGTTCGTAAAACATCGGGTTTGCGTGTAGAGCAACAAGGAGTACAAACTGGTATATGTCACCGACAAAGGTAAGCCCAGGTCGTGCAAACTAGTGAAAAAACGTATTAATGTGTACTTATTGATACAATTTAGCGATGCGGATAACGTAGTCATATTAGTGGAGAGCCAATATTGTCCTTCCCATATAGTTTGCCTCGTCCTACATGACGCGACACATGGTATTCCATTTATACTGGGAGTAGATGATTATGCCCACTATCATGGCTGGGGAAGTTCAGACACAAACAAACGCGGTGAGTACACTTTTCTGTCAAAAGATAGAAAGCTCCTCCGAGACCAGTAGACAACGAAAATATGCATCAATGAGCCCCAACAACCCTAGTTACCTCCTGAGAGAGGACGACAATTGGACAGCTAATCGTGAAGAAACACTGGCATTACTAATGCTGACACACTTTCCAGGTTGTCTCTGCAACAAAGACCGTAGAACTCATCCTATAGTTTACAAATCGCCGGGGTCAGACGGAATTATCCCCGCTGATCTGCAACATACAATAGATATGATTGCACTTAGACTCGCCTCAATTTTTGAGGCAGCAACACGACTTAAATATATCCCCAAAAAATGGGTTGAAGTAAAAGTGGTATCCATTCATAAAGGAGCAATACCACTCATACGAAACCGAAAGCATACAGTCGAATTAACCCTAATCGGGCAGACGATAAGCGTAGATTTGGGCGTAATATCCATTAAGAAATTTCCAGTCAAAGAAACACCCCAGTGTGAGGTAATCTCTCCCCTTCTGTGGAACCTGGCTGTCAATAGTATTCTTCAGAAACTTGAAAAAATGAAAGGTGAGATAATCACATATGCCGATGATATTGTTATAGCGATTTCGGGTAAACACCTTCCAACACAGTGTGATCTGCAATAAAGACCTCTCAACAGACTTTAGTGTAAAAGTCGGGGACTAAAAGTAAATCCGGAAAAACGGGAATAAATGTAGGTTGGAACCCAGAATGATACGCTACACTACACTACATTATTTAGACCAGTTATTTACTATGGTATTGCAATATGGTATCTGTAATATGACTTTGAGAAGGGCATGAACATTAAAAGAGTTGACCAGTTTCAAGTACTCACATCTGTTCTCATAACCTGTGCAATGTCAACCACACCATCGAAAGCATTATATGCGACATTAGACTTCCTTCCGGTCCTATCGCGCACAGTGCGGCAATAAGGCATAACACTCTAAGTAAGTGCTCAAACACGGAATACGGCCACGATAAAATCCTATATGGCATGTTGGAGAATAGGTGGACTATGCAGTCACATTTACACTTGCCAATACAACGTTCATGACCCGCCTACCCTCGAGGCAAGGGTGGGAACGGGACGGGGTAAGATAGGGCGAGTCCATCCATGTATACACAGATGGTTCAAAGCTCGAGGGGAGGGTGGGCGCAGGCGTATATTCCGAATATTCGGGGATATCCTTCGGTTTTCGACTTCCCGGCTACTGCAGTATCTTTACGGCCGAACTGATGGCAATAATTAAAGCCGCAACACTGGTACAGTCTGATGAGATATCTGGAAATGATATCTACATTTTCACTGATAGTCAGGCGGCTATAAAATCCCGCACAAAACAGTTAACAACATCCAAGATAGTCATGAAATGCCGCACATCTCTTACCGAGATGGCTGTGTCATTTGAACTAGAGGTAACATGAGTTCCTGGGCATTGTGACATAATTGAACTAGCGAAACTGGGCACCAAATTGACCGAGTAGTACATAGACAATGATATAGGCATATCCTTGCAACCATGTAAAGTGCATATCTTTCAGGAAATTGTAAGAGCAGTGAATGAAGAAGGGCGTAGTGAAACCACTGCTAAGACGAAACATGCACAGTCCTAACACACTGATTTCAGTAATAACGGGGCATTGCCTAATCGGCAGGCACGCCCTGAGGATGGGTATGCAAACACATGGCTTATGCAGAAATTGCCTAGATGAGGAAGAGGAAGAGACGACCCCGCACCTTTTATTCCACTATTCTGCTCTATCCAGACGTAGACTCACCTATTTTCCCTGCGACTCTATTCTCTCTACCCCACGAGAGAGGCTATGGAAGTCGTAAGACCATGGGTTTAGGTCTCATTGTGGAATGTGCTGCAAATTCACAGAACACACTCTGGAGTAGCACGCAATGTAACTTCAAGAAGCATAAGCTCATGGATTTCATTCTGTCATCTCACTTAGTTATACAGAACGTTGGCACCAACCCGACTTCCGTAGCAAGCAGGAGACAGAAAGTGATTGATATGACATTATCAACCTACAAAATACCAGATCATATCACTAGTTGGAAAGTACTCAATAAAGATTCCCCCGTTCGGACCATCGTTAAATAAAGTTTAGGCTTGCGGCAGAGACCCCAGCGGGCCGGAATCCCAGAAAAGCGGATTGGACACGATATGAGGAACTCATTAAGGAGGAAATCCTTGACGTTCCCAAACTCCGAACAATAACTGCGATTAGAGAAGCCACAGATTCATTGGGGCAAACTTTAATTGAGTGTTATAATAAGGTGTGCCCGGAACGTAGGAGAAGAGAGGGTAAGACAGTCCCTTGGTGGAACACCGAACTCACGAAATTATGGAAAACTTCCAGGAAATTACTTTACACAGCTATTAAAACTCAGTTAGAAGGATTGGACTGCCTACCGTAAACTGAAGAAGGAATATAAAAAAGAAAATTAGATCATCTCAATTGGACTCTTATATAGAACCTTATGCAGTGAACTGGAGAAACGGAAGAGTTCAGCGAAGTTAAGCAAGGTCCTCCAAAAAGACCGGACGGCTAGTTTGGAGTCACTGCTCAAACCTGATGGTACTTATACTGACTCAAAATCAGAAGTGTACGATGTTCTCTTTTCATCACATTTCCCTGGCTGCAGAAATGTTGTTGGCTAAGTCTCCATCGATCAATCTGATCAGGCCAGTATAACTACCAGGAGACTTGATTGGTTCACTGTATGTATCTATGATTGTTAAAGAGAAAACGATAAGGTTCACCTTCTCGTCATTCGAAAACTTTAAGTCCCCAGGACCCGATGGCATTTACCCAATCATGGGACATCGTGACGGAGAACAACCAATGAAGGTTCTGAAAAGAATCTTTACGACCTGTCTTATGTTTCACAATCGTGGCGTTTGGCGAAAGTTGTATTTGTCCAAAAGCCAGGCAAGGACAACTATGCCTTACCAAAAAGTTTCAGAACTATAAGTCTTACATCGTTTATGCTTAAAAGTCCGGAACGTATGGTCGAGAAGCACATTAGGACGAGGGTTCTAAGTCGCAACCCTCTCAATGTCAGACAACTCGCTTATCAAAGTGAAAAATTTTGTAAATCGGTTCTACACGAGTGCGTCAGCATCATCGAAAAAGGATTGGAAACAAAAGAGTGCACTCTTGGTGTGTTTGTGGACATTGAAAGAACTTTTGATAATGCTACCTTTGATTCTATGTGCTCTTCTATCAGATGGAGTAGAAGAAATTATTGGCAGATAGATTCACTCTATGCTATCCAAGAGATTCCTTATCACAGATGGAGGAAGCGATGAAGGAGTCCAGATGAAAGTTAAGAAGAGCGTCCCACAAGGCGGTGTAGTTTCTCAAGGCTGGTGCTTTTTGTGGACTCTCTTTTTAACAATCTGCAGGAAATTGGACACGTCCACGTACTAATCTTAGGACCGCCCCTAGTCGCTATATGCAATAAAATGCAGGTAGCTCTAAACAAGATTGACCATTGGTGCGAATTCCATGGACTTTTGGTGAATCTTATAAAAAGGACCTTGGTTTTTTTGACTAGGAAACGCAACACGGAAGATTTGTTACTACCCATTTTTTTTTCTTTATTTGTTTTAGGCAGGACGCGTAAATCAAAATGTCAGAATCATCAGCAAAGGCACCTACTCCTCGGTTGATTTCCTCCCTGAAACCGCGTTAGCATTTCTTCAAGGTGGAGCCGCGTTTATGTCAATTTACACAACGGGCTTCTGCGTCCAGCTTTCGTTCCTGTGGGCGTATGCAGACTTTACGCCATCGATAGTATTCACTCCTCCCACTGCTTTTTCAAGGGAAAATGAACCATCGGAGAATGTGCAATAGTCCGATGCTCACAAACTAATGTCTTTTTGGTACTGTTGTGAGTGTTTGACTCAAGCGTCCTTATCTGTCGTCGGTTTGTCTAAAAAAAGTCATCTCCACTATCCAGCTGCTAGCAAAGGTGCTTACAAAAAAAAATAATAAAGGAAATATAATATACAATAGTATATAAGCTTTGTTTTTTCTTCCTTTTTCCCTCAAAACTGTCGAATTATGACTTAGCTTGATTAAGTACATTACGTAAAAAATAATCAGCCTGGCCTTGCTACCAAATTAATTAAATATTTTAATAGTGTTAAATACTTGACCTATCATTCAGCTTGTACTGCTGCCGCTGTTGCTGCTGCAGTTGCAACTGCTGCTGTCGGTTCTGGGTTTTCCTCTCCCAGTCAATGCGGTTGAGCTTCGTCACGACTGTAGCCGCGAACGTTTTTGCGACGTCCCATTTGGTGATTGTCGAGCACATATCCTAGACAAATCTTAAGTGGGATGGCGGGAGTTCGAATGCCTTCTCCAGCACTGGATTTCTTAGTTACCATTGTATTATACATCAGCAAACATTAATTGGAAATTTTCTAAACTTGAACAACGTTATGAAACTGGTGGTGAAAATTGTGAACAAAATTAGAGCTCAAGCGTTACAAAGAAGATTATTTAAAACCTTGGCTGATGAAATTGACTGTCAATACGGAGAGCTACTTCTTCACTCTGAAGTGCGATGGTTAAGCAGAGAACGAGTGCTCAAACGTTTCAATGATGTCCTGCCTGCTATACTCCAATTTTTCAAAGAACGCGATGAACCGATTCCTGAACTGGAAAATTGGACTTGGCTCAGAGATTTTGGTTTTCTTGTGGACATTACAGAGAAATTAAATGAGCTTAACTTGCAGCTTCAAGGCAGGGATAAAGAATCAGCGGAAATGATTTCTGATATAAATGCATTTATTACAAAACTTGAATTTTGGGAACAAAACCTAAAAAACCGCGATACTAAACATTTTCCTATTCTTTCCGAAAAGATATCCAAATATGTATTAGAGCCCTATGACAGTAATTTTCATATGGAAATAGTTTCTAACTTGAAGAAAAACTTCAAAAATCGTTTCAAGGATTTCAGCAAAATTGCTTTAGTGGCGCAATTTGTTGTTTCACCCTTCATGGACATTGATATACAACAGTTTGCAACTTGTGTTTTGAACAACTTTGGCGAAGACATTGCTGTGACAGAAATGGAACTGATTGCTTTCAAAGTGACTTGACTTTAAAATCTTTATGTTCAAATACAAAATGTATTTGGACTTTAGTAAGTAAAGATAAGTATTCAGTTTTATGTCGTGTTGCGTTGAAAGTGAAAGCGTTATTCAGTTCAACTTATTTGTGTGAATCTTCTTTTTCCAATATGAAATTCATTAAAAATAAATACCGCAATCGGCTTACAGATATACATTTGGATAACTGTATTCGAATGACTGTATCAAATTATACTGTAAATATTAAAAAAATTATCGATGAGTCAGAATGTCAACCTTCTCATTAAATATGCTCTTTTTATCTGCCCATATTTTATTTATATAATAATGTACTATTACTGTTTTGTTGTTTTTTTAAGTCGCTTGTGATTTGCCATTATGACTGGAAAAAATTTTGTTACGATTGATAGGTGTGAACATGGATGTAGTTATGCATAAGTCGCTACCAAAAAAAAATTGAATAACTTTTTTTCTTTTTAAGTTATCTGTTCCATTTTTGTTTTAATTTGCAGATTGATCTTTAAAATTTATTTAAATGGATAACTGGGACACGCAAACAAGAATTTGGATAGTCCGCCGCTATCACGCACTGGAGTCCGTAGTTTTGGTACAGAGAGAGTACAGGCGGATGTTTGGCGGCGATCCCCCGAGCAGATGGACCATAATGAGACTGGTGAATAATTTTGCTGAGCAAGGAACAGTCGCAAGAAGGCCTTATCATCGAAACCCACCAGTTCGGACGGAGGAAACGATCACTGCTGTAGCCGCAGCTAAACAAAGCAATCCAAGGGTTTCAACAATAAGCTTATCTGCTCAACTTGGTGTCAGCCGACAGTCTTTGCAAACAATAATGCACAAAGATTTAGACTTATTTCCCTACAAAATTCAAATGGTTAACAAACTGAATGCAGCAGACTTGTCGATTCGCTTGGAATTTTGCCAGAAGATCCTGCAAATGGTGGAAGAAGACCAAAACATGTTAAACTGCCCTTTCATGTCTGATGAGGCCCATTTCGATTTAAACGGCAATGTGAACAAACAAAATTGTCGAATATGGATTACTTCTAACCCACAGATACTGCACGAGACGGAATTGCATCCTCTTCGCGTGACAGTGTGGTGTGCGGTTTCTTCACGCTGTATTGTCGGGCCTTATTTTTTTGAAGAAAATGGTCACACCGTTACGGTTACTGGAGACCGTTATTTGAAAATGCTGAAAGAATTTTTCTATCCAGAACTACGCCGAAAGAGAATTCCTTTCAACTCTGTGTGGTTTCAACAAGATGGGGCAACGTCTCACATAGCCCAGACTGTTATGACAGAGTTGCGACGAAAATTTCCCAATAAACTGATTTCAAGAAACTCCGAATTTCGTTGGCCCCCCAGGTCGCCTGACCTTACTGCACCTGACTTTTTCTTGTGGGGTTTATGTAAACAAGAAGTTTATAAAACAAAGCCAACAAATTTGGATGAACTAAAACAATCCATTCGGGCAACAATTGCGGCTATTCCTGTCGCAACTCTCAAAGCAGCAATGAACAACTTTTTACTAAGATGCCGCACTTGTGTCAACGAGCATGGGGGGCATTTAAATTCAATTATTTTTAAAACTAGTTAAGCTACATTTAATAAAATTTAATGACCTTCAACTTGAAAAAAAAATAAATGAATTCCATACACTAAAAAAAAAGTTATTTGAGTTTCTTAATGTAGCAAAATTCATCAGCCACCCTGTATAAGCACTATAAGTCATAAGTTTATTATATATAGAACGTATATTAGTAAAATAAATACATGTATTGTATGTCGAATATAACTGTGTATTATTTAATTTATGTTGGCTTGTGCAAGTAGCTCGCTGTTTATTTCAAAATCTTGAAAGTAGCTCAACACATTGAAAAGGTTTGCGACCACTGGTCTATAGTATCTCGACGGCCTATCGCTAACATTTTATAATAGTGTTATACTAATGTCTTTGTATGTTTTAGAGTTCATCATTAGTATATGAGTCTCACATTCAGAAAGTCTGTCAAAAACGCTACCACAAATTCATTCCATTCCCGAAATGCTGGCTGAGAGCATCAGCCCATCGCTAATATCATGAACAATGAATGGGAAGTAAATAATATAAAATAAATATACAAGGATGCCAAATAACATATGTAGAATTAACGATGACACTATTAACCCTTCTAGCCTTGGTGTGACCTTTTTTGGTTTGCCACGGGAGTGTTTTAACTATAACCGATTTTCGATTTCTACGTGATTTTATATGTTTTACACTGTTTCTTCATTTTTGCTGTTTTACTTTTATGATAATTATAATAAACCAATTGTATAATTATTAATGATAACCCGGCATTATTGCAAAAACTTTTGATGCGATGTAAAGAACAATATGAATCACTTGTAACGGCCTGGCTCATCAACTCAGCAGCAGTAACCAAAAATATACAAAAAAATATAATATACCGTAAAGTTTCTTGTATTTGCATGTGTTTCTATTAAATAACTATTTTTGTTGACAGGAGCAAATAGAAAGAGTTAGCAAAGTGTTCTAATACAAAAACAACGGAATTCAAAGTAATATGCCTTAATCGATTCTACTAATAATGATAATAGAAAATATTACAATGCGAAAAGAATTATGAGACAAACTGAATGAGAAGTTTCTCTTGACCAGTGTAAATAAAAACGAAAACTTCATACATATATGGATAATACAAAATGTCAAAAAATATTAACCATAATCTCTACCTCTCATCACGGAGTGTGTTTCCATTGATTAACAGCTAAATCAGGCACACAGGGAATGCATTCGTATTTTTAACAGCTGCGTTTTCCAGCGTACAAAGTAAAATAAAATAAATTTTCCACCCAGTAGTATTGTAAAGTAAAAAAAGTTGTTCTGATGTAAACAATTGAGTTCCACAATAAAATAAACAAATGAAGTGGTAAAGCAGCTTATGCTGTTTTATTGTATTACTATTTAAATAAAAAAATTATTTTTTTCACGTGATCTTTCGGAAATCCCTATCAAACGCATGTGCACATGTAGATATATAATTCGCACGGCGTATATAGAGACATACATACATAAGTTTACGATTCCTAATAGCCATAAATATAATATTTGAATTCACTTATTTGGTTAGTTTATTTTCCAAAGGTGTGCGCCTTCGTAGGCACAAACGTGGTAATCAATTACTCGATTGCTTTATCCATGAAATCTAGAAATCTTTTGGCATATTGATCGGGATCACATGTGGAAATACCATCTACATTACTTCCGTATTTAACAGTTTTAGCTGCCTTGGCGGCCTAAAAAAACACAAATAAAGTAAATTTCTATTAGCTGGTCGACGAAGAATAGCCAACATGATTTGAAGCTGACATGCAAAGGTAAAAATGTAATCCTAACGATATATGTATATAGATTTCAACGGCAACGACAGCCATTTCAACGTACCGGATTGACTTGTAATTTTCCCGATTGTGGGCATTATCGATGTAAACCTACAGCATTTTTTTTACATAGGCTTACATATTATTCATATTATACATATTTTCAATTTTATTTGATAGCTATACAGTTCAAGAAACAATCAAAAAGCGCGGCTCAAATGAAAGATTTTCAAATGTTTTGAGAAGTGTAAACCAATTATGTGGCTATATGCTATAGAAGAATTGGGATGCAAATTGCCAAATAAAGACAAAAAGGAATGCGACAGAGATATGAAGTGATGATTACCTTCCGCAACTTAATTGCCTTGCACATCGCTTAGATTTTCGTAGAGATTTCTCGTACTCTTCGCCCATCTCTATTATCATTATCTTTTGCTCTCTGACCCCCAAACTTAAAACCATACACTATTTTTTTATATTTTATTCAAATACATAACTTTTTAACAACTGTCAATACTACTTCTACATCTGTATGTAAGTTAACACGAGCAGTGGCATAAATGCGCAGACAGCTTAAGTTATGTAAACAATCAAACTCATTGCGCAAGGTGTTAAGCAGGTGTTAAGTATTAATTGAATAAATTATAAAAACATTATTTATGAGTACTAGTGACGACAGTTTGGAAGAACTATATCTGGCGTTTGGTGGAGTTTGGAAAGTAGTGAGACATGATTCAATAGATACATAAATACAGTTTGCGCAAGATGTTGGTGGGGAGTCATTAATCAAGACCGGTTAAAAGCATTGATTGAATTTGCTTTTGACGCAGCCCTGGCAGTGCAAATAAAAGCCTAAGACAGTTAGTGGTATAAGATATGACGATTTGCTCGAAGTAGTAAAGTCTCTACCGGACTTCGAGAGTAAGCGGGAATCTTACGATTCATGGAGGCAAGTAGATTATACCGCAAAGTTGTAAGGACTTTTTTTTTTTTTTTAAGGACTTCGATGGCAGCTATCGCCATAATAAGCACACATAGTGTGAGCATCATTCATCACCGTACTCAACTTTAGAGCGATCATAGCTCCTTAAGACTTTACATACACACACGAACAAAATTATTCTTCCTGTATCTTGAGAAAAAATTAATGTAATTAAAAATGTTATTTTAACAAAATACACAACTATATTCTTTATTTTAAAGTAACATAAACTTAACAAAACTTTACTTCATAAATAAAATATTAACGAAAATCATACGATTCCTCATATTTTCATGCTTTCGAATAAGTCCCGGTATGAATATACTCAACTTATTTGGTCATTCCAAGTCTTACTTTCGAGTTATTAATACATCATGGGTCGGAAATAAGCAGACACAACTGAAGCTGAAAGAAAAATAATTTTGCATATGCATAATGAGTCAATAAAAATAAAAGGTTAGAGTTCGCAAAGGGGGAAAAAAGTAAGCCACTTGATTTCTGGAGCAACGTCATTTTTTAGCCACGAGAGTGAGCCCAGCATTTTTCAATCGGACGGATTCGAGTCTAGGGAAAACCCAATACCGAATTCGAAAAAAGCAATAGAATAAGTAGAGTGAAAAATGGTGAGGGTGTAATGGTAAACTTTTATTTATTGATGTTCTTCGCAATTCACAGAGAGAACGTAGGTTCGAATCTGGGTGAAACAGCAAAATTAAGAAAAAGTTTTTTCTAATAGCGGTCGCCCCTCGGCAGGCAATGGTAAGCCCCCGAATGCATTTCTGCCATGAGAAAGTTCCTCATAAAAAATATCTGCCGTTCGGAGTCGGCTTGAAACTGTTGGCCCCTCCATTTGTAGAACAACATCAAGACGCACACTACTTTTATTTTCAACAAGATAATGATCCAAAGCATAATGCCCACGATGTAGGTAGGATCATACATCATGTTCCCCACATTCTTCCAACACCACTACAGCCTCCAGACTTGAATCTCATCATTGTGGAATGAACTGGCTAAAATTAACATAACTAGCAAAACCCAACTAAAGGAGGTACTCAGGAATCGAAAATCAGGAGTCCAAATGTGACCAAGAAATTAGTTAACTCTTTGCCAAATAGATTTAATGAAGTCAACAGACAAAAAGGAATGACTACTAAAAAATAAAATTTCATTGAACTTAATATTTTATTTGTGAAATTGAATTGTCTGAATAATTTTGTCCCTTAAAAATATGAAGAAGATTAAGAATATAAGAATTCTTGATTTTTGCTAATTTTTCATTCATAGAGTACAGTTTTGTTAAGCTTATGTTAATTTTAAATAAAAAATAAATGTATGCATTTTTCCTAGAATCACATTTTTAATTTATTAATTTTTTCTGAAGATACAGTTTATCGAATGCAAAATGTGTGATTGTGTGAATAATTAAGGTTGAACCAGAGTGGACTACCCTGCGACTGGGAAGTATGACACCCATGCAATACTACGACGATGTAGAGCGTATGACATTACTGACGAAAAAGACAGTTATGAGGCAAAACGAATTCGAAAGACGTAGAGGCCCGAAACTTCAAAGGGTAAACCACCTTGAATACGAAGATTAGTATAAAGATCAGCAATGTGAAGAGTACAGAGATTTAACCGAGGAATCAACTCCAGACATTTACGAACATAATGAGAAAGACGACTTCGAAAATGGTTTAGCTACGTACTGCTACCGTACGTAAAGCGGACTCTAGCAGTGACGCCCCGAAAACTTTTGAATGATACAGGTGCTTGAAACCAGTAAAAGGCCAATAAATCTCCCCTTTCTTGTTAAATCTATCCATAGTTTCCATAACAGATGTGTCATCAGGATTTTTGCAAAAGAGAGCTCATTTTTCTTCTTGCCCAATCTTAGAATGTTTGGCGGGATAATTGGGCTCAACTCGCTTACGGAGATCAATACAAGGATAAATCGAAAACACAAATTACCAAACTATAATGAAGGTGCGGCCGCCGTAGCCGAATGGGTTGGTGCGCGACTACCATTCGAAATTCAGAGAGAACGTAGGTTCGAATCTCGGTGAAATACCAAAATTATGAAAAAGTTTTTTTCTAATAGCGGTCGCCCCTCGGCAGGAAATGGCAAATTTCCGAGTGAATTTCTGCCATGAAAAAGCTCCTCATAAAGAAAATATTTGCCGTTTGGTGTCGGTTTGAAACTGTAGGTCCCTCCATTTGTGGAACAACATCAAGACGCACACCACAAATAGGAGGAGGAGCTCGGCCAAACACCCAAGAAGGGTGTACGCGCCAATTATATATAGGTATATTATATACAATATATGTATATGTATATAATGAATGTCTGGAATCTATTCCGGTTTCAAAGTATGTAGATGTTAATTTCCCACAAGTGAAACAAAATTATCAAAACAGTGAAGGCAAAATTTCGGAAAATATGATAGGTAAAAGATTTCTACTTGCAGATTCACACGAAATGTTTTCGTACAACACCAATATTGTCGCTACTATCAGAGCGCAGTCCAAAGGTTAATCAAAACTGTATAACAAAAATATTTAACAAGAAACAAGGAAATTCGAGATCTGCTAAAAAGCGGTATCATCAGATCATACCGGTCTCCTTACAAAAATTCAACATGAGACAAACTATGTCGAAATAGCTATCTCTAGAAAATATCCGTGCTTTGGAGAATGAGGTGAAGTCAGATTTAGCCACTACTCACAGTGAGCCTTCAATGACATACGCCATAATTATTTAAGAGACAGAAATTGGGTCGAAACGCATTTTTGTCATGTTTGAAGAAAAAACGAGACACATCATCTTATTTCAAACAAGGAGGCGCTATTGAATATGGCCATAAACGGGGTAAAAGACGGTGTTCTAAATGCGATTTACTACGAATTACTCATTATCGCGAATTACCCAATTCAATTCTCTGTGGGAGAGTATCTTGGTAGAGACATTTTCTCTACTGATAAGAAATAATTTCTTACTTGTATTGACAAGTTTCCCAAGTTTGTGGTAGTTCAACAAATAGAATCAAGAATCATCGTTGATGTGAAATTAATCAGTTCATGAACTTTTTCCCACTGATGAAAACGTTTCATTACGATAATGACAAGTCTCTGAACTCTGAAACAATAAAACCCATTTTGACAAATAATTTTAATATCCAAATGGCTAATGCTCCTCTATTACATAACAAATCGAACAGTCAGGTAGAGAGTACCCAGCACCTTGCTGGAAATCGCTAGGTGCCTTAAAATACCGCTAGGTACCGAAAAATCGATGACACTGTTGAGCTCATTCTGTTGGCCACCATCGAGTATAATAAATCAATTTACTCAACAATTAAGCGATAGCCTGCTTATTTATTTATTTTTGATATTATTTTTCCGGCTTCGTAAGAATGAAATAACGAATAAAATCAAAAAGGCACAGAAGGAGCATTGTGATTATTTAACCACAAGCTAGACAAAACAGGACTTTCCAGTTTTTGTGAAACAGTTTTGTTAAAAACTAATAGAAGGCTTGGTTAAAATTAACATCTCTACGTGTAAAATAAACTGTCGAAGCTGATTTAGAAACCACGGTCCTCATTATGGGGAGAGTGGTTCTTAAGGAGCATATGAAATAAAAAAAGTAACCACCACGATTACCTTCAATTTACTTCTTGTTGTACGACTATTACGCCAAGGTTTACCATAATGTAATTCCGACTGTTATGGGAAAAATTAGTAACTTCACTCGCTCCGAATAGTAACGCTCACACAAGAGCAAATTAATAAGTTAACGGAAAGTATGAATAGTCTTATAGAAAATCCAAATAGTAGACAGATCAGCAAGAGTTACCTCTCTGAAATTTTGCAAGAAAGCGCAAGAAACCAAATATTAATATTGGAATAAGAAAACTTAAAGTTATCGAAACACTTGCAAAGAACGATATGATGTATTGTGGATGATGATGATGTTCAATCCATTCTCAATAAGCAATTTGAGAATATCATTTTAACATAATTAATGGAAATAGCTAAAATTAAAGTGTTCTCATACAAAGTAGTCAGTTTTTACATTTTTTTTTTTTCAGTTTCCTAGATCGCCAAAAGGTTTGTAGAAAGTTTAAGGATTGCCTATTGTAAGAGACGACTAAAATTCGATAAGAAAGGAGTGTTCGGCTTAAAAGGCCTCATAAACATCCGAGTAGTCGCCGCCCTCGAAATAAACAGCCCAAACCCACACTGGAATACCCCACGAAGGATGCCTACTCACGAGAGGGAGGCAACAGCGCAACGAGAGCATTCAATGAGCATCAATCACAGAAGCGTCTCACATCATATCCCGTGAATGAGAAGAAGTAACCGACAACGGTAAGATCCTGATTATGGCATATTGGAATATGATTCTAATTAAATAGGGTTGGTGAAAGTACAATTATATCACATCAGTACGCGAGGGCGACACCTCACCGAAATGGTTAATAGGCTAATACTACAACCGCCTCCGTCTTGTTAAAACTCTGGTAGCTCTTCAAGTACGAATTGGTGGTACAAGATCTGTTCAGACAGGTCCTGACTGGGGTCGAATCTGGTGCTGAACACAAGCTCCCATTAGGTGGTTTCCCTGTACTAGCATATAGAATCACGGAAATTATTACAAGACCGCACTTTGTACAGTGTGTGGTTAAAGCAGACACTCAAGAAACAAATATTCAAAGTCAACAACACCTACAAAAGTCAAAGGTGTTTTTCCGCCGGAAAAAATGCGTACCGATAAAAGAGAAGCTGAAAGATACACGGTCTACTACTGTGGTCCCACCTACCACATAAACCAAAACGCGAAGCCACAGGTCGACCAATTCTACGCTCATAGCACAAAAAAAATTAAGAAAACTAATATTAAAAGTAAGCCACAGTCGAATACACTCCTTTTGGTGTGTTATCGATGGAAGATAGGTGTGTAAACTACAAGAATCAGTCTCGGCTAAAAGCGAAGTGTAGCGACATTTGGCGGAAACGAGGTGGCGGATGTTTCATGTGATTCTGTAATGGAGCGTACGCCCTAAAACGTCACCAATGATGAAATTGGAAGTGACCTTTTGAATCCATTCGCGAAAAGGTCGAAATTATCGAGGTCTCCGATCCGACCGACAACACCTGCTATTAAGGAATTTTCAACCATTTCGGCACTAACGCAGCGCACGGAGACCAAGAAAGGTGAAGAGAATGCCTCCATTACTCTTCCCAAGCTCATTAAGGACTTGACTGAAGTCATTGGTAGTGGAAAACGCTCCGTTAACCAAAGCTTTAGAGAACTGGCGAAAGCAATCGCAATTTCATATGACAATGCAGCGGAAGAATTGAGCCACAAAATTTTGATCAAGGGGAAACGAAACAGTCCTAGACAACCCCATCCCTGAGTCAGATAGCAAAGCTGCAACCATCAAAGCGTACACAGCAGCAAGCAACTGGGATTCTTCCGGTTCCAGAAACCCTTCCTATAAAGCAGATAGAGACCCACATAATTTACACTTACAATACTACTGGTTTATGCAAAGTAGCTAACACAAAGAAAAAACAGCGAAAGTAGAAAGTGGACAAGAATCACGAAACAGAAGCGCCAAAAAGTTAAGTCAACTCGGTTATCATAGTGAAAAGCGGGGAAATTAAGAAGGCGGTCAAAAGCGAAAATTCCCCTAAAGGAATGAGAACCATGGTTCGCAAAACTGGTAAGACAGCGAGCGATTACCTCCATTTCAAACTTACCAAACCCTCAGATACGAATACAGAAAAGCTGAAAACTGCAGTCGCGCAACTTCTTACAGGAAAAGCGGAGGTCAAATCTTTTACGTAGGAGTGTCTTCTAAATATTCATGATAATGATGAGATAACTACAATGTAAGAGACCTGCTTAGCTTTGAAACCCCAACTTCGTGACTTCAAGGTTAACCTCTCAAACATCCGAACATTAGGGAAAGCAGTCAGTGGTATGCAGATAACCACTATTTCCTTATCTTCAGAAATAGCCAACAAATTACTAAGTGATGGCCAAATTTCGAAAAAAAACCGCGACGATGCTTTTTTTGCCTCGATTTTAGGCATATATCGAGAAAATGCCAGTGAAAATGATTACATGAGCAGGTGCTTTAAATGTGAAGAGGAAGGTCATATATAGCGAAATCATGTACACAGCTCCAATATTCTTACTGTATACAAAAGGAGGTACAGGCCATACAGAACATCACACTGGCGGCATCAAGTGCCAGTGTACCGGGCTTTTGCGGTTTTGAAAAAATTAAATCGCTATGAAGTTCTTTCAACATAACGTCAACCACGGCGAAGCCGCACAAGATATTTTAATGCAGACAGTAGTGGAGCTAAATGTTGACGCTGGCTATTAATAATTGGACATCATCGTTTATGAATCTGTTTAGCAAATACCTATCTAAGCGAACTTTCTCATCAATTTGAAGGAGACAAACGCTGTTTTGCTGCCAAAACCCGGTAGACCTCCCTCGGAACCTCCCAGGTCAATTTGCCTGCTCGGCTCAGCGGGGAAAGTTTTAAAGCGAGTTACATGCAACCGCCTCGAGATAGAGGGGCATGCTAAAGGTCCAATAATCAGTTCGGCTTTAGGAAAGAAAGATCCACTATACACGCCGTGAGCACAGGTACTTAGCTGGTGCTGGACGCAATAAGCGGTGCTCGTTGCTCGAAAGATGCAAGGAATACTGCTAAATTGTTACCCTGGATATCAACGACGCTTTCAACACGGCCAATTGGGTAAAGACTCTAGACACACTGGACCGTATAAGAATATCGTTCTATCTAAGAAAACTCATACGAAACTATTTTCAAGACCGTTTGCTGGAATATAAAGCCCCAGAAGACAGAAAAAATCGTATTTACACACGCGGCATTTCTCTTCCTCCGTACTGGGCTCAAGGCTTCATATTGGCAGAAGAGGCAGCAAAGCTTTTCGAGAGCAAAATCGAACGTTATGTGGCAAGAGAAAGCAGCATGCAAGTTTGGCAAAGATGGAACAATTCCACAAAAGGCCGATTGGGCATGCCGTTGCATGAAGATAGTTAGAGTTTAAGTTTAAGATAGTTTAATGCAAAATATTCCAAACAAATATACTTGGTTATTTGGAAATGGTCATATGGAAACTTTCTCAAACTTTAACTGATTAGATTATACAAATCAAGCTACATATAGAGGAAATCGGACGTTATTAACCGAAACAATTTAATATCATCGGCGTAAGGATATATGGAATATTTGAAAGAACCGCTAATAACATAAGTAAACAAGCGCCAAGACACAATGGTCGGGAGGAACCACTAAATTGGTAGCTATGGAGCGGCCAGAAACGGAACTATGTTGATAGGTTTGCTTTTGCAAACAAACGAAAATTTATCTTTAACTAGTTTTTCAAAAAGTTTTGAACAGGATGTTAGTTTTGAAATAAGAATGAAAGCCACTACAGTTTATATAACAGAATAGCAGGTGGAACGGCCATAATCGAAACCGGGGTGATGGGGTTCCACTATGCTTTTGCATCGGAAAGCATAGTCACCTTTACTTAAGGCCGGCGGGCCAATTAAAAGGTCAAAAAAATCGATTTTTTTTTTTTCCTGAAATCAATAGCTTAGATATTCAAGAACATGAGACACAAATTTTCAGAGTTAAATTCCAAGTATTTGCAGAGCTACAGAGCCGAGCGTAGTGCGGCGTCGAGCAACCGTGCGCTTATTGTTGTAGTGTATTGTTTCTGTGTACGTCTTTGAAGCGCGTTTTCTCGGCTTTTCATTTTCACGATTTTACCTAATTTATGTACACGATTGCAAAAAAACTAAACGAGCTATCCATTTCATTCAAAATTCGTTATCTTCAGTATTGTTTTCTCTTCTATGTGAACTAAAAAAACATCCAAAAACTTTTTTTAAGCGACTTTTTTACCCAGTTGAAGAGTTTTTTTTTTCCTTGAACAACCACTTTTTTTTCTACCTTCCCCAAAAATTCGAATTTTACGTGTTTCTCCCAATTTTCTTAGTTCACATCGAAGATAATTACATCAAAATTAATAATCTTTTTTTTTTTTGTTTTCAGATGAAAATTGCAAGTTGTATCTTGTACAGAAGTTGGATACTTCAGTGGCAAGGCGCTCTGGGAATCTATTGATAACTCGGCTAACAATATATTGTTGGAGATTGTACAAATTATTTTTTTTAGTTCAAATATATATTAAACTATCCCCAAAACTTCATTTGGCTAATTGTTTTTTTTCTCATCCTACAACGCTTCGCGAAAACTACTGAATTTAGGACATCTAATTGGCCCGCCGGGCCCTGGAAAATTACAATGGAAGTGACCATCAATACATCACATTTTGAATTGAAATGGAAAGCCAACGAGTGCGTGAAAATAATAAAAGTACACGCAAATGAAACATAAACAAGTTAAACCCAGCGGCGCTCCTTGCAACTATTGACGAAAATAAAACGACGGTCTGTACGAATAGTAAAGCAAACCTCTAGTCAAAACTACAATGCGACACATTACAATAGGTTGCAACGCATCTATGCCTAAAATAGATAAGAACACAAAAAGAAATGCTGTATCCTGGTGGACACACGAGATCGAGAACTTAGAGATATGTGCATAAGCGTAGAAAGTATACTACAGTCAGAAGATTGGGTCCTGCGATAACGAAATCCGAAGACTACAAAAAGAGCAGGAAAGAATTGAGGAAAGCTACAAGCCAAAGCAAAAAATACATATGGGTAGAGCTAAGAAACGATCTAAACATTAACCCACGTGGGTTTGGGTTACTAAACCGTTATGGAAAAGCTAGGAGCCAAGATGTTGCTGATATGGAAACTGAAGTGGTAAACAAAATAGTCGATACACTCTTCTCAACACATTGTGCTGAAAGGAAAGAACTCGAGTATGAAGCAACGGAACCTGTCCCATTCACAGAAGAAGAACTAATAGATGCTGTAAAAGCAATGAAATGCACTAAAGCTCCAGGACCTGATGGCATAGTTGCGGAAATATTGAAACTATTGGCGAACGCCCTTTTTTGCTGCTAAAGAGGTACAACAAAAGAAGGAATTTTTCCAGAAATATGGAAAAAACAAAAACTAGTACTAATCAGTAAGGGAAAGGGAGACCCAATATTAGCGTCTGCTTATAGACCGCTATGTATGCTGGATAGCGCAGGAAAACTCTTTGAGTAACTGATAAAGCATAGGCTTAGCGAAGCCGTGGAGAACAGTGGCGGCCTGTCTGACAGGCAGTATGGTTTTAGAAGTGGCAGATCTACCTTAAGAGCCATCCAAGATGTTATAGCTAGCGTAGAACAAGCTCAGGCAGGTAATCGATACTCCAAACGCTTAGTATTACTAGCCACACTGGACATTAGAAATGCTTTCAACAGTTTAAGTTGGGACGATGTAATTGAAGCTTTAAAGGTAAAATTCAAGACCCCGAATAATCTGTTGAAGATTAATCGTATCTATCTAACCAATAGCGGGGTATCTTATACGAAACGCGAGAAGGATGCAAGACTAAACAAATAGCAGCAGGTGCGGCCCAAGGTTCAGTACTCGGACCTGAAATTTGGAATATAAGCTACGATGAAATCCTTCGAATAGAGATGCCTGAGGGTGTGCATTCAGTGGGATACGCAGATAACACTGAATCTGTAATAATCGCTCGAAACACTGACGAAGCCAAAAGGAAGGTAAATCAGGCAATGATCCGAGCTCGGACATGGCTAAAAGACCATAGATTAAAGCTGGCCACAGAGAAAACAGAGCTAATCCTTCTAACCAACAGACATATTCCATTAGAAGTAGATATACAAGTACTCGATGCCACTTTATCCACAAAAAAAAGGTCAAATACCTATGAGTGCAATTAGACACAAAGCTAACTTACTGGGCGCACACAACTCATGCTGCCACAAGAGCTGCCAAAGTAAGCGGCATGTTAAGTAAGCGGCATGTTAAGTAAGCTCATGGCAAACCTTGGAGATCCAACGCAGAACAAGCGAAAACTTTTAATGGACACGACGAACTGGCCAGTTATATTGGCGCGTACACCCTTTTTGGGTGTTTAGCCGACCTCCTCCTCATATTTGTGGTGTGAGTCTTGATGTTATTCCATAATTCAGGAATGCCAGTACCACGCTTCTCCGATATTAGAATTCAAACGCTTACACTTTGGCAGGCAAGATGTAACCCTGAACGGTACGGTAGATGAACAGCGAGACTAACACCCGATCTAAAAAAGTGGGTAGAAAGAAAGCACGGTGAGCTTAACTATTACCTCACACAGTTTTTGTCCGGGCATGGATCCTTTCACAAGTATTTGTGGCGAATGGGAAAAGTGAGCCTACCAAACTGCATATATGGAGATACTGAGTATGCCGGTGCGAAGCGCACCTTCTTTAAATGCGAGAGGTGGAACATAGAGAGAACAGGTCTGCAACGAGCTATTGGTGCATTTACACCTGAAGAAATAATCGAGAAAATGATGATAGACGAAGAAAAATGGAATGCATTGCGCATAGGTTTCTCAAAACAAGCGACTCTGAGCGCAGAGTGAGTAAGTAACTATCCTTCTTAGGACGCCGTCTTGGCCCTCTACCTCGAAGCAATGCGGAAGCAGTCCCGGGGTGGAGGGAAAAATCCAAGAGAAGAGGAGGGATATTTTTAGTGGAATCACCACACACGTAGTAGCGACGGTTACTATATGGTGCGAAGGCATTTTTAACCCAACCTCATCGCAAAAAAAAAAACAAAAAACTATGCTTTTGCAAACAAATGAAAGTTTATTTTTAACTACTTCTTAGCAAAGATTTAGAGCAGAGAGTTTATTCTGATATAAGGATATAACTTAAATACAACTTAAATATAGAAGTAATTCAAACCACTTTCAAACAGTAGGTACTTAAATTTTGTCTAATAGAAACGTGACCGGCACAATTGAAACTTAGAATACCGTTATAAAAAATTTGTTGTGCGCTGTTTTTACAAAATGAGTTCCGCATGTGAAAGGCGTTTTGAAGCAATATTCCATGTACACACCCCGAAAATTCAAAAATGTCAAGTACATCTGCGCAAAAAAGTCGAAGGCGCTCATAAAAAAATGGGTACAACGGTCTACCGAAGAAAAAACGTTGACGACTTCACCTGACGATGTCCAAAAAATAATACATATCCAAATCAAGATCGGAAAATCATTGATTTGTCTGTGACAAAGTCAACTTATGTATCCACACAAACATTGAAAAGAGACTCGCAGAATTGAATGAACGCAATATTCACTTATGAATTTTTCTTTTGGGCAAATAGTTGCATACGTCGGTTCTGATTTTTTGCCGAAAATGGCAACTTGAACAAACTGTTCAGCATCCAGTTAAGGTTCGTGTTGTGGCAGTTCACTGGGTTCCGTCAGAGTGGTGTAGTCGCCGATCGTCATCGTCTAAATTAAATTAAGCATTATTGCCTTTTTTCCGAAGATGTTGAAAGAACTAGCCAACATTAGATTTTACAAGAAGCATCGAATCTGAAAGTGGGTAAAGTGAAAACAGCAAAATTGGATTGAAATGTTGGATAAGCCTTCACAATCGATTGATGCCAACCCTATTTAAACTGTTAAGGCAATAGTTAAGCATAAATTCAAAGAAAAACATATAAGGACGGCCAAGCAGTTGTCAAGGCAAGTTGGGTTAATTTGGGACTGATTACCTCTACAACTTGCACAGAAAATAACACAAAGAATGACTCGAAGATGAGAAACTATTGCAGCTAATGATGGTGACTATTCATTTTATTGAATATATTGCGTTATTTTGAATATATTGGTGAAGTTATGGCGGTCACGCTTCTATTAGACGATTGGTACAACTAACGGCAGCTCTGATAGAAGTGTCGTCTGGCCGTACCAGGGCCTGCTAAGTGATAAGGAGATCAATAAAAATCGCCTTATTAGTTTTGAAAGAAAAAAGTTGTGGGAGTTATAGAAGCGAGTGGAGAGATATTTAACACGTGTCAGAGAGATGTAACACGTGGGAGAGAGCCTTATAAAATATGCTGTTATCATATCATTTTTAAACTTCCGCCCCGAATGCCATCATTGCAGCCCACACATCACAGACCGCCGCCCCACCAAGACCAAAAAAAAACCATGCCGTTTTAAGTCCAAAAAGAAAGCGATGCTTACGATTTTAGGGGTTACAACGGTATTGTATAGCACGAATTGTACACCAAAACGTCAGACAGTTAATAGGGACTATTATTTGGGCGTTATGGAAAAATTGAAATGATTATGATGGCTATACCGAAAATAGAGTTTCAGAAATGTTTTGAGAGATGGATCAAACGCCGCGTTAGAGAGTTGCAGATAATGGGGCGTACTTGAATTCGATAATATCACTTTTGTGGGATAATCTAATGTTTTTGATCAAGGTGGTAAACATGTTTTACAAAGTCAATTGTGACTGACATATTTAAGAGGTAAGAAATTTACGTGTATGCTTGATTCAGCACCACGCCATGTAGAGAGAAGAGTTGGAAGGTTTTTGAAAGACTATAATATACGGGTTTTATCTTGGGCTGGCAATTCGCCTAACATGAACCTGTGAGGCATTTCGAACCCTTTCACCTGACAAAATAAAATAACTATAAGAATAATAATAACAATACTACTAATAATAATAATAATTAGTATAGTGTAAATAAACCCCGTGCGGGGTTTCTCATCACCCATCGGGCGTGTCCCCAGGTGGCATATAGGGGAAGGCTCGGTAGATATACCGGGCAGGTGGAAAAAAAATACCACCCGCGGACCAAAATGGGGATTCAAATCCGAAAGCATCTGTCTCAGAGTGAGCAGCTTTTCGGTCAGCGGCGGATTCTATGTTAGGAACGGCTGAAAAAATAGTGGGAAACCGGACCTGCCAATAGGTGAAAAATGGAACTTTTTTACAAAATGAGAAGAACTAATGAAGCCTCTGATAATACAAATATTAACTAAACTCATAATCTTCTGGAGCATGGAACATCTAGCCCAAGCTTTATTACGATTCTATCCGACACACTCTTGGCTAATGGCTGTGCTGCGGTTATATGGGGTTAATGAAACAATAACATCGTTCTTACAAAATACTACAAGAACTAATAATAAACCTGAATTATTTAAGATTTTTATTAAGAATGACAACACTGCGTTTGTCATAGACATTGGCGTCCCATTGAACAAAAATATTAATAAATCGTACACAGAGAAAATCAGCAAATACTCCGATTCGGGGAATGACATCAAGCGACAGTGGAAACTCAGAAAGGTCTTTATATGGCCACTGATAATATCGGCCCACGGATTCGTTCACGTAAATCTGGCGAAAAACCTTAATAACCTCAAACCTTATATATGACCTTCAAAAAGCGGCTCTGCTGCTTTCTTGCCACATCATAAGAAATTTGCTTCAGTAAATAAGTAACACATATTTATTGTTACACCTGTTTTTATTAGTTCTATTTTAATTTTAGAGTACGATAGTATAATAACTTATTAAAACAGTGTAAACATTTGACTTACTGCAAAGCTGCCGCCAAGTTGTGTAAGTGGCTCCCTAAGAATGGGATGTTTGAACAAAATAATAATTATTATAATAAGGGCATCCCAAAAATAGTCCCTAGTCCGGACGCGAGGTAAACAAAGTATAATCTCCAAACATGCAAGCTAGTAAAATGTGCATATGTATGAAGGAAACTGTGAACCCAGTTGGAAAACTGTACACCAATTTAAACCGGAAGGATTGGACCGAAAGAGATATGATTGGGAGCACCGCCCCCGCTAGCATCGACAATAGAAATGAGCACGACAGTTATGCGATGCTATTATCAAGCAACAAAAATGGATACAAATAATATAGGACACTCGTATAAAGACAAATTTTGAACTTATTTCTTCAAATATACCCACAACTTGAAGACATAATTACCACAAAGAGACTAATAGACCAGAAAAGGACCATTATTGTAAACAAATAGTAGTAGCTCATTTCAAGCCAACATCAACACAAACTCAGTCTTTAACAGATCTAAACACACAACCAACGAGAACACATGCCACATCAACAGAGCAACACGAAGCAATCGAAGTAGCAGACAATAATAACGACACAACAACAACCAATCCCACACATTACACCACTCGGGTCCAACACACTCCACACAGTAGAAGAAAGGGAAAACAAATTAATTACAAGTACAATAAAATGTAAAAATACGGACCCAGCAACAAGACCTCCAATTCTGAAATGGCATACATATCCTTCATAAATCGATACAAAACAAGCAACCAATCATACTTAGAAGGAACACAGAACCTGGAAGAATGCCAAATATTGGTATACTCAGCTGCAACAACAGTAATGGAACTAAATCAAGAAAATACCCAACAATAAACACATAATAACCAACAAACGAATTCCAAAATGGCAAATTCGATTAAATACAAAAATTAATAAGAAAAGAAAAGACATATCAATAATCACACTACACAATAGAGGAAATACATCGGAGAAAGTCACCAAAATCCTCAAACAATTTATTAAAGAGAACGAATCTCTCAAAATCACGCTAGATATATTACTTTAAAACAAAAGTTAAAAGTTTATGCATATAGGTTCCGTAAATATACAGAATCAAATGAAAGGAAGAAACAAAATAAGATATTTAAGTACAACAAAAAAACTTGAAAACTCTAACAGAAAACAACCATCAAAGAAACATTAATCCATTAATCAAAATATGAAGGGCATAATAAAAATTTCATATAGATAAAACAAGAAGAAGACATACACAGTACTATACCAACACAAGAAAACATCACAATAACGCTAACAGAACTTTTAACAACTATCAAAAATACACACTATTCGAAATGTGCAGGAATAGACCACATGCACAACTACTGGCACAAAACACTAACATAAACACACAATAGACTGCTAAAACTAAAAACCGATGCACTAAACCCCCAAAACACTTTACCATCTTCTCTTACTCAAGGAGTAACATTCATAACCAAATAATGATCATACCAATAATCCAGCAAATTACAGATATTTCACATGCTTACTCACTCTTTACAAGATTATCACATCATGAATGTCACAAAAAATATACCCTCAACTCATGGACAACAACATTTTAACAAATGGAAAAAAAGGATGTAGAAAACAAAGTCAAGGCTGTAAAGAACAAGTGGTAGTTGACCAAACGGTCACACAACAGGCCATTAAAGAGCAACGAAATCTACATACATGTTATATTTACTACAGAAAAACGTTCGACAAAATATCATATAACTGGCTGTTAAAGTGCTAAAAATATATAAAATGTACCCGAAATATATATTGTACAAGTCCTTAAAATAAATATGAAAAACTGAACAACAAAAATATTTCTACAAACTCCATCCATAAGTATAACACCAGATACAATTAAAATAAAAACCGGAATACTTCAAGGAGATACATTACGTGTGTTGTGGTTCTGTATATGTCTGAATACACTCTCAAACACTCGAGAAAATAGAATATGGATTTAATATAAAAAATCAAAAACAAATCATTCATAAAATAAATCACTTATTATACATGGATAAGTTAAATGTGAAAAAGCAACAAGAACAACAAAGATTAATAAAAAAAATTGAAAAATTTACTACAAATATAAAAATGGAATTCGGAATAGATAAATGTAAAATCCAACATATAGAACGCGGACAATGGACTGACAGAAAAACAAAAGACAGAAACACTAAACGATGCAACAAAATGCGATACCTCAGTGAAAAACTAAGATATTTGAGCAAACTCAACGGCATTTAAAAGAGGAAGACTTATAATTTAAAATACCACGTCTACTTTTTTATGAAGAGTAAAATCTTCGTAGCTACATAACCTCAAAAATGGGCAAAAACAGCGTTTTTTGCACTTTTAGGTTAGGATATCTCAAAGTCCTGACGTGATACAGCAATTTAAAACCCGGATTCGGATTCTACGCGAAAAATTACTTCGGAAATGACACTACACTTTTATAGAATATTCCGAACCCATTTTTTTGCAGACCTGTGTAATCAAAACGACAAGATCTATGCTAAAACTTCTAAAGATGCAAAAAATTGTATTCCAAGCGTTCAGCGTGGCCACGATGCAGCCTCCGTAATGGTTTAGTGGGAAGTGCTTTGTAAATGCGTTACATCTCTTCATTTCTGCGAAAAAGGGGTTAAAACCGAGGAAAAGTGTACCCGGAGGATGTCTTAAAAGGCGTGGTGAAGCAGAGAGCGTTGGATCTTCTAGCAAGATTCCGCTCCAGCCCATAAGACAAAAACCACCCAGCAGTGGCTAAAAAACAATATTCCTGGGTCCATAGCCGCAGAAGAAGACCTCACAGAAATTTGGAGAGTCTCAAACAATCTTTGGTTCGAGCAGTGAGGTCAATATCCATGGAAAATGTGCGTGCTACAATAACTGGTAACAAAAGTTATGGCAAGACTAAGTATAGAAAACCTAAGGAAAGCAACAAGATCATGCCAATAATCCAGCAAATTACAGATATTTCACATGCTTACTCACTCTTTACAAGATTATCACATTATGAATGTCACAAAAAATATACACTCAACTCATGGGCAACAACATTTTAACAAATGAAAAAAAGGATATAGAAAACAAAGTCAAGGCTGTAAAGAACAAGTGGTAATTGACCAAACGGTCACACAACAGGCCATTAAAGAGCAACGAAATCTACATACATGTTATATTTACTACAGAAAAACGTTCGACAAAATATCATATAACTGGCTGTTAAAGTGCTAAAAATATATAAAATGTACCCGAAATATATATTGTACAAGTCCTTAAAATAAATATGAAAAACTGAACAACAAAAATATTTCTACAAACTCCATCCATAAGTATAACACCAGATACAATTAAAATAAAAACCGGAATACTTCAAGGAGATACATTACGTGTGTTGTGGTTCTGTATATGTCTGAATACACTCTCAAACACTCGAGCAAATAGAATATGGATTTAATATAAAAAATAAAAACAAATCATTCATAAAATAAATCACTTATTATACATGGATAAGTTAAATGTGAAAAATCAACAAGAACAACAAAGATTAATAAAAATAATTGAAAAATTTACTACAAACATAAAAATATAATATAAGAAGACCTAACAAGGTTTCCAGCTTTTATTTACCTTTAAAAGTGACAAAACAAGTTGAATAGCCATTGTAATACATAAATAGCGGCCGCTGCGTGACTATCATTCGGAATCAAAAGAGAACGTAGGTTCGAATCTCGGTGAAACACCAAAATTAAGAAAAAGTTTGTTCTAATAGCGGTCGCCCTTCGGCAGGCAATGGCAAACTTAAGAGTGTATTTCTGCTATGTAAAAACTCCTCATAAAAAAAAATATCTGCCGTTTAGAATAGGCTTGAAACTATAGGTCCCTCCATTTGCGGAACAACATCAAGACGGCACACCACAAATAAAAGGAGGAGCTCGGCAAAACACCCAAAAAGGGTGTACGCACCAATTATATATATATAAGAATATATAATAATAATAATATACAAATAAATTTATGATCATTATCAATTAATAATAGGAATAATAATAATAATTTAAGTACATTCCATAGGTATGCGAATTCGACTTTTCAAATACGCAGAAGGTTTCATTCGTTTCATTCATTTTGCCATTTTCAGAGCGTGGTGATAACTATAAAAAATAAGTTTAAGCAAAGGACCGCCACATGTCCTGCATCAGAATCGTGGTTTTTCCGTAGTATGTAATATTTTTTCCAGAAGAAACGTTGCACTACTATCAATTTTGAGCTATCCAAATGCAATTGTCACTTGGAGTGTTTCAGAGAAACATTCTGCGGAAGATTTTTGGACCTTTGCACGTTGGCAACGGCGAATATCGCAGGCGATGGAATGATGAGCTGTATGAACTTTACGACATATACGACAATAGACAGTCGCATAGCGAATAAAGATCCAGCGGCTACGTTGGCTGGGTCATATCGTCCGAATGGATACAAACGCTCTGGCTCTGAATGTATTCGATGCGGTACCAGCTGGTGGTAGCAGAGGAAGAGGAAGGCCTCCTTTGCGTTGGAGAAACCTGGTGGAGAAGAACTTGGCTTTATTTGGTGTGTCCAACTGGCGCCGGTTGGCACGAGAAGGAAACGACTGGCGCGCTTTATTAAACTCGGCCAAAGTCGCGAAAGCGGTTATCGCGCCAATTCAGAACAAGAAAGAATGTAACCTCATTACGTAGAAACTTGCACCAGTAATTTTGACTGGTACTGGTATAAGTGTCATGTTACATGTAGCAATAATTTTTACTGGTCTGGTAAATATAGACTTTAAAATGCAACAAAAAACAATTACTACATTAGTACATTGTAACTCAAAACAACAGAGCATTTTCCAACACATGTGATCTCCGGTAGTTGCGAATTCTACCAAGATGGAGGAACTATATAATACTAAATGATTATAATATTGTAATATACAGGGTGAACGATATGAAGCGTTACCAACTTCACACTGCTTGTATCTGTAAAACAGCTCATGACATCAACGTCAAAATTGTTCTCATGATAGTTCAATACATTGTTTATAAGCCATCAAAAGCATTTGCGTGTCAGTTTTGTTGAATTTTTTTTCTGTGATGGAATTCAAACGTAATAGTGTGATTGCGTTATATTTGGCTGGAAAATCACAACCAGCCATTGTTCGTTAGCTCAGTCCCCTCAAAGTGAATTGCTTGTGTATCGCACTATAAAACGTTACAATGATACTGGTAGCATTGCAAAACGCTATGGAGGTGGACGAAAAAAAAACCGTAACAACGCCAGAAATGGTTCGGAAAGTGAAGGCTCGACTTGAACGGAATCCTTGTCGAAGTGGAAGAAAAATAGCCAAAGAACTGAAAATATCGCAAGACAGCATTCGACACATATTGAAAAATGAGCTCAAAGTCAAGGCTTACAAGTTGCAAAAAGCACACGATCTTTCCCCCCAACAAAAAAAGTTCGGTGAGAAAGAGCAAAGGAGTTGTTGCGCTTCCACGAACGTGGCGAATTTCCTAAGATTGTGTTTTCTGATGAAAAAATTTCCCAATTGAGCAGTTCATAAACACTCAAAACGATCGTGTTTACTTGACCGAACGCTCATACGAGAATTTGAGCCTACGTATGGCCACTCTAAGCAATTTCCCATTGCAAGTAATGGTTTGAGCCGCAGTGACCGCTGATGGACGCTCTCCAATCGTTTTTATCGAGCCCGGTGTCAAAGGGAATGCGACTTATAATCGGGAAAATGTTTTGGAAGCTGCTTTAGAGCCATGGACATGCAAACATTTCGGTCGTAGACCATGGACGTTCGAACAGGACTCGGCACCGTTTCATAAAGGTAGTTTGAATCAGGAATGGTTAAAAAATCCTGTTCCACACTTCATTTCGTCCACACAATGGCTTTCGAATTCGCCAGACGCAAATCCGATGGACTATTCCATCTGGTCCATATTGGAGAGCAAGGTGAGGACTAAAAAGTATGCCAGTATGGAAGGCGTAAAAAAAGCGATTATACGAGAATGGGCCAAAATACCTCAAGATCACATTCGTGCAGCATGCAACTTATTTTTTGACCGTTTGAAGGCTATAGTCAAGGCAAAAGGTGGTCATATCGAGCTAAAGTGAATATACATATGTTAAACTTGTAATCATTTTTGAACAATTTTGGTTTTGAAATCAATAAAAACTAATTTACACAAAAAAGTTATGGCGTTTTGAATAGGTAACACTTCATATCGTTCAACCAGTACATAATAATAATAATTATTATTTAATAATATTATATATATAATTCCATTCGAATCATGCCACCTATATTGCGAACGAACAAGTTTAACGAGTGCCACGAGAAAGCATAATAGGCCAGACATATTTCTGATTGATAAATCTAATAAGATTGCTTATATAATTGATGTTGCGGTGCCCCTTAACAAGAACATGCAGAAAAGATATCGAAATATTCTGTCCTAGTTCAAACGCCAGTGAAGGCTAAGAAAGGTGTACATACTACCAATTATCATCTCAGCCCATGGACTCGTGCATAAAAACTTAGCAGATAACGTTAGAACTCTTCAACTCTCAGAATCTCTAATTTTCGATATGAAAGAAACCAAATTTACTCAACTCCTGTCATATAGTCCGAAACTTTTTACAGTAAACGTTTTATTGTTTGCAAAACTGTCAACTATTTTATATAATATTTATAACTAATATATATACAGTGAGTGCCACTCAAAATAGCCCACATGTCAAAATTTTACAAAAACTTACATTTTCTTTTTCAACTTCTTTATTTTTCATAAATTATAGATAATAGCCAACGAAAAAAACGTAAACATATTTCATTAATAAAATTAAGTTTTCAAAATTTACGAGAATGGAACAAAACACATGAAAAATGGCGCGCCACTCACAATGACCCAGTTATTTAAATTTAGTTACAATATATACATAAAAAAATCATAAATTTTCTTAAAGCTAGTATTTTCTCGAATATCCTCTTTGATTTATTACCGATTTCAACCTAGGGTAGTAGAACTCTCTCTGAAGTTGAGAGTGGCATGAACAACAACGGTGGCAACGGTGGAACCTCTAGGTACAGCTGGTATATTGCTAGTCGGATAGTGGCAAGGGAATCGATAAGGTTTTCCTTATCTTCCTTTGAGAACTTTAAGTCCCCTGGACCTGACGGAATATATCCAGCAATGCTTAAAAAAGGAGGAGACAGGCTGATTGAGGCCCTGAAAAGGATCTTCACAGCCTGTCTGGCATTTGGTTATATACCATCCCAATGGCGACGCGTAAGAGTAGTATTTATTCCGAAACCAGGAAAAGATGACTATTCCCTAGCAAAAAGTTTTAGACCAATCAGTTTGACATCGTTCATGTTGAAAAGTCTGGAACCAGTGGTGGAGAAACATATTCGAGTGAGGGTATTGCCGAGAAGTTCACTTAGTAGAAATCAACACGCTTACCAGAGTGGAAAATCATGTGAATCAGCCCTACACGATCTTGTTAGCAAGATTGAAGCTGGGCTGGAAGCTGACGAATACACAATGGGCGTGTTCGTGGACATTGAGGGGGCTTTTGATAATGCCACTTTCGGCTCGATATGTTTTTCTGCCGAACGACACGGAGTTAATCAAGCCATTATAAAATGGATATACTCCATGCTCTCTGAGAGGCTGTTAACCGCTGGTGGGAGCGATGACGAGCAAATCACAGTCAGGGCCAAGCAAGGATGTCCCCAAGTGGGTGTTCTTTCTCCGCTGCTGTGGTGCTTCGTCGTAGACTCCCTATTAGTGGAGATGCAGGAACTCGGCTTTCACATCCAAGCATATGCGGACGACGTCTGTGCGCTAACATCGGATAAATCCTTAAGGAGGCTTTACACGAAAGTGCAGAGGATTCTTGACAAAATCGATGATTGGTGCATGAGACAAGGTCTTTCCGTTAATCCGAACAAAACAACCATAGTCTTGTTTACGAGAAAACGGAAATTGGATGGACTCAGTCTTCCAACACTGAAAGGTGTGACACTTGGTCTTTCCAACGAAGTTAAATATCTGGGAGTAATCTTGGATAAGAAGCTGACTTGGGAGACACACGTTTCACTGAAGGTGAATTGTGCATTGAAGATTTTTCAGCAATGCCGTAGAGCCTTTGGCAAAACTTGGGGTCTGAAACCTCCTGTGGTCCTATGGATATACGCGGCACTAATCAGACCAATCATCACTTACGCTTCTGTGGTCTGGTGGCGACGGAGCATGGTTAAGTCCACAATCCGGGAACTATACAGGCTGCAAAGAAGTGTATGTTTATGCATCACGGGTGCCATGAGTACAACCTCTGGTGATGCCCTAAATGCTATGCTTGATTTGCTCCCCCTGGATCTTAAGACACAACAGGAAGCAATAAAAGCACCGTGTAGACTCCATAAATATGGTTTCTGGCACGAAGATGGAACTTCGGGACACAGAGAAATCTTTAAGTTGCTCTCGGAGCAGTATCCACTGTTTTTGGCACCTAAAGATGACCTGATACCCACAGTTTCATTCGGAAGGAAATTTGATGTCAGATTTCCATTGCGTGAGCAATGGAGCAATCCAGAATGCATGCAGGGAGGTTTGACGGATATTTTCTTTACCGATGGGTCCAAGACTGAAATAGGGTCTGGAGCCGGATGGTACTTAAACGATAGTAATAAGTATCACTATGCTATGGGGGGAATGGCAACTGTTTTCCAAACAGAAGTTTTTGCCATCCTAAAAGTAGCCGAATGGATAATCGGGAGGAGATGGAGCGGGAAACAGATTGGAGTCTTCAGTGACAGTCAGGCTGCATTGAAGGCCCTGGAGAACGCGAAGCAAACCTCAAAGATTGTTCAAGAATGTAAGAAGAAGCTTAATTCTGTCGCAAGACAAAACAGGCTTGTACTTATATGGGTTCCGGGACACTCCGGTGTTCAAGGAAACGAAATTGCCGACGAATTGGCCAACCGTGGATCAGCGGTGCCCCCACAGGGGCCAGAGCCAATAATCGGAATCAGTCCCGCAGGAATCAAGAATTGGATCAACGATTATGTAGGCAATCTACATAAAGAGCGATGGTCCGGTCTAGAAAACTGTCAAACTTTCTACTAAAACTTAGAAGGAAAGACATTCGGTTGATGGTCGGCATCATTACAGGACACAACCCATGGGGTCAGCATATGACCACCATTGGAATCATCGAGGACCCGGTATGCCTGTCATGCTTGGAGGAGGCGGATAGCACTGAGCACTTTCTCTGTGAATGTCCTGCCTTTGCTAGAGCGCGACTACGAGTATTGGGTTCCGATGTCATGAGAATGAGTAATATTCGTTCTCTAAAACTGGAGGATATTTACAGATTTGCCAAAGAATCTGGAAAATTCTCACAGGACTAACTATCTCTATCTCTGTCTCTATTCTTTCCTATCTCTTTCTCTGATACTTTTCTCCCTCCCTCCTTGACTATCTACCCCCTTTCCAGAACTTTAAATACAATGGGCTTTTTAGCCTGAGTGTTTTAGGAGCCACCAAATCTCCTAGTGCTCCTTGGCTCGACCTTTTCAAATTCAATTCAATTCAACAGAGCGATTATCAAACCTGAAAAAACTCAAATCAACAGAAATGATTGAAGATGCTACTAAGAAATTAGAAGGTACTTTAATCAATTGGTTTGAGGAACTGTGCCCACTCAGGCAAAGCAGACAGGGGAAAGCGGTTCCTTGGTGGAACCCTGAACTGTCGAAGCTTCATGTATGGTCCAGCAAACTTCTTAATAAGGCCTTGAAGACCAAAAGAGAAGAGGACTGGGCTAATCATCGACTTACACAGAGAGAATATAAGAAAAAAGTACGGAAAACCAAACTTGAATCCTATAGAAATTTCTGCAGTAACGTCGAAGAAATGAGGGAAACAGCGAGACTTTGCAAGGTCCTTCATTTAGACCGCTCAGTAAGGCTGGATTCCATTCGAAAACCTGATGGTTCATACACCATTTCCAAATCGGGAAACGTTTAATGCTCTACTCGAAACAGAGAGCAGAGAGTTGCATGAACAATAACGGTAGCAACGGTGGAACCTCTAGGTACAGCTGGTATATTGCTAGTCGGATAGTGACAAGGGAATCGATAAGGTTTACCTTATCTTCCTTTGAGAACTTTAAGTCCCCTGGACCTGACGGAATATATCCAGCAATGCTTAAAAAAGGAGGAGACAGGCTGATTGAGGCCCTGAAAAGGATCTTCACAGCCTGTCTTGCATTTGGTTATATACCATCCCAATGGCGACGCGTAAGAGTAGTATTTATTCCGAAACCAGGAAAAGATGACTATTCCCTGGCAAAAAGTTTTAGACCAATCAGTTTGACATCGTTCATGTTGAAAAGTCTGGAACGAGTGGTGGAGAAACATATTCGAGTGAGGGTATTGCCGAGAAGTTCACTTAGTAGAAATCAACACGCTTACCAGAGTGGAAAATCATGTGAATCAGCCCTACACGATCTTGTTAGCAAGATTGAAGCTGGGCTGGAAGCTGACGAATACACAATGGGCGTGTTCGTGGACATTGAGGGGGCTTTTGATAATGCCACTTTCGGCTCGATATGTTCTTCTGCCGAACGACACGGAGTTAATCACGCCATTATAAAATGGATATACTCCATGCTCTCTGAGAGGCTGTTAACCGCTGGTGGGAGCGATGACGAGCAAATCACAGTCAGGGCCAAGCAAGAATGTCCCCAAGGGGGTGTTCTTTCTCCGCTGCTGTGGTGCTTCGTCGTAGACTCCCTATTAGTGGAGATGCAGGAACTCGGCTTTCACGTCCAAGCATATGCGGACGACGTCTGTGCGCTAACATCGGATAAATCCTTAAGGAGGCTTTGCACGAAAGTGCAGAGGATTCTTGACAAAATCGATGATTGGTGCATGAGACAAGGTCTTTCCGTTAATCCGAACAAAACAACTATAGTCTTGTTTACGAGAAAACGGAAATTGGATGGACTCAGTCTTCCAACACTGAAAGGTGTGACACTTGGTCTTTCCAACGAAGTTAAATATCTGGGAGTAATCTTGGATAAGAAGCTGACTTGGGAGACACACGTTTCACTGAAGGTGAATCGTGCATTGAAGATTTTTCAGCAATGCCGTAGAGCCTTTGGCAAAACTTGGGGTCTGAAACCTGCTGTGGTCTTATGGATATACACGGCACTTATCAGACCAATCATCACTTACGCTTCTGTAGTCTGGTGGCGACGGAGCATGGTTAAGTCCACAATCCGGGAACTATACAGGCTGCAAAGAAGTGTATGTTTATGCATCACGGGTGCCATGAGTACAACCTCTGGAGATGCCCTAAATGCTATGCTTGATTTGCTCCCCCTGGATCTTAAGATACAACAGGAAGCAATAAAAGCAATGTGTACACTCCATAAATATGGTTTCTGGCACGAAGATGGAACTTCGGGACACAGAGAAATCTTTAAGTTGCTGTCGGAGCAGTATCCACTGTTTTTGGCACCTAAAGATGACCTGATACCCACAGTTTCATTCGGAAGGAAATTTGATGTCAGATTTGTATTGCGTGAGCAATGGAGCAATCCAGGAGGCATGCAGGGAGGTTTGACGGATATTTTCTTTACCGATGGGTCCGAGACTGAAATAGGGTCTGGAGCCGGATGGTACTTAAACGATAGTAATAAGTATCACTACGCTATGGGGGGAATGGCAACTGTTTTCCAAACAGAAGTTTTTGCCATCCTACAAGTAGCCGAATGGATAATCGAGAGGAGATGGAGCGGGAAACAGATTGGAGTCTTCAGTGACAGTCAGGCTGCATTGAAGGCCCTGGAGAACGCGAAGCAAACCTCAAAGATTGTTCAAGAATGTAAGAAGAAGTTCAATTCTGTCGCAAGACAAAACAGGCTTGTACTTATATGGGTTCCGGGACACTCCGGTGTTCAAGGAAACGAAATTGCCGACGAATTGGCCAACCGTGGATCAGCGGTGCCCCCACAGGGGCCAGAGCCAATAATCGGAATCAGTCCCGCATGAATCAAGAACTGGATCAACGATTATGTAAGCAATCTACATAAAGAGCGATGGTCCGGTCTAGAACGCTGCAGAACTGCAAAGTGTTTTGTGACAAGTCCGAACAGAAAACTGTCTAACTTTCTACTAAAACTTAGAAGGAAAGACATTCGGTTGATGGTCGGCATCATTACAGGACACAACCCATGGGGTCAGCATATGACCACCATTGGAATCATCGAGGACCCGGTATGCCTGTCATGCTTGGAGGAGGCGGATAGCACTGAGCACTTTCTCTGTGAGTATCCTGCCTTTGCTAGAGCGCGACTACGAGTATTGGGTTCCGATGTCATGAGAATGAGTAATATTCGTTCTCTAAAACTGGAGGATATTTACAGATTTGCCAAAGAATCTGGAAAATTCTCACAGGACTAACTATCTCTATCTCTGTCTCTATTCTTTCCTATCTCTTTTTATGATACTTTTCTCCCTCCCTCCTTGACTATCTACCCCCTTCCCAGAGCTTTAAATACAATGGGCTTTTTAGCCTGAGTGTTTTAGGAGCCACCAAATCTCCTGGTGCTCCTTGGCTCGACCTTTTCAAATTCAACCTATTAGGGATGGCACTCACTCTATTTATTTGAAACATTTTTTACCTTTTAGAATTATTGGCTTGCACCTAACATGGACAATTAATGTAAATTGCTCCTTTTTTGGGATGCAACAAATAAACATTAATTATATGATAATAGTTATATAATAATAAAAAATGCTACAAATATAATTGAAATTATAAGCAATTACATTTTACCATCTTATTTACATAATAATTCAACAATATAAGGCATCGACACATACATATAGGTATAGTACAATATATCTGCAATAACCACAATAATAATCAGTAAACAGCAAACCCTACCACAAAATAACCTCATCCTCTGCGCAAACCAAAATGGCAAGTTCGGATTGAGAACAAAATAAATAACTCCAGAAAAGATCAAGTAATATAATTAAACATTTAGAAATCTTAAAACAAAAACACAAGAAACCATTAGTAGATTAGTAGTATTTTCGATACCCAAAAACAAAAACTTAAAGACAAAGACAGAAACTTAAAAAACAATACAAAATAAAAACTTCTACAATACAATTAGTAAAAAAATATATACACATCTTTCACGCTAGAACATTTAACAAATGAACAGAAGGGGTGAAAAAAAGACAGTAGAGTATGTAAAGGGAAATTAATAATAGATACAGTAGTAATGAAACAAACACTACCCAAATGCGCAATCTACACCCCTGCTACATAGGCTATCAAAAAGCTTTCGATTCAGTGTCCCGTAGTTGGCTTCCGAAGGTGTTACAAATATATGAAATACACCCAAAACATATACATTATTTAACAACTACCATGTTTAAGTGGAAAACGAGCATACTCTTAACCCCACCATTGAATGCAATAATAACAGAATAAATGCTCATACGAAGAGCCATATTACAGGGAGATTCTTTAAGCACCCTATGGTTTTATCTCAGTCTAAACCCCTTGTCTAACACACTTAACAACACAACATATGGATTTAATATTAAAAACGAAATAGCATCAGAACATATATAAACCAATTCTTATTTACATATGGACGACAGTTAACTATACACATACGTCAACACAGTTCCACTTAAAGAACTAGTCAACAGATATAAGAATGCAATGCGGAATTAGAAAATGTAAAGCACAATACGTAGAGAGAGGAAGGTGCCACAACCAGAAACAATTGGTAATCAAACCATGAACAATTTACAAGAAAATTAAACCGATAAATATTTGGGATTTCAACAAAGCACCAAACTAGACCACACACCTATTAAAAAACAACTAGCAACATAATATAAAAAACGCCTCGAATAAATCCTTAAAACATATTTGAATTCCAAAAATCGTAACAAAGCCATAAATACATACGACGCTTCGCAGTTGGTAAAAAATTTTCTTTTTAGAGCGCAGTACCGCTCTTACGTCACACTGGTTTTCTTCCTTTAAAGCCAAATATGCTATATTTGCTTTCATTCGAAAATAGAGCATGTTCCCAAAATTCTAGAGGCTTGTCAACATATTCGTTTGCAAAATCCATGCATTTTTTTTTGTTGATTTCGGATATTTACGGTTTCCTACGTGCTACACGTCCGCGATACCCATCTTCTTTAAGTATTTTACGTACAGTATCGTCGTGCACATGCTTGCCAAAGGAATTTGAAATGTTTTTACATATTTGAGAAGCCGTAATTCGAGGACTATTTTTCACTGATTGCAATATGGTTCGTTTCTCACGTACGGTCAGCTTGCCAGGTCGACCAGAACGTGGCTTTGACACAATTGAACCAGTTGTATTGTATGTTTGCACGACATACTGCAGTGAACAGTGACTTCTTTCTATGATTTACTCAATTTCGCGAAAAGATTTGCCTTCATTTCTAAGTTTCAAGATAATAAGTTTTGGGGGCCATCGCTATTTCTTACACACAAAAATTTAAAATAACTCCAAAGTAATGTATGTAGTCACAGCAAAATCAATTACAAACTGAAATAAAACCGTTATTGGGTATAAATATGCCACTGCATAGTACGGAGAATCCCAGTTTTCATGTGTGCGGAAACTTTTTCTGCTTCGTTGAAGATTTACTTAGGAAAAAATGTATAGAAATTGTAGGAAAGTTACTTACTAAACATTTCTCATAAAAGTTTAAAATGTTTAATTTTTTTTTTACACTGAATTTATTAATATGTTCCTTTCATTTCTTTGTACGGATACTTTTTCTGGCAAGAGTATGCCATACTCATCCTATCATACTCATTTGTGATCATTGGTTGGTCTAACACAGATCTCAATAACATAGAAATAGCAGCTAGAAAACAGATGACAAAATATAGAAAGGCCAAATTATAGCAAAAAGAAACCACAGAAAATATAAATATAATAAAAGATTTAACCATCACATCCGACAGATACCGTAAATGCAACATACTCGTACGCACAAAAACAATAGGATGCCCAATGCTCGCGGGGACAAAGACCCAAGACACGATACAGTAACCAAAATTATTCACAATTCTCAATCTAACAAATAACACAACAAGGTATTATCAATATACCCCCGAAACTATACTAGAGCATGAAAATTTCATATTATGCTGGGACAGAACCATATACTTAGACAGAGTCATATACACTGATAAGACAAGAAAGAAAAAATTACACAACTAAATGAAGTAAATGAAGTAAAATGACACTAACATACACAGCAAATGCGTAGGAAAAATTGAAAAATACATAGCGCTTGCACAAGAAATTAAAAACATCTGGAAACAAAACGAATTGAAACTACTGCCACTCATAATATCAGCAACCGGAATATTGCACAAAACTTCAATCAGTGAGTATAGGCGAAATCAATTACTTTTTTGAATCAGAAACATTAGTAAATCCTAACACAAAACAACAAAGCATTGCCTCTTGATGTCGATATCTGCGACACATGTTATCTCCACAGAGTAAATTAAGGTGGTCAGAAAGAAAAAGTAAGGGCCCCTTCCTAGAGAAAACGCAGAAAGGCGGACTGAAAAAGTCTCCATAGAAGCCTCCATGCTACTTGCATCAAGCATGAAGCCCAAACAGGCATGCTAGTCATTTTCCCATACGAGTAATAAAGGCTTTCCCATACTGTGCCAGCTACATCCGCCTTAGCACTTGCCAGAATTCATCCCTACACCTCAAGGTAGCGGAAGTTATAGCATTTAGCAAAAGGTAAAGCAACTGTCGCGTAGCACCGACATCAACGAGTTAATAACGCCAAAACTATTCATTTTTGTGAAAATCTTTCGTGCTTGTGTCAAACCATCGCCGTCTACTTCTCCTTCGCCAAGAAGACCTCATATTTCTTTCTTTTTGGAAATATAAAGTTTCCACCGAAGCTTACTTTCAGGTTTGATAGTGCTAGCGTGTTTAAGCACAAAAACTAACCAAAACACTTGTCAAATCTCATGCAAATATCATAACTAAAACCCATGTTCCACAGCATGTTTGTTTTGGGACGCATGCAAATAGTTTTCAATTACGTGATTTTTTCTCTTATGTTGTTGCATTGTAGTCGAAAAATGGCAACAATGTTGTGCAGCTTGTCAGTATCAAGACAGTTTGAATGGCTGCTGGCGCCTAAAGATATCCATACACAAGAATGAAACAAACAAATTACAGTTTGAATACATCGAACATGCAGTGGGAACAGTTGAAAATTCTCCCAAACACAAAATTTACAATATAAAAACGTCTCATAAAAGGCGACCTTTTTGGGTTTCGACAAATGTAAACTTTGACAAGAAACTGTTTCACTATTCTCAACACTGGCACGAATTCCATCTACCGCCGGCCCGACTTTGGATATTCCGTCCCTGATCTAACCTTTCTCTGGTTGGCCGATGGATTAAGGGTGATAGAATAACACACGGGCAGTGACCTAACAGATTCTCGTCCCTCGCAATAGGCTGTGAAATCCATCCAGGGTCGATAGTTGCCAATTTCGGCCGGACTAGAGGGCTAGGGCATACAAAAACGCTAGGAAAGTCCTTCGCGCCGAAATAAAGAAAACCATATCAAGTAGATCGAAACCACTGAGGTATAAAATTGTAATGGAAAAGTTGGGTCCACCAACCCAGACACTGCACGGGGATTAATCGCGGAAGAGCTCAACGCCAAAGGGCAAGGGCGACCCGAGTTCTGCCTCATCATTCCGCAGACTGCGAATGCTACATAGCACGGGTGAAGTGATGGAGGGCTTGCTAAAACTGTGCCCCAACTACATGGGAGAGTGGTATGCCTGACAGGCAAATGCTATAACGCCTCTGTCTCGTAAAAGCCCTGGAAGGTCTTCAAGTACGTTCAAAGCTACGTTGCCATTAAATTGATATTAAAGATTCAGTTGACACAACTCCTGACTCGCGTCTGATTTTGGCTCTGGCACTGGCTTCCATAAGGTCCTGTGCCCACCCTTGCGTGGTCTTCCTACAACTGCGACTGGAAGCCGATACCCAAAAGAAAAGAAAGTAGGGAAAAATAATATAACTTAGAAAAATCTACGTCACTCTCAAAAGCAATGAAGTAAAATCTAAGAGTTGGGCTTTCCGGAAAACAATAGATTGCTGTGGTCTCTGATCTCCGGCCTTAAAGACCCCACAGATTCCCATGGCAGCCGGTTCTACGTTACCGGAATGACTCGGGTTTTTCCCGATCAAGGGCTGCCGCCCCAGTATATTAGCCCTGTCTAGTGTACCGTATTTCACACCCAATCTTACGTCACAGGAGCAACTCATTGCAACTAATATAGTTTGCTCCAAATACTTCTCTTCCGGGCTGGCGTCGAACCCAACCCCGGACCAGAGGTATTCTACTGCTGCATTTGCAACAAACGGCTCCACCCGAACTCCACCTCGGTTAGGTGTAACCAGTGCAAAGGGTGGTGCCATCTTAAGACCTGCTCAGGCCTTAAGACACACAGGGAGTGGTCCACAAGGTATGTGACCACGTGTTGCTCCCGCTCACAAGCGGCCCCTGCCTCTACGGCTACACTGCCCTCAGTGCCGGCACATCACACTGCCGCCACAAACAACACCTCAACGGTAAGGAGCCCCCACGAGCAACACAACTCCCTTTCAAACCCACAACCCTCCTGCTCCTACCCCAGTGCGGGGACAAACCAGCAGCTCTTGGTCCCCCGCACAGTCTGCTCCGTGTGTCAGACCGTAGTTCCTCGGAACTTGACAACTGTCCAATGCAATTCTGGAAGTGGCTGGTGCCATTTTCGGAGGTGCTCCGGCCTGCACACCACCCGTGAGTGGACACGCGACATCAGGCCACAACCTTTGTTACGGAACGCACAGCAGGACCAACGCAGACAACATCACGCATCCCTCACCCCCCGAGTTACGAGAACCCTCCCGCGAAGCTTCAAGCTTCTGCAACTGACTTACGAGCAAGATTGACGAGATAGTCGACTTCATGAGCCGGTTCGGAATTAAGATAGCTGAGGTCCAGGAGACAAAACTGCACGCTAGCTCGCCCCTGATCACCAGGGACGGCTACAATGTGCACAGAAAGGACCGCGAGTGAGATAACGGTGGTGGCCTAGCGTTCATAGTCCACCATTCAGTGCAGTATCGTCTTATCGATGAAGGCATCGACCGCAGGGACAGCAGCTTAGAACGTCAAGGTATAGCATTCAAGCCTGCCAAATGATCGTAGGGGACAGCTATTGGCAGAGCAGATAGACGATTCGACGTTCAACACTGTAAACGACGACGCCCCCACCAGGGTAGTGGGCAACTGCAGCAGCTCGCCTGACATAACAATTGCTAGCGCTGGTCTGATAAATAGCATAACCTGGCGACCTATGCTATCGCTTGCATCAGACCACTTGCCCATTATCATCTCGATCGAGAAACCTGCCGACTTTGTTTCCGCGGATCACCGGTCATACATCAACTTTTACAAAGCTGCTGGTCGGATCCGGGAATTACGTCCCAATTTCCCAGCGGAAGCAGCCGTTCTGGCGAAGGACCTCAATTTGGAGATCCGGCAACTGGTCACCCAACACAAGCGAACCAAATGGGAAGAGCATCTGAAGTCCTGTAACTTCACTTCTGGTGTGAGCAAGCTCTGGCCCACCGTAAGGTCTCTGTCGAACCCGACGAAGCACAACGACAAGGTGGATATCACCTTCAACGGTCGTACTTCGTCGGATCCGAAGAGATGCGCGAGCTATTTTAGCCGGCAATTTATACTGCATCCTCCGGTCGACAGATCCAAACGTTGTACCACCAGACGGTTGCACAAACTGCCATACAACAGTGCACCGCTTACTTTCACCAGCGACGAGGTTCAGGGGGCCATCAAACACATGAAACCATCAAAAGCCATTGGCCCTGACGGATTAAACATGCTGATGCTGAAGAAGCTGGGTCCTTTGGCAGTAGAATTCCTCACCAAGGTCTTCAACCTGTCGATGGCCAATCTCATCATTCCTGATAAGTGGAAATTAGGGAGAGTGGTCCCACTACTGAAGCCTGGGAAACCCGCCAACCAAGGGGAGTCTTATCGTCCGATAACTCTCCTTTCCCCAGTAGTGAAGACGCTTGAAGGCCTTCTACTCCCACTCCTCACAGAACACCTGACTCTAGCCCCACACCAGCATGGTTTCCGAAGAGTGCACAGCACCACCACGGCACTCACCGTCATAAACACCCAGGTAAACCGTGGACAAAACCAAAACCACCCCTGCGAGAGGACTGTCCTAGTAGCGTTGGACCTACAAAAGGCTTTCGATACAGTCAGCCACGCCACGCTACTAGATGATATTTTACAGTCGACACTCCCGCCAGGGCTGAAGAGGTGGACCGCGAACTACCTGACTGGTCGTCACTCGTCGGTGATATTTCGAGACCAAACTTCAAAACAGAGAAAAATAAAGCAAGGAGTACCGCAGGGTGGCCCCTGCCACCAGAGGAAGCCTCACTGGTTGTTGTTGTTGTAGCAGCATAAACATTTCTTGTGCATATACGAGGAATGCTGCTGAAGTGACAGTCCTTGGCCGGATATACATCCGGGTCGTTCCGGTTACGTAGAACCGACTGTCTTGGGTCTCATATGCCGACGACTGCACGATAATGGCGTCGGGCAATGACATTGATGGCCTATGCGCCAAAGTAAACGACTACCTCGCCCGCCTTTCTCGCTTCTTCACTGCGAGAAACTTAAAACTTTCTCCCACTAAATCAACGGCGACCCTTTTTACCACCTATCGCAGACGAAGAGCTCCAGCTTCCCCGAGAGTTCCGCGTAACCTTGGCACAATTACGTTCTGGATACTGTAGCAGGTTAAACTCCTGCCTATCCAGAATCGACCCCGACATACCAAATATATGTCCGGCCAGTGAAGGCACCCCGCACGACACTAACCACCTTTTCACATGCCCTATAAAACCCACTCATCTAACACCTCTCTCCCTCTGGACCCAACCCGTCGAAACAGCTAGTTTCCTGGGCCTACCGTTAGAAGAGCTAGACGAAAACGACCGTTAACTACACTACACTGACAGGGCGAAGATACTGCTACAACAACAACAACCCCACAGATTGCAAAGTTGTCGAACGTTCGCTCTGGGTAACGAAGAAGGAACTCCACCGGCGCGGAATAGAACACTCCGTCGATCAGAAGGTGAAGAAAGTGACGGCTGAAGGTCATCCAAAAATTAATCCTGTGAAGAAGGCATAACCACAAATGCCGAGTCTACATGCAGCTACAAAGAGAGCTATTTAACCACTATTCGACGAGTCATGAAAAAGATGCAAAGTGCTAAAAAAACAGAAGGATGTTTCCGTAGAATCAAAAATGATTTGGCACAATCGGAGAGAGAACAGTGCCGTAATTCAGCTCCTCAAACCCTGCAGAACGCAAAGCACGCTGAAACTTTGACGCCAACGACTGCTACTGATCAAGAATCGTTAAACGCCAGAACAACGCTTTCACATTGTGGAAATTTACTTTGAAAAAAATTAATATTTTCTTGAAGTTCAAGGAGCACTTTGTCCATTTTACGTGAGGTTTAAACGCTGGTTTCAGGATCGGTCGTCGTTACGGTGAATGCGAAGCGCTATCGAGTCGTTCTGACTTAATTTTTGTTTTCAAAGATTAATTAGCTAAACATCGACCACATTTAGGCCCAAAAGGACGGCGCAATTTGCCACACAACGCACTTGACAATCCATTTATGGAACTGATCGAATGGACCATGTAACTCGTAGCCGGGGCCAGATATCATATTAAAAAAATAAACGCCATGAAATTATCTACCAGATTATATGGAGTAAAAAAAAAATTAATCCACAAATATTTCTGTTTTGTATTATCATTTTAAATTCTCAAGCTCTTAAAAAAACTACGGTGAGCACTCCACCGATTGTACGTGATGACAATCGGTGACTCGTTAACGGAGCGACCTGGATTTATATCTAGCCAAGGACTGTCACTCCAGCAGCATTACTCAAACAACTATAAGCGTTCCACAACAGCCGATTCTGCGTTACCGGAGCGCCTAAGGTTTATATTGACCACGTAATGCCAACTCAGCAGTATTCATCAAAAAATAACTGGGAATGTTTTCTGCTATTACAACAATAGCACGCCATCATATTGTGAAATGCAACGCACAGCAAAATAGGACTCATGTGCACTATTTACCACAGCGCATAGGTTACTGCTCTGTCAATGTTCGACAGAACAATGCCGACAAAGTCCAATGTTTCTGGGAGAAAAGATAAGAACTTACCGCCATGTCAATGGTTTTATTTATGATGTTTATACATATAACTAATTCAAATGAGCGTAGTAAACATACGAACGCAGTCAACATACGAGAGCGGACAGCAGGCAGAAGCGTAACGCTTCTACGGCTGTTTGGGATAGCGGGTTCTACTGAAAGTGGTCACTGCTGGGAAGCTGTTACGAAGTATGCGAAAAGCATATTTTGTCGCAAGAGAGCAGAAGCTTGTCTGTTAAGAACAGCCTGAAGAAACATCGCAATTAAGAGAGAGTATCCCTCATGCTTTTGTAACCCGCCTCCGCATCTAAAGTAATGCTATCGCCTAATGCGGTATATGGGATTTAGTATTTTAAGAGATAGACCAGAAAGTTATAATGTTCCACACTCCGGTAGGCTAGTATGATGTAGACTTCAACGCTGTATCCATGCACAAAGCATTCCCCGTTCCTATTAAAGAAATTAAACATAATATTATTAATAATAATAAAAAGAACAAAATAATTAGCATCTACAGAAAACTTTCAAAAACACAACATACAAAATTTCTGGTACACAAAATTTACCTCAACACATCATCTTCTAGAACTAGCAATCAACAAATAGATGAACCATAAACCCTACCAGATTTTCGTACAATAGGCAAAACATACATCAAACCAAAAAATAATGAAACTACCAAGGCTTCTAACTGTAGTCAAATAACAGCCTCCCTACACTATGTATATAAAATAATCACCTCTACAATATCCTCAAAAATAGGAACTCATCTAATCACTTTTAAAAATCACAGGACAAATAACAAACGATATAAAAATGAGCTTTGACATCAGCAAATGTAAAACACAATACATAGAGAAAGGAAGATGGACTGGCAAACTAACTGGAACAAAACGATCAAATCCTTGAAAACATGGAAGAACATGAAACGTACAAATATCTTGGACTCCCACAAAGTACAAAAGTAGACCACGCCTCTATTAAAACCCAACTTTCATTGCAATAAAAAAAATACCTTAACTAGATACTTAAAACACAACTAAATTCCAAGAATTTCTGTAATACCAAGACTAAAAGGAGGAAATGAATGCATTGTATTATTATCCCACAATAATAATTGCAAAGAGAAAACTCAAATTCGAGAATTTTCGTTGGATTCATACAATTCAATACAGAAAATTCATACTTTAGTTCCCAAACATTTAAATTCAAAACTTTAGTTCCCACCAGACTGAAAACGGCTTTCTTGGGTGTATCATTACCGATTCCCCTTTGTTTGGGATCCTAAATCTTGAAATTTTCAAGAACAAAATTACCTGCAAAAATTGAATTCTTGAATTCCGTTATTGAATCATTATGAGCACAACGAATTTCAGAAATTTAATTTTTATAAATATTAATTTGTTAATAAAGGTATTAATTTAAAAGGAAACTTAGTAAACTTACCAACTCGTAGAAGATTTATACAAATTTTTAGAAGGGGTTCACACAAATTGTGTCAGTTAAAGCGACGACAAAAGCGAAGCGAAGCCAAAAAGCAAAATCTACAATCTTTTCGTATTAGTGATTATATAAATCGAGTACGACTGTGATCGTCATGTTTACACATGATCTTAGCATTCCTGCAAGTGGACAAGCTCTCCCATCTAGTCCTGAATTTTCTGATCATGTTTTCCTTTAATTCGTTGTCTAATATTCGTATTAATTTTGATATTTAGGTGACACATTCCGAGGATAGAGAGCCCCCGTTTTTCGCTCTATCGTCTATTATCTTGTTCCCTTCAATGCTCTTATAGCCTAGACCCAATAGAAATGTAGCTTACCATATTGACTATATTGGTCTGGTGTATTGAGTTATGTCCATCGGTCCTGTATGAGCCTTCGTTTAGGGCTTATGGTATTCCTAAAATTTTCACTGCCATGTTCTCTGTACAAAGTTCTGTATGTGCTTTGTCCGCATTAGGTCCAGTCCTGTTTGATCTGTCAAGCGCTAAACCGATCTGAGAGTATTTGTCATGATGCTTCTGATAGTTCTAAGGCATTTCCCCGTTAGTACTATGGCAATATCATCCGCATATGATATTAGCTTTGGGGTTTTTTTTTCAAACCTAACTTCCCGATAATTTCTTCACGTATCAGTGGTGAATATTAGTTGTAGCTCAATCTATTAGTATAATTATCAAGCTGCATATTTCGGATAACATCAGCCGATATTTTCAAAAAAGAACATATTTCCGTGGATTGCTGGTTCTATTGAAATTACCTCCGTTTTACCCGATCACAGGCTGTTGTTTCAGAGATGTAACCTGTTAGCGAATTTTGTAAATAAGTTGACACCATCACTTCGACAACGCCTAGTAGCAAGGCATGGTTCGGGCTGGCATTGGACTAGAATTTGAAAGAAAAATTTCCATTTCAGTTCAACTGTCGTTAAGTGCGATTCCTGCAAGGCCTTGAGTCACCTTATAGGGCTGTAATATTTTACATTTGACTTACTTTATCTGATGTTTTTCCAACTAAGTTGACATCTCAGCGCGTTCGTAATTAAAGCGAATTCCTGCGTTACCTGCGTTGCTTTCAAAGCAAAGCAACCACGACGCAGCGCATAACTTGTATATACTCGTAGGTCCATTCAGGCCTTAAGCATAACAGGGATTAGGCCACATGTTTCGCCGCCTTATCTTTATCCCAGCAGAGAGGAGGCATATGCCAAAGCTCTGCTCCACATAGCCGCAAGGAAGACAGATGGCATTAAGCCAGGCGGCAGAGGTCGTCGGAACAAACAGGTCCAGAGGCTACCTCGAAGAAGCGGGCTAAAGACGATGAACCGTTTACATCCGCAGCAATAACAGCAACAGCAGCTGCAAAACAAGCAACAAACACCGCCACCACATCCGTGAAGAAGCAGCCCTCTGCCTCCTACAAGGATGTAGTAACAGGTGTTAAAATGACTGTGCTCTCAAGGGACTATCCCAATAGCCCCTAACAACAGAGTAAATGGACTCCATCCAGAACTTTATTCTTGGGAAAATACTGGTGGAGAAAGACCAGAACATAAAACCGGCATTTTTGGGTGCGCAGAGTATGTACAAAGCAGAGTACATGGTCCTGCATTGTAAGGATGGCGCTTCCACGGACTGGAACCATCACTGGTTGAAAGCGGCTATCACTGACGCGATACCATGGGAGGGTGCTTCACTGTGGACCACAGAAGAATCAAAGATACCTCACCCACGGATCGCAATGAGGTACTTTCCCAATTCCCAGTCCTTGGAAACCCCGAAGATACTGGGCTTTTTGCAGGGGCAAAATAAAGGCTTCCACGTCGACATCTGGCGTACACTAAAAAAGAGTTGGAAAAGGCTTAAACGTAACACTGGTTCTATCAATAAACCAGAAATCAGCAGCCAGTTTGAAAGGGTAAACTAACGTTTCAGTCAAGTTACCCTCAAGCTGAATGCTGCACCCGTCAATCCTGATACATTGGCGTACAAAATGGAGGCTGTGGAGTTGGATGCAGAGAACGAAAGCACTCCATCTAACCCTAACCCGATAGCCAATACATGAAGTATATCTAGGCACATCTCCGTAACGCTTAGCATGAGGTTTGCTAAGGGAAAATTCAATTTAGAGCTTATACAGGAACACTGGTTAAACAGAGGCACAAAACACAAAGGTGAGCGTAGTCAATCCAAGGGCTACGCTAATCATAGACACCAACATTAAACATTTGCAATTTAATGAATTTATGAATGGCGACAGGGCAACAGTACTAGTCGAAGCGGACTTTGGTGGAAAGAAGCAAGAAGTCGTTATTGCCTCAGCTTATTTTCCAGGGGACGCCGACGTGGTACCATCGCCAAATAGCATAAGCTTAGTGAACTACTGTAAGACACACAAGATATTAATCATTGGGTGTGATGCAAATAAAAGAGGTGAGTTACTTCGTGAGTTTTTAATACAAACAAATCTAGCTATTGTAAACAAGGACAAAAAATCGACCTTTGCAAACGCTATACGACAAGAGGTTCTTGGCTTGGCACTCACTTGATATGATCAACAACTGGAGAGTCTCCGATGAGAACTCAAAATCTGATCATAAACATATTATTTTTAAAAGCAAAGGACCAGTTAAGAGCGTAATGATGTACAGAAGTCCCAAGGCTACTGGGGCAAATACTCAGAGTGCCTTAAATCCAAACTAACCAAAAGCATGCTTCCTATAAAAGCGACAGAGGAAATGGATGCATCAGTTGTAAACCTGACTGACTCCATCATATCCTCATATCATGAGAGTAGTCCACTCAAGACAAAAACCTTAACAAAGAGAGTTCCTTCGTGGAACAAAGAACTTACAAATTTTCGTCAACTAGCAAGTTCAAAATTCAACGATGCAAAGAAATGTCAAACATGGGATGAATATAGGTAAGGGCTTTCCTGCAACAAGGAACTGAGGAAATCAAAAAGGAACTCATGGAGAAAGTTCTGTGAGGAACTAAACGATGTCCCAGCCACGGCAAGAACACAAACATCACTGACCAAATGAGTGTCAAATCCAATTGGCACACTAAGGGCACCGGATGGGGCTTCTACAAGCAGTTTCGACGGAACACTAGAGCTTCTTTTGAGAACTCACTTTCCTGACTGTGGGCTTAACGCAACCTGCGACACTGGTCAAAGAGTTTTAGCGCACACTCTGTTCAAGTCAAAAAGTCCTACTATCTACAGAATAGTAAACTACGAAAGGCTAGAGTGGGCAATCAACTTGTTCAAACCCTTCAAATCACCCGGATCAGATGGTATTTTTCTAGCCCTGCTCTCCAAGGGCACTTTGAGATTAATACAAATTCCGGTACATATATTCAGATCAAGTCTTAGTTTGGGTTATGTCCCTAAGATTTGGCGGGAAGTCAAGGTATTTCTACCAAAGGGAGGCAATAAGCTTCCTGAATCTCCGAAATCCTATAGGCGAATCAGTCTTACGTCTTTAACGTTGAAAACCATGAGAGAAGAGGTTATCTCGATAATCCCACTCCATAAACTGCAATTCGCATATCAAAAAGAGAAATCCACAGATAGAGCACTACACACAATTGTTCACGATATAGAAAGGGCCCATGACCTAAAGGAAATAGCCCTCTGCGCTTTTATGGACATTGAGGGTACATTTGATAACGTGAACTTTCAAGCAATAGCACTGGCACTCTCCACTAGGGGAGCCGGTCCAGCAATTGTTAACTGAGTAAGCAACATGCTAAACCAAAGGATAACCACAGCCTCTCTGGGGGAAGTTACCCTAACTGGTACAGCCGCGAAACGATGTCCACGAACAATAAAGGGTATAAAACAAGAAGGTATGTCATACGGAACCCGTACTCAAATTTGTAAAGAGATACAAGGTTATCTTCCCGTCTAGGGAAGAGTGTAACATTAACCCAACATGGATATATGATGACTCACAAAAATGGTACACAGATGGTTTCAAAACGCCCCAAGGAGTAGGAGCAGGAATAGTGGGATCTAGAGCACACAAATCCCTAACACTAGGTAAAGACACCACAATTTTCCAAGCGGAGCTCTTGGCCATAATGGAAGCAGTGGAAATCATATCTCAAAGAGGGTTTGAGAAAGGAAAAATTACAATACTTTCGGACAGCCAATCGGTTCTCAAAGCCTTGAATAGCTTCACATTCAAGTCAAAATTCCTAATAAAGTGTAACTCAACAAACTGGGCACTCATAATCAGGTCTCACTGATTTGAGTACCAGGACATGAGGGGCACGAAGGAAACGAGAAGGCAAAATTGTATGCCAAAAAAGGGGTAGAAGGGGTATTTATTGGACCAACCCCATTTTTCGGCTTTAACAAAAATAATATAAAACAGGAAACCAAACAATGGATCCAAACTAAAATCAGAGAACACTGGAACGGCACAAGCGGCCTTAAGGGGGGAGCCTGGTTTATGAGGTTTAAAAATTGCATCCCTTTGCGATTTTTTTTTTTAAGGAAAAAATTAATTTAGCACTGCAACATTTTTTCTATCTTTTAATGAACAGTTAAAAAGTATAAAAAGTTTTTGTACTGGTTAAAATAAGTTGAAAAAAATGGTTAACATAGAAATTAGTAGAGCGCTGCAACGCTGGAATTTCCAACTGGCGTACAAGATACAGCTCGTAATTATTATCTAAAGCAAAAAATTCAAATGGATTTCTAATTATCATGATTTTTTATTCTAGATGAACTAAGAAAACTGAGAGAAATTCCAAAATTTCAACTTTTTGGAGGTTTTAAAGAAAAAAAAGCCTTTCTATAAAAAAAAAATTCACTTCAACTTGGTATAAAAATCTTGAAAAATTTTTTTAATATATTTTGTTAGTTCAAATAGAAGATAATACTGAAGGGAACAAGCTATGATTCATTTCAAAAGGTTTATTCGTTTTTTTTCATTCATGTACGCCAATTCAAAGAAATCATAAAAATGAAAAGTCGAGAAAAGAAGATAAAGTTTCGACTATAGCTGTCCGGTCACAGCGTAACTACCTAACGCTCACCTACCTTTGGCTTTGTATCTACGGAAATATTGAGAATTAGGCTCTGTAACTTTGTGTGAATATTTTGAAATATATTAGGAATCGCTTAAAACGAAAAAAAATTGATTTTTTTGACCTTATAAACCAGGCTCCCCCCTTAATCACTCTAAAAAGTTTTTAACTTTAATGCCAACAGAGCAAAATCTGCTCTAACCCTAGATAAAAAGGGCCTCAAATTACTCTGTAGAGCACTTACAGGTAACTTTGCTGTATCTAGTACAAGATTATGCAGGTTCTGCCCCTGATGAATAGGAGACTATGGAACACTTTATCACCAACTGTGAGGCATTAGGTCACAGGAGACACAGAATACTGGGCTCGTACTTACTAGAGGAAGAAGACCTACAATCGATCCCACCTAAGGAGCTGGTTCGATTCCTCGGTAAACTAAATAATTATAATTAAGTAATTAGGGACGCACAATAGATCAATCTGGTCGCAGTGCATAAAAGACTTAGCCTAACCCGTACAGCCATTACCATTACCATCTTTATCTTGCTCCAACTCTCGGGTAAAGCCAACCCAGAAGACAGTGTTTTTGCTCCCTCAGAGTGTATTCGATGAGTCAAGCCAGAATTGAATTCTGTTAAGTTAAATTCTTATTTAAAACATAGTTATCTCGTTTCAGTTGACTACCTCCCTAATATCACACCTTTCCCGCCTTCTCCGCACTATCGAAGATAGGGTGTATTCAATAACGCATTATAATGCGCAACGTACTTTTGCAGTGTTGGCAATGCGTTCAGAAATGCAAATATGGCAGTACTGCAAATGCATCGCGTTCCAAAACGCCATTTTTGTATCAAACGTCGCGCATTATTTGCAGGAAAAATTTTAATACTGCCAATCTATCAATTGCAACACTTGTCACATTGGCAAAGCTGCCAGCGCTGCAATTACTGCGCATTTATAATGCGTTTCTGAATATACCCATATCTTCTTGGGAAACCAGAAATAACCCTTGACTAGAGAGACCGGGTCCAATCTCTGAAACAGCCATCCATGAAATATGCTTCGACAAATATATAAAGAATTTCCCCAAAAATTTGCGGAATGCTGCTAAGGTTCGTCAACCACAAATTTGTAAGTGCGAGTCCCTCCGGTATCGTAGAGACAACCGTCGTAAAACGATAAGTAATGTTTGGTCTTACCTGCTTTTTCACACCATATTGCGTTAAAACATCTATAATGGCAATAAAGTATATTTCTCGTCTGTCTGCAAATCAGAAAAAAATATGAAATTCATCAACGTTGTTTTAAATTTCGAGACTTATAATATTACAGAATACCGAGCATGAATTAAAAAAAGCCAATAAATTCTAATGAAATTTCTGCACTTAAAGAAATTTTCATATTTTATTACAAAAAACGCTTACAAATTGTACCAATATAAATAAATACTGACGTTTCTGTGATTCGACAAAAAGAGAAGTATCGCTGAGTCAAGAGTCTCATAGTATGTATCTATTAATTGGTAATAATTTCATTTTCATTTTAAATAAATATTTTCTTGTTATCCAGAAACAATAAGCAAACTAAATCTGGTTTAATATGAATTCATTAATCGGTCGATTTTAGATCATTACAAAACTACACATAAAATTACAGTATATCAACTTTTAGTTATCCGTAAAAACCATGTGTAATGCATATTGAACCGGAAAAATTCGCGAACTGCTGGCAATCAGTATCGCGCGAATGAGATACTAAAACAAAAACATGAATTCGACTTGACTCTAGATGGCGAGAAGGAACTCGACAAAAGATAAGATCTGCCAGATCTGGAAATTGCGATAGTTATTAAGCACATGTATATAAGGTGCATGCGCATGGGCTATTCACTAGTAAGTCAACGTGTAAGCGAAGAAACGAAAAGTAATAAAGTGATTCAGTCTTAAGGTGAAGAAGATGAGAAGTAAAGTGTTGCAAATAAAGTAAAGCAAGAGTGTTGCAATTAATTTGTGTTTTTCTTCGACAATCCAGTGATCGAACTCAGTGAGATTATTGTGAGAGATTTATTTGGATTTTAACGTAAGAAATTCGTAACAATATTGAAAAAAAAGCTGCCCCCATCATCACACATAGAAAAGACTTGCATAGGCGAAGGTAAATTCAGAACAGAATCCGACAGCCCAGGTGTGCTACTATAACTTCAACGGACTCTTAGGCATCCAGTTAAGGTTTATGCTTGGGACTGCTTCTCTGAAAAAGGATTTTGCCGTTTATTAGTGTTTACCGCCAATTTGAATGCAATTTAATGATTAAATTGACCAAAAAGCATTATTACCGTCACCTGCGAAGAAGAACTAGCCAACCGTGGATTTTACAAGAAGACAATGAGTATTGCAAACTGGTATAACAATAAATTCTGAATATTATTGTTACCTTTTAGACCAGCTGAAGCAAAAAGTTCGTTAAAAAATACCTAGTTTGCAAAAGAAAAACATTCTTTTTCAATAGGACAATGGCTAAAACCCATGAATTAAAGTTCGAATTGTTGCAGCATCTACCGTATTCACCAGATTTGGCCCCTAGCGACTTCCACGTTTTTCCAGACATAAAAAAATGCATGCGTAGAAAGTTTTTCTTCAAATGATTAGGTCATAAGAGCTGTGGAAGCGTATTTTGTTGCAGCTCTTCCGAGTTCTCACTTCAGGGATGGAAGTTTTTAAATTGGAATCTCGTTGAAACAAGTTTAATGATTTCATTCATTGAATTCAGGGAGACTATACTGTATGATAAAGTATTTCAAACCAAAAAATTGTGTTTTTCTTATCGAATCGCAAAACTTATTGAACAACCTAGTATATCTCGAAGTTTCACCAACCGCCAGAGAGAGATTCCTTCATTTCATATTGACATCCGGCATTGACATTGATTATTTGTTCTCGAAAGTAAACGGTTATCTCTCAATTCTATCTTGCTTTTCACTCCAAGGAATCTACAACATTACTTACTAAATCCATGAAAACTTTATTTACACTCTGGGTAGAGTAGATCTAACTCTCACCGGAAGTGAATGTAAAGTGTCAATAACCTAAGGTTACTAGGTGTAACTTTCAATAGTTTGCTCTCCTTCTCGGCGCATACAACCGCGATCACCGCGTAGATCCAGATCCGTAACAAAGTCCTTAGCTCACAGCCTGGTAGCACTTGGAGCAAAAATAAAGAACCGTTGCCGGTGAATAGTTATATGCAATAGAGGCCTACGAAAATGCAGCGTACGGCATAGCGACGAGATGTCCCTGTATATTAGAAAATCAAAGTCATTCGAATGACGAATTCGCTTTAGCTTTCGAAATATTTGTTTAAAAGAAGCTACACTGTGAGAAGTTTCAAAACAGTTGTGAAGGAAATTGAATAAATGGGTTGGTGCGTGACTACCATTCCGAATTCAGAGTAAAAGGAGGTTCGAGTCTCGGTGAAACATAAAAATTAAGAAAAACATTTTTCTAATAGCGGTCGCCCCTTGGCAGACAATGTCAAACATCTGAGCGTGTTTCTGCCATGAAAAGGCTCCTCATAAAAAAAATATCAGCCGTTCGGGTCGGCTTGAAACTGCAGGTCCCTCTATTTGCGGAACAACATCAAGACGCACACCACAAATAGGAGGAGCTCGGCCAAACACCTAAAGAGAGTACACGCGCCAATTATAATATATATATATACTAGCGTACCCTGGCCCGCTTCGCTAGGCGATAAATTCAATGATTTGCTGAAAGAGAATAAAATTAATACGAAAGAAAGCAAATTCTTTGATACAATTTCATTCAAACTTTATTGTAACACTTTTTGGTAGACAACGTTTTTGGTTTTCCATCTTTCGCGTAAATGAATAATGACGATGGTTTGCCTACTCGTGAGCAAGCTACATACATACCTACAATTGTCCATGAGAAAAAAATGGGTATTCTAAATTAATACCGTACATTTGTAGAGACTGGCCATGCGCCTTATTAATTGTCATAGCGAAGGCAAGGCGAATAGGGAATTGCAAACGTTTAAAATCGAATGGTAAATCCGTCGGAATCAGTGGAATTCTGGGTATCAAAACGTCTTCTCCTTTGTACTTCCCTTTCAAAATTGGTACCGTTGCAAAGTCATGGCACATTAATGTTGCGCAGCATAATAATCGGTGCTCCAATTTTTAATCGTAAATTATGAGGTGGTAGGCCTGGCAAATCGAGTGAGTTTAAGAATTCAGTTGGATAATTTACGACATCATCTTGATCAGTAATAGTGTTCATTGACTTACTTATATGCAACTATGTCAAATCGAGTGAGTTTAAGAATTCAGTTGGATAATTTACGACATCATCTTGATCAGTAATAGTGTCCATTGACTTACTTATAAGCAACTATGTCACCAGGTATTTGATCCAAAATAGCTGCATTTATATCATTGACGTCCTTATTTTTCCCAGCTAAAATTGCTCTTTCGCTGAGCCAATCATGGTTTTTGTAATGTTAAACTATGTTTGGAAATACATTCTGTATCAATGCCTCTTTAGACTGTGCAAAAGTGCAGAAATTGTTAGGCAATGTAATCGTAAACAAATCGCAAACAAACCGTTTGAACATTGCCTTTGTTCTTACAAAATGTATATCTCGTTTGACGTAAACCCAAAAACAACTTCTGTCAAATTCTCTGAGAGGCGAATAACTGTTTTCTTGTCTGGCAAACCTTGGTAAATCTATCATCCTTGCCTCGTTTGACGTAAACCCAAAAACAACTTCTGTCAAATTCTCTGAGAGCCGAATAACTGTTTCTTGTCTGGCAAACCTTGGTAAATCTATTATCCTTGGTCAACACACTTGTTGCTCTCACAAATGAACTGCACACAAAACACAAATCAGTAGTTCGGCGATCGTGTATGTGTACTAAAGCATTTCTCTTCATAAAGAGAGTACAAACCTCTGTGCTTATGTTTACTCTCCGTCGAAAAAAATTTGCAACTTAGCAACACGACACAAACCGTTTCACAATAACGAAAAATGCGTATATTTATTAAAAAAAATTGTACACATTAATGTTAATTCGAAACTTAATCTAAGAATCGAGCAAGTTCTGCGGCAATTTTCACTAAAAACACAATTTGTACAATATTTTGATTTTTTCTTTTTTTTTATATGAAGAAAATATTTAAAAAAAATTTTTTTTGCTAAAACCCTTCCCCTAATGGATCTCTATAATATGAAAAAAGAACGAATAAAAATGGCCTCGTATCGGCCCAAAAAAATGCGTACAAACGCACATCATTTCATTTTTATATATATAGACTAGCAACCCGCCCGGCTTCGCACGTGTATAAAATATATACCCTATGTCACTCACTGAAAAAATGATTAAAATCGATCCAGTAGTTTTGGCTTATTCATTAGTGCCCGTGGCCCGCACGCGTTAAATTCGGAGTAAAACAATTCCCCTTTCTTTATAGCATGAAGATTTCCTGCTATCTGTGGAATATCTAAATTCATACCCTACACCTTAACATATTTCCTTTTTGCATTTTTACATATGTATTAATTTTTTTTTACAACACTTAATATATTACAGAATGTCTTTATATACAACGTTCATAGCTTTCTTGTCATTAGACAATACAAACATGTTTTCTCCAGAGGTTACTCTTGAAAGAGCGACATACAGTTGGCCATGTGAAAAATAGTCAACGCTCAAATCTAAGCCTGCAACGTTGAAGGTTTGACCCTGAGATTTATTAATGGTCATTGCAAAAGATGTCTTTACCGGAAATTGTGAGCGTTTAAATTGGAATGGTAGATCCGATGGTATCAGAGGGATTCGGGGAATCAATACATCTTCGCCGGTACCACATCCTGTGAGTATTGTGCACTCTATTATGAAAGTTTTCAGTGATTTTACCAGCAAACGCGTGCCATTGCAAAGTTTAGGTGGATTTAGGTTTCTTAATAAAATAACAGGACAACCTATTTTCAGCTCCATTTTGTGAGGAGGGAGTCCAGACGGGTTCAAAGAATTTAGAAATTCTGTAGGAAAATGAACAGCTTCTTCCAAATCGAGAACAGTATCGACCGAGTAGTATATTTTCGTCGGTGCCTCAATCTTTGAAATAATCAAGTTATTTACTTTATCTACTTGTTCGTTTGTTGGTGACAGAATAGCTCTTTCTTTAAACCAAGAAATTGCCTTATAACTTAAGTTATCAATGTCAGGATAGACATTGTTGACTAACTCTTGGATGTTGTCTACCAAAACACAATGGTTTTCTAGGTTAATTCTTCCCTCACTTTGTGTTAATTCTCCATTGCCAACTTTTAGCAGCATCTCTGGAAATAGCCTGTTCTCACGTGAAGATGACGAAACCCTCATATTAGTTTTAAGCTCTAATTTATTGGCATGCAACCAAAGGTGGGATCTTTTTAGCGAAGCATTTATTTCGTCAGTACGTGTTACTCGAGTCACAACTGGTAGTATTTGACGGAAATCTCTTGAGAACAGAATTGTACATCCACCCATAGGTGAATTTTTGTTGTGCAAATCGCGTGTTGTCCTATCCAGTGCTTCCACAAACGTCTTGTTTGACATGGTAGCTTCGTCCCAGGCTATTAATGAGCAGCCACGCATCAATTTTCCTGTATTGCTCTGCTTAGAAACACTACAGACGCTGTTATCATCATCGCTGGCGATTTTCAGCGAGAGCTTGATTGTAGAGTGTGCGGTTCGGCCTCCGTGTTACTCGAGTCACAACTGGTAGTATTTGACGGAAATCTCCTGAGAACAGAATTGTACATCCACCCATAGGTGAATTTTTGTTGGGCAAATCGCGTGTTGTCCTATCCAGTGCTTCCACAAACGTCTTGTTTGACATGGTAGCTTCGTCCCAGGCTATTAATGAGCAGCCACGCATCAATTTTCCTGTATTGCTCTGCTTAGAAACACTACAGACGCTGTTATCATCATCGCTGGCGATTTTCAGCGAGAGCTTGATTGTAGAGTGTGCGGTTCGGCCTCCGTGTTACTCGAGTCACAACTGGTAGTATTTGACGGAAATCTCCTGAGAACAGAATTGTACATCCACCCATAGGTGAATTTTTGTTGGGCAAATCGCGTGTTGTCCTATCCAGTGCTTCCACAAACGTCTTGTTTGACATGGTAGCTTCGTCCCAGGCTATTAATGAGCAGCCACGCATCAATTTTCCTGTATTGCTCTGCTTAGAAACACTACAGACGCTGTTATCATCATCGCTGGCGATTTTCAGCGAGAGCTTGATTGTAGAGTGTGCGGTTCGGCCTCCTTCCAAAAGAGTAGCGGCAATGCCGGATGACGCAACAGCTAACGCAATTTTTCCGGTAGATCTCAATTACTAATTACTGATGAAATATCTTGAAAAATATTTTTTTTAATTATATGCTGTAAAGAGCCATATATATAGATCTATATGAAAACAACAATGTATTTAAGGTATTTAATTGGATAAGGATTAATGTTGTACCCATTTGTTGAAATCGCTTCGAAAATAAGCTATTAGTTGTCGTAAAAAGTAAATGACAAAAAATGTTATTGTATGGAATCGATAGCAAACTAAACGCGCTCCGAATCAATAAAAACTATTCAAAAACTGTATTTTAATTATGTGCGATTTACTAATATAGAACGTGAAAATAGCGTTTTATTTCGCTGTAAAATTGTATGTACATATAATTACATTGAATTCAGTACATACATAGATACATATGTACATACGTCCGAAATGAAATAATGCGAGCGACTCGTAAATACATACATACATACGTCACCATACGATGTAATTCAACATTAATGAGGTGTGGTGAGATTATCGCTTAACGCCTGTTGCTTCATTCGGTTGACAGCGAACAAACACACAAACAGCTTTTTTGGAAAAAGAGCTGCTTTTGTTTAAACAATTTTGGTTAAATAACAAATAAATCAATTTTTTTTTTCATGCAGGACGAAAGTAAATATTTCAAAGTTAAACTTCAAGAAAGTTTCATTTTAATTGGTTGATTCGTTTATGATTTATGGCCGTGAAAACAAAAAATGTATGTTTTTTTGCCACATTTTGACCGATTGCCACGCCCCCTTTATATATTTCTTCACATTATATAGATATAAACCTTCCTCTTCAATCAATCTATCTTTAAAAAAAAACCTCATCAAAATCCGTTGCGTAGTTTTAAAGATTTAAGCGTATAAGGCGACATAGGGACAGAAAAAGCGACTTCGTTTTATAATATGTAGTGATATGTACATATAATTACATGGAATTCAGTACATACATAGATACATATGTACATACGTCCGAAATGAAATAATGCGAGCGACTCGTAAATACATACATACATACGTCACCATACGATGTAATTCAACATTAATGAGGTGTGGTGAGATTATCGCTTAACGCCTGTTGCTTCATTCGGTTGACAGCGAACAAACACACAAACAGCTTTTTTGGAAAAAGAGCTGCTTTTGTTTAAACAATTTTGGTTAAATAACAAATAAATCAATTTTTCTTTCATGCAGGACGAAAGTAAATATTTCAAAGTTAAACTTCAAGAAAGTTTCATTTTAATTGGTTGATTCGTTTATGATTTATGGCCGTGAAAACAAAAAATTTATGTTTTTTTGCCACATTTTGACCGATTGCCACGCCCCCTTTATATATTTCTTCACATTATATAGATATAAACCTTCCTCTTCAATCAATCTATCTTTAAAAAAAACCGCATCAAAATCCGTTGCGTAGTTTTAAAGATTTAAGCGTATAAGGGGACATAGGGACAGAAAAAGCGACTTTGTTTTATAATATGTAGTGATTCACCCTGCAAACCAACGTTCACCAGTTTTTTCAATTTTACCACCACATTCACTCCAATAATACCCACACAATCACATTTAATTCTGTTGTCATTTTTGATGGGTTATACATATATTTATCTCATAGTTTTTGTGGATACTTATTAAACTTAACTATAGTGAGTGCGAAAGTGACAGCAAAAAACAAGTTGCAAATGTCAAATAAAAAAAAGAATCGCGTTTAATTCGGTGAAAATCTGCAAGCGAAAAGGTAAGTTGAACAATTTTCCAATTATATTGTATATGTATATATTTAAACTAATAAAATGTATTTTTATTTTCAGAAAAACGTATTTCACAACGTCAAGAGGTAAATCAAAAGAAAGAAAAGCAATTCAATTTCAATCAAAAGCAGAAAACAAAGCGGGCATCTTTCTTTTGGTAAGTTTGCTCAACGTAAAAAAATTCTTTTTCGCTTATAAAATGTGCAAAAGCATGACCAGTGCCGGTGGTCATAGCTTTTGCATCCATACATACACTGCGCAGTGTGTTTTGTGAGAAATAAGGGTTGAAAAGCAATTTGTTGCCCATACAGGATCAGTGCGGGGATCCTAACCTCAAATACATATGTGTTTCTCATAGCTATGGGCAACAAATCTTTTCAATATGTCTAAAGAAAATTATTTAACTGTCTATTTTAATATTCCCTTAGTCCGCTGCGTAGTGTATATGAATTATATAGCAAAGCAGCATTCGTCACGATCGGACGTGTATTTATTTACTCTCCATACAATAAGCTATAATTAGTGATTTTAGTGACTTTTAATTAATATCGACAGTGCTCTAAGTAGCTGTAGCTGCTTAATTGTGTCTTTTGTTATGGCTAATTGTGTGTCATGCAAATTAAAGTGCTTAGCGAACGAGTACATTACGTGCGGTATATGTTGCTCATCAACGCATATAAAATGTTCAAATCTGAGTGCCAGCTGCATAAATGTAATCAACTGCAATTTAAATGTAGTATACAGGTGTGGTATCTGCAAAGATCGCATGCTATCTCTTAGCCAGTCAAAAATTGATGAAGTCATGGATAAGCTAAATCATGTTCAAGAATTTATTAATTTACTTTCTAATATGCATTCTAACAACAACACTAAAGCTGCTGATAATAAAATTGTAACAAGATCTAAGGCCAAGGTCAATGAACCTAACAACGTTTGCGTAGCAACAAAACTGGATGCGCCAGCTCTTCGGTCCAAAAACAACGCTAAAAACTCTCGAAGTAGCTCTCCCTGTCAACTAAGACCGTCCACTCTGCATACTGATGCTGATACTTTAATCGTTGCTGATGCTAATGTGTTGACCTCTAATGCTGCTAATTCTCTCACTGGATCTCTCTCTTACGCCCAAACTGCCGCCGTAGCTAAAGCCAATGCTGTAGTTCCCGCTCACCTTGAATCCGTTACAACACCTCTCCCGTTCGCTCCAAATACTACTGCTGCTGCAAATGTCAAAGGCGCAGGTGTAATCTCTTCACCCGCTGTTTCATGTAATACTAACTCTTCATTGTGTGTGCCGAGCTTAGCAATACAGCGTAAGAGAAAAGAAAATAATATTCTTGTTGTTGGTGCAAATGATAACTGCGAACTTGACGTCGCTACTCGCTCAATATGGTTACACATCTCATTTTTTAAACCGTCGGTATCAGCGGAAGATATAATAGCATACATTGCGAAACATGCAAACATCGACCAGAACCTTATCTCTTGCTATAAATTAATCAAAAGAGACGTCAAAATTGACTCGCTAAAGAGGGTGAATTTTAAAATAGGCATCTCTTCATCATACTATGATAAATTGATGAATCCAAACTTATGGCCAGCCAATGTAAACATACGGCCCTTTAAATTTTTTCAAACAGCGGCGCCGGCAGAGAAATCAATTTGACTACATACTACTGCTAAAGACCATATTAGTGAACCTACTAACAAATATGCTGTATATTATCATAATGTTAGTGGAATGCGAACTAAATCTGCTCAGTTTCGTCGTGATATGCATTTACACGATTACGAAATTATTGCTTTATCAGTAACTTGGTTTCACGAGCAAATATTTTCATCAGAATTTTTCGACGAAAATTATCACGTCTATCGCTTAGATCGCAACCCAACAACCTCTGGCCTTTCTAGAGGAGGTGGAGTACTGTGGGCAGTAAAAGCTAATTTGTGTAGTAGTAATGTTTCTCTAAACTTATACTCTAACAGTATAGAACAAATATGTGTTAAGATAAAATTTTCATTAAACCGCTGTATCTTCTTTTTGTTATCCTACATTCCACCACGTATGATATCTATGAAAAGCATTTAAATAATTTAGCATCTATTTATAATAAACGATAACAATCGAATATTGGATTTAGCTTTTATTTCTGCAGACTTGAATTCATCTTGCCAACAATGCTATTTACCTATTTTAAGTAATAGTCAACATCATAAAGCGCTCTTAATAAATTTTGAATTTTATAAATTCGATAAACTATCGTCGATCACTACACTTGGACGCAATTACTCTAAAGCTGATGTTACAAAGATGAGCGAATACATTGATAACACAGATTGGTCATTTTTGGACACTTTCGATGATCCTAAAACATCTTATAGTATTTTATGTGACAAGTTACAATCAACAATTTCCCGCTTTGTTCCTCTACGAAATTGGAAATCTCATAAGAAACCCCCCTGGTTTAACTCGAGGCTTTGTCATCTGAAAAATTTAAAAAATAAAGCATACAAGAAATTTAAAAGAACCAATAGCATAAGCGATCGAGACAACTTACTCCGATTGAAAAGGGAATTCAATTGTCTTCATAACTACTTATTTAAATTGAATCAAATTTAAAATCAAATCCCTCTAGCTTTTGGCGTTATATCAACAATAAACGGAAGACCAACGGCTTCCCCACTTGCTTAAATTACGATGGCAATGTTTCGGATAATGAACAAGACTCGTGCGACCTCTTTGCAAAATTTTTCCAAAAATTTTATGAAAAATTTGACAAATTAGACACTTTTAACCTTAATGTATCCTCTTCTGAAGCTTATGATGACTTTACTGTTTCAACCAATGATGTTGTACAAGCAGCTTCAAAACTGAATAATAGCTCATCTACCGATCACGAAGGTTTCTGCCCCGTATTTTTAAACTCGTCTCCACCTCAATAGCGAAACCGATCTCAATTCTCTTCAATAAATGTCTAAGCAAATCGATTTTCTTAGATGCTTGGAAAATATGCTCAATCACGCCAATTTATAAGTCAGGAAGCCGAAATGAGGTATGCAACTATCGCCCAATAGTTAAACAAAGCACCATTTCGAAATTATTTGATTCTATTCTCAAAATTAAAATGTTAAGTCGTATTAGTGATCTTATCTGCGAGTACCAGCATGGCTTTGTCCCCTTAAAATCCACTTGTACTAATTTGGCACTAGTCACAAATAATATTATTAACGCTTTTGTAAATCGCGCACAACTAGATGTAGTTTACACGGATTTCTCAAAGGCATTCGATAAAGTCGACCATTCCATTCTCATTAAGAAGTTGAGTGCATGCGGTATTAAGGGAACACTTTTAAAATTCTTTTTAAGCTACCTTACGGGAAGGAAATTATTCGTTAAAATAGCATCGTCTAAATCTACATTATTAATTAATGCTTAGTCCGGAATACCCCAAGGGACTCACTGTGGGCCAATTCTTTTCTTAATATTCATAAACGACTTACCTAAAATATTTCAATATGTAAAATGCTTAATGTTTGCAGATGATGTAAAGCTATTTTTACAAATCAGCTGTATTGAAGATTGTTCCAATCTTCAAAAGGATCTCAAACATCTTCAAGATTGGTGTACCATGAACCACCTACCCTTGAATACCGACAAATGCTGCGTGGTTTCATACAGGAAGAAACCCAATCCATTCATCTTTAATTACTTTTTGAACAATATTATACTTAGTAGGAAAGGGGAAATCAAAGACTTGGGCATAATCTTCGATTCAGGACTTACGTTCTCGAAACATATTGATTACATTATCTCTAAAGCTTTTTCTATGATTGGATTTTTACATCGTAATACGGAAGACTTTTCAGATCCCTTGACTTTGAAAGCACTCTACGTCTCCTTAATTCGAAGCCGACTAGATTATTGTTCTCTAATATGGAACCCATTCTACCAATGTCATATAAATAAGATTGAAAGAGTCCAAAAAGTCTTTACCAAATATGCGTTGTGTAAGCTGCGCTGGCCTAAAGGGCTCCCTAGTTATATAGGCAGACGCAAATTGATTGGACTGCAAAGCCTTGAGGACAAACGAATCTACTTTTCGATTCTCTTCGTGTATAATCTTTTAAATTTCAATATAAATTGTCGTGAGTTACAGAGTCTAATTACATTTCAAACAAAGCACCATGATTTAAGGCAGGTTCGTTTATTTGTAGACCAACGGTGTAGAACTAACTATGCCCTCAATGAACCAATGGTGAGATGCATTCGATTCTGCAATAATTATCCTAGCCTCGACTTTAGACTAAGTTTATATAATTAATTTTAGGCAACAATTGTTTATAATCTTTAATTAATAATTAAAAATTTGTCTAATATAGTCTGTAAGAATTATTTGTAGACTGAATAAACGAATAATGAATTAAATATGCAATATACATACATATGTATGTACAATACATATATGTATACTGCGAAGTAAAATTCTTATGCATGTACATATGTATGTACATACTTTGCATTCCATACACTGTATGTAAATATGCACGGTTGGTGCATGAAATATGTATAAAACCTCTAATTTAATCTTTTCCATTTTGTATTAATAACATCTTTTTTATACTATATACAGCAATATAAACGGCGATACTATATACAGCAATATAAAAACGATACAATCACGAAATTTAAAAGGGATCTGCATCTGACTCGGTAAGTATTAAATCAGTGAATGTGTTAAAGATATGGAAAGGCATGACCAGTGCGGTTGGTCATAGCTTTTGTTTATACACTGTGCAGTGAATTGATATGATTGTGTGGCCAAGAAATGTGTCACAGGATCAGTGCGATTAATCCAAACCAGAAAGATGTGCATATGCCATAGTTTAAGAAGCCAATTGTTTGCATTATAAATTTCCATTTGTTGTTTGGTTAATAGCAATCGCCTGCGCAGTGTAAGTAAATGGAAAAAATGTATGCACGTTTGTAGGATAAGAATAAAATTGTGATATACATATATGTATGTAAATATTTATATACACGAACGTGCATACACTTTTCCATTTATGTATAAGAAATATGCATATACATATAAGCAATTTGTGAAAAGTTGTGTATATCTACATATGTATATGTAAATAATCTATATTATTAAACTAATAAATCTTTTTTAACCTTAACTTGAAGCTCGTAAGCGATTTAATTAAAAGGGAGACGTGCAACATTTACCAACATACAACATTTACCAACATCCAGCAAAGCTACCAGGGCCGATTCAGTAAGTATTTTGTAATTTTTCAATTGTGCGTTATTAGTCTGATATTATATCTTTCACATATGTATTTTTTCTAATTATTGAAATTTGTGTTTAATTTTTCTTACAGAACACATTAATACACACACACTTACACGCAGCGGACGTATTTGTTAAGTATCGTAGTTAGAAAAATGAGTAAAAGAACGTTGTCTAATTTATAGGGAAAAGAAAAAAAAAATTATAAGGAAAATGTAGCGAAATTTCGGAAATTAAATGAAAATGTTAACGTAGAAGGAAATGAAAACTTTCCCAACAGATTAGACGACGATGATTTTCCATCAACAAGTAGAGTAGCTTTGCAAACTTTAGAATATGATATAGATAGCGGAGATGACAGTGTGTTTTTTGAAGATTTAGATGTAGAAGATGTTGAGGTAGATAGTTATTCAGAGGATAGGGATAATAATTTCGAAAATGCGTTCCTTTTGTCAACCTGGGCGGTTAGTAATAATATTCCTCAGAATAGCGTAGACGATTTGCTTAGGACTCTAAAACTTATGGGTGTAGAAGGTTTGCCACTGTCAGCTAGGTCTCTTTTAGGTACAAGTAGGCAAAAAGTTAATATTAAATTAATTCCAGGATGTGAGTTTTTATATATAGTTCAGTTTTATTTATGGGGTGCGGAATTTAATGTATTGGAAAATTGTGAGGTAGTAAATATTGATATTGGGATAGATGGGTTAAAGTTATTTAAGGGTAGTAATAGGTGTCTTTGGCCGATTTTAGGATATGTCGTAGGTTCTAAGTTAGGCCCATTTACGATAGCGTGTTTTTCAGGGATGAGTAAGCCAGGTAGCGTTAATGATTTTTTGAGGGACTTTTGTGAGGAAGTAAGTTTTTTGAGGAAGAACGGGGTTAAGGTAGGTAGCAATCTAGTATTTAAGCCATTTAATCACAATTTCCTCTTGAACCCATGCATTTAGTAGATTTGGGTGTAACAAAAAAGTTGCTCCAGTTACTTATCAAGAAAGGTAACGTTACGAAAAGGAATGAGAAGCTTTTGCTTTTTAACAGGTTCGTACCGTCTGAGTTTAGCCGGCTTAGCCGAGACCTTGACCAGATAAGTAATTAGAAGTCAACTGAATTCCGGCAGTTTTTATTAAAATATATACCGGGATATTTGTTTTGAAAGACTGCATTAATGAAGATTTATATTATCATTTTCTTTTACTACACGCCGGAATTCGATTTCTCTCTTGTGAGAAATCTTTTAACGTAGAATCGAATGTCGCCCATGAATTGTTAAAGGAATTTGTTGATTTGTTCGGAAATATTTATGGCGATCATCTAATAAGTTATAATGTTCACGGGTTGTTACACCTTTCGGATTGTGTTAGAGAATTTGGTCCTTTAGACAATTTTTCCGCGTACAAATTTGAAAACTACATGCAGCATTTAAAAAAAATAATTAATAAACCTAATAAAATTTTACAGCAAATGTTTTTCAGAATATCGGAAAGATTAAAAATTTCAGATTCTAGCAAACTTTCTAAAAACGACCTTTTTATAATAGATTTTAACAAAGATAAAGATAGTTATTTTCAATGTAATAAGGGGCCCATTAAAATTGTTGGATTAGATAAGGAAACCAACAGTTTTGAAGCGCTCCTTATTTCTAATTTAGAAAATTATTTTATCGAGCCAGTAGAATCTATGTCAGGGCTAGGTATTTGTATAGGTGAAATATCAAGTAATGAAGTCCTAATTAGTCGCAGTGATATAAGTTATAAATATTTTTGTATAAATGATAGAAATAAGCTTATTCTTGTCCCCATTCTGCATAATTTATCTCGTTCTTTTTTTTAAGTACAATGGAGGACATTTTTTTTCCGGAAACGGAAATGATCTCTCCACCACGCTCGGGACCCCCTAGTTTTACAGGTATAAATATAAAAATATATTAGCAGAAGTGTAAATACTTATATTCATACTTAAAACTAATTCCATTTTGGGGTCTGCCGTGCAGCGCAAGCGGTTTGCAGTATCGCAGCCCTACGAAAGGCGTACAGCAGTCCCACATTCCCCCAGCGCAACGGTATCCAGCCATGCTACTGCGGTTCCAAGTAAATTTTTTTATACTTTAATAAATTTCAATCCTTACCATTATTTTTTTGCGAGGTTGTTAAAAAAAACACTTATTTCAGGTGAACCAGTGGCTTCGTTACAAAAGGAGCTGAGAGAAATGCGAAGCGATATCCGTGAATCACTGGGGGAAATAAAGACCACCTTAAGGGACCTAGAAAGTAAGGTGGTGTAGTATGATTATAAGTCGGATATGCCTTAACATTAATATTCGTAAACATTTATTGTTTTGTTTTGGTTTTTAATTTATTGTCCACTTATGCATTCACTTTGCTGTGCCGTTTAAATAGTATCATATTTCTTAAAAGGTTCATTACACTTGAAACTAAATGCAAACATAGCTAACGTAATTCTTTTATGTGCGGCGCGTGAATGCTAGAATCATATTACATAAGTAAACACCGAAAAATTGTTATTGGCTTGCATTGACAAAAATTCCTATAAAAACGCTTGTACGTAGTATGTAAGAGACAAGAAAGAAAACAATTGCTTTACAAGCTGGACGCCCGGCTTGAAGCAATAAATAAATAAATATTTTACAAACAAATCAATAATACTTTCATTACATGGCGATCCTGCCAGCTTGGTGCTAAGATTTTTTTGCACAAGTGGCGGAAAGCTCAAATGCTTATTCCAAAGTCCAGCTTGGTGCTAAGATTTTTTGCACAAGTGGCGGAAAGCATGTAATATAATATGCTAATAATAATAACAAAGTCCTGGTATTGATCAGCCAATAAGATCTACCAGTTGCGTGAAGTTCCTGGTCTGGCCAATAGACCAGAAGATAGATGACCACAGAAGGGCCGAAAGCTATCTCCATTGAGGAGTATAGGAGAAGAAACCATTTATTAAAGAAACCAGCCGATCAAGAAAGTCGAAATAGTCATGGATTTTGGAGTCATGGATATCTACCCCGAGAAGTCAACACTCAGCCACCACCACCTTGGAACAAGGCTTGCTCCATTTGGGAACGCATCTCGAAATTGGAATTCCTGCTGCAACAGCGTAAGCAATTTAAATAAATACAAACAGAAAAACAAAAAAAAATGTGCGTGCTTCACGCAGACAATATAGGCTGACAAGCGTTAACCGCTCGCAGAAAAAAAAAAAAATATAAATTATTTCTTTACATGGCGAGAATTGAACAACTTTGGTTTCTGTTGGTTATATGTTTGCCTTATAAAAATTTAGAGATGAAACTGTAAATGAATATATTAAGCAAAAAAAAAAAAAAATTATTCGGAAAGTCATTTTAAATTATGAAAATGTTTGAATTTGATATAATATGTTAAATATAATGTGTTTACTTAATGAATGAATTAACTTGAAAAAAAAAATATATAAATATAAATCCAATGTAAAAACAAAATTTTTCAAAATGTTTATACACACATTGTCGTTAAAAAAAAAAATAAAAATAAAAATAAAAATTCAATGTAAAAACAAAATTTATAAATTATATATCCTTACATTATAAATTATTTGATTTACGGTATAAGGTCCCCAATAATACTTGGGCCGAAAGCCCAATAGCTAGTCTTTCAGAAATGGGAAAAACTTTATCAAAAGTTGATAAACCCAATGCCAATGTAGTAAACGAAGTAGTCGTTAATACTGGCTTAAATTTAATCGAAATTTGTTTAATTATAATCACGGTCATAACCTTATTGATACTAGCATTAAAATTATATGCTATGCATAATAAAAAATTGAGGAAAAGATAATCACGTTGCGGACGCTTTGTCTCGCATTACAATCAATGACTTAAAAGGAATAAATGAAAAGAATCAAAATATATACAAAATAGTGACTAGATCAATGTCGAAAAATAACAGCAGTCCAACTACACAGCAGCACATTAAAACATATGATAAGCCCAAAATATATGTCCCAATTAATAACACTGACGTCAGGAAATACAACAAATTAAAGATTACACCCACACGATGTTACATCAAACGAGGAAAATCTATAATGGCATATATAAAAATTGATGACTTATTTGTTAATGGGAAAATTGACTTAGGACAATTCTTCTCTATGCTCGACGAAGTGGCCGACAAATATGGCATTAATAATTTACAAGTGGCACCTAGCGAGAAATTTTTCGAATTTGTCTCGATTAATGATTAATGATTTTAAAAATAAGGGCAATATGATATTAAATAAAGTAAAAGTTGCGCTACTGAATGAGATAACCCACATTAATGATGCTAAAACTGTAATGGACATTCTAAAAAGATACCACGATGACCCTATAGAAGGCGGTCATTGCGGAATTTTCAGAAGACTCATGAAAATTAAAAGACATTACTTCTGGAATAAAATGTCAAAAGATGTTGCTAAGTATGTAAAAACTTGCGAAAAATGCCAAAAAACCAAAATAACAAAGCATTTAAAAAGCCCAATGACTATAACACCAACACCTACAGGTACATTTGATATAGTCTTGGTAGACACAATAGGACCACTACCTACAACAATTAATGGCAATACTTATGCAGTCACAATAATATGCGACATGACAAAATATTTAGTCACGATACCCATCCAAGACAAAAATGCCAAGACAGTTGCGAAAGCAATATTTGAAAAGTTTATTCTTACCTACGGTCCAATGAAGACGTTCATTTCGGACATGGGTACAGAATACAAAAATTCAATACTAACAGAGCTATGTGAATTGCTAAAAATAGAGAAACTTAATTCAACTGCCTACCACCACCAAACACTAGGAGTAATAGAAAGATCACATAAAACTTTCAATCAATACGTAAGATCTTACATATCGATTGACAAAAACGACTGGGATGAGTGGCTACAATACTTCAAATACTGTTTTAACACCACTCCTTCTACAGTACATGACTATTGTCCGTATGAATTAGTTTTTGGAAAAACACCAAACATGTTTCAGCAGTTCACAAATGTAGACCAAATTACTCCATTATATAACATAGATAACTACGCTAGAGAAGTAAGATTTAGGCTAGAAGTAGCACATAAAAGAGCTCGCAATATGATAGACATAGCTAAAATTAAGCAAAAAACATTTTATGATAAAAATAGTTTAGATCACAATTTTAGCATAGGCAATTTAGTTTTACTTAGGAATGAAGTGGCCCATAAACTGGAACCCCAATATTGTGGGCCTTATACCATTAAAGCAATAGATAATAAAAATAATGTTACTATAGCCGATAAGTTATCTTTAAAAGAACAAATAGTTCACAAAAATAGGCTTAAGATTTATCAACAATAAGTAGTTTTAAAGACGCGTCTAAACTTAGAAAATTAATACAATATATCTATATATATAAAAATGAAATGATGTTCGTTTGTCCGCATTTTTTTGGGCCGATACGAGGCCAATTTTATTCGTTCTTTTTTCATATTATAGGGATCCACTATGGGAAGGTTTTTAGCAAAAAAAAATTTCTTTTAAATATTTGCTTCATATAAAAAAAAGAAAAAATCAAAATATTGTCCAAAACAAAACTTGCTCGATTGTTAGATTAAAGTAAGTTTCGAATCGACATTCATTTTATGTGTACAACTTTTTTTGAATTTTTTGTATTTGTATTGTGATACAGAAATGTATTGTATACAGAAATTTCAAATGATTCGAATGAAAATTTTTTTTTTTTTTTTTATTTCTTCCATAAAATATTACACCTGTCGTTAGACAATAAGTAATTTGATTTACAAAAAGATGGAATGAGAGTGATATTGAAGGGCCAATGCCCCCAAGCTCATTTAGAAGAAATATATACATATTATTTAAAAACAAGTGGTTAACAAACAATGATATATACGATTAGTTGACAATTGATTACAAGGATTTTCCAAGATCTGTTGGTGTTTGACGGTTAAGCCGACTTTGGGTAGATTTTTCTTTATTTGGTAGTCTTCTCATCATAGGATTTGTATGCGTTAATAGTCTATTTATGTGTCTTCTGCTAGCGCTTTGTATTGTTTCATCAATAGTATCGATGTCAAGGTCGCGATGAATATCTGCGTTAGGTATGTACCAAGGTGCATTAGTTAAGGTCCTAAGTATTTATGAAAATAATGTTTCAATTTAATTGAGCAATGCTTTCTTTGACCAATTCTATATGGAAATGAATGCGTTTGCAAACGATGTTTTCGGCTATGAACAAATGTTGGAATCGAATGAAAAAGGAAAGAAACGCGAAATGATAAAAAAAATTCTTGGACAATTTCAAATGAATGGTGCTTCATTGGAAAAATTCAAAGGTAATAAGAACATACACAAGATAAAGTTAGAATTCGAATTTTTAGATTTATTTTGTTTATTTCTCATTTTTTCAGAAGTACACCACACAACAACTCATTCCAACTCTGATTTTGAAATCCTGTTGGAATTGGTGATCGATAATTTTGTCACTATAATGGTCAATGGAAATTTGCGGGTATCAGACCCTGCATATTATTTACCATATCAACTTTTTATGGAACATATGGACCAAATGAACACAAAAAAATAATTTAGTTTTGTTTTGATTTTTTGCAACATTTTGGTTTTCAGTTAATACAATAAAAACAATACTGTTTTTTCGTGAACACAAAATTCTAAATTTATTACGTTGTTTGTTTAGAATTTTTTTAGAAAAAAAGTAAATTTTTTGGTTTTGAGGAAATTTGTTTATTGTTGCTATTTGTGAAAGCGTAGATATTTGTAAGTATTTGACTATAATCCTAAAAGTTAATGGAATACCACTATGACACATAGAAAACATTTTTTCAAAGGGGTGTTCTTCGAAAATTATAAAAAAAACTGTTTTAAAAAATTTTGAAGAAATAAAGTAAAATAAAAAAATTTCGAAAGCATGAAATTTTTTCAAAACCAAATTTTCCTCAAAAAGATAAAAGAAATTTCTTCGAAGAGGTGTTTTTCTAAAATTACAAAAAAAAAATTTCAAAAATTTTAAACAAATAAAATAAAATAAAACTTTTTCAAGGGTATGAAATTTTGTCAAAACAAAATTTTCTGAAAACCAAACAAAATTAAAAAAAAAAATGGTGTTTTCAAAGCATTTCATATTCCACTATTAATAGAGAATACATTTTTTCGAGGGGGTGTTTTTCAAAGCGGACAAAAATCTTTTTTAACAAATCAATTTAAACTTTTACAAAAGTATGAAATTTTTTCAAGAACAAAATTTTCTCAAAAACGTTAAATTAAAAAAAAAATTGTTTTTCAAAATATTTAATTTTCAGCAATTAACTGAGAAGAAATTTGTTAGAGCGAAGTGTTTTTCAAAACTTCAAAAAACACTTTTTAACCAAAAAAAATAAACCTTTTTTCAAAAACAACAGGAATGATAACATTGCCTAACAATTTCTGCACTTTTGCACAGTCTAAAGAGGCATTGATACAGAGTGTATTTCCAAACATAGTTCAACATTACAAAAACCATGATTGGCTCAGCGAAAGAGCAATTTTAGCTGGGAAAAATAAGGACGAAAAATAGCGAAGGCAAGGCGAATGGGAACTGCAAACGTTTGAAATCGAATGGTAAATCCGTTGGAATCAGTGGAATTCTGGGTATCAAAACGTCTTCTCCTTTGTACTTCCATTTCAAAATTGTTGCTCGATTACGTTACCCATTAGCTTCTTCACAGCGAGTCTGGTACCGTTGGAAAGACGTGGCACATTAATGTTGCGCAGCATATAATCGGTGCTCCAATTTTTAATCGTAAATTATGAGGTAGTAGGCCTGACAAATCGAGTGAGTTTAAGAATTCAGTTACATAATTTACGACATCATCTTGATCAGTAAATAGTGGCCATTGACTTACTTATATGCAACTATGTCACCAGGTATTTGATCCAAAATAGCTACATTTATATCATTTACGTCCTTATTTTTCCCAGCTAAAATTGCTCTTTCGCTGAGCCAATCATTGTTTTTGTAGTGTTGAACTATGTTTGGAAATACACTCTGTATCAATGCCTCTTTAGACTGTGCAAAAGTGCAGAAATTGTTAGGCAATGAAATCATTCCTGTTGGATCGACAGACATTTGGCCATTTCCGATTTTCAGTAATTGGTGTGAAAATTCAGCTGCCGACGGATCGTTCTGTAGTTGAACACGTACGTTTGTAGCAAGTGTAAGCGTGTTTACATGTCTCCATAAATACGATGATTTTAAACATGCATTGATTTCATCTGCGGCCGTAGATTTTGGGATCACAGGTAACGTTTGCCTGAAATCATGGCCATACGATGAGCTTACATACTTTAAGAACTTTTGCCATTCCAGATGTTTTCGAAATATTACATGTTGGTGTTTCATTTACCTGCATATTCAAAGGCAACTTTAATGCAGAATGTGCTGTGCGACCGCCTTCAAGTAATGTAGCCGCAATTCCGGAAATAGCGAGTGCCAATGCAATGTTGCTAATATCAATGAAATCAAAAAGGTCTTTTCTGTTCCCCCAGGAGGATCGAAGAAAAACAATCCACCAGTTCCATGGCTAACATTATTCATAATTATATCACCAACAGCAACATGGGTCATTCAATTTAGTTAAATTTGATATTACAAATGTGTTTAATTTATTACAACAACTCGATTGAGAACTTCGGATTGTGTTTTCGTTTCGTGATGAACAATTTCAACGATGAAAATTTAGTTTATAACATTGATTAATTTATAGCCAAATAAATTATAGAAGTTTATTATATATTACGTTATCTCCTTTTTAAGCCCTTTTTGGGAGAATATAAATAAGTTTTAAAATTATGCCAAAGACATACAAAATAATAATCATAACCTATTGTATATATCAAAAGAAAAATAAGTTTTAAACTCCTAGATAAATACAAATGTATGATAGGATAATGCTAAATAATCTAATTTTATCATAACTTTGTAAACTCCTATGTTAAAATGATTTTGGGCAATAAATGAAATGAAATGAAAATTGAGAACTGGAGCGTGAATACCATTATGATTGTAATGAACTAAACACAACAACAGCAACATGTTTATGATACAATCATGAATAATGTTAGCCATGGAACTGGTGGATTGTTTTTCTTGGATGCTCCTGGGGGAACAGGAAAGACCTTTTTGATTTCATTGCTATTAGCAACAATTCGATCAAATAATAACGTTGCATTGGCACTCGCTTCTTCCGGAATTGCGGCTACATTACTGGAAGGCGGTCGCACAGCACATTCTGCATTAAAGTTGCCTTTGAATATGCAGGTAAATGAAACACCAACATGCAATATTTCGAAAACTTTTGGAATGGCAAAAGTTCTTAAAGTATGTAAGCTCATCGTATGGGACGAGTGTACTATGGCACACAAGAAATCATTAGAAGCACTTGATAGAACTTTGAAAGATCTACGAGGAAGCCAAACAGTCTTTGGAGGTGCCATGATTTTATTGGCTGGAGATTTCAGGCAAACATTACCTGTGATCCCAAAATCTACGGCTGCAGATGAAATCAATGCATGTTTAAAATCATCGTATTTATCGAGACATGTAAACATGCTTACACTTACCACAAACGTACGTGTTCAACTACAGAACGATCCGTCAGCAGCTGAATTTTCACACCAATTACTGAAAATGGGAAATGACCCAATGTCTGTCGATCCAACAGGAATGATTACATTGCCTAACAATTTCTGCACTTTTGCACAGTCTAAAGAGGCATTGATACAGAGTGTATTTCCAAACATAGTTCAACACTACAAAAACAATGCTTGGCTCAGCGAAAGAGCAATTTTAGCTGGGAAAAATAAGGACGTAAATGATATAAATGTAGCTATTTTGGATCAAATACCTGGTGACATAGTTGCATATAAGTAAGTCAATGGCCACTATTTACTGATCAAGATGATGTCGTAAATTATGCAACTGAATTCTTAAACTCACTCGATTTGCCAGGCCTACCACCTCATAATTTACGATTAAAAATTGGAGCACCGATTATTATGCTGCGCAACATTAATGTGCCACGACTTTGCAACGGTACCAGACTTTGAAAGGGAAGTACAAAGAAGGAGAAGACGTTTTGATACCCAGAATTCCACTGATTCCAACGGATTTACCATTCGATTTCAAACGTTTGCAGTTCCCTATTCACCTTGCCTTCGCTATGACAATTAATAGGCGCAAGGGCAGTCTCTACAAATGTGCGGCATTAATTTAGGTAACCCAATTTTTTCTCATGGACAATTGTATGCAGCTTGCTCACGAGTAGGCAAACCATCGTCATTATTCATTTACGCGAAAGATGGAAAAACCAAAAACGTTGTTTACCAAAAAGTGTTACAATAAAGTTCGAATGAAATTGTATCAAAGAATTTGCTTTGTTTCGTATTAATTTTATTCTCTTTCAGCAAATCATTGAATTTATCGCCTAGCGAAGTGGGCGAGGGTACGCTAGTACATATATATAAAATTAAGATTACTCTTATGTACATATTTTTATTTTAACAATTCAATGTAAAAGAATGTTCATACAAAAAAAAAAGTTGTATGAGCATTCTTCTGAAGAAGGGAGGTGTAGTATGATTATAAGTCGGATATGCCTTAACATTAATATTCGTAAACATTTATTGTTTTGTTTTGGTTTTTAATTTATTGTCCACTTATGCATTCACTTTGCTGTGCCGTTTAAATAGTATCATATTTCTTAAAAGGTTCATTACACTTGAAACTAAATGCAAACATAGCTAACGTAATTCTTTTATGTGCGGCGCGTGAATGCTAGAATCATATTACATAAGTAAACACCGAAAAATTGTTATTGGCTTGCATTGACAAAAATTCCTATAAAAACGCTTGTACGTAGTATGTAAGAGACAAGAAAGAAAACAATTGCTTTACAAGCTGGACGCCCGGCTTGAAGCAATAAATAAATAAATATTTTACAAACAAATCAATAATACTTTCATTACCAAGAAATTTCAAGGACTTCGAAAACAAGGTTATACAAGTATCTTATTGAAGTAATGAATTATAACTTTATAAGCTCTTTATTATTTAGATGCCAGAAAGAGCGGAATGTCAGGTCCAGGGACAGCTGATGAGGGAGGTGAAAGTGGTGATGACAAGAGTTCACCAGAGTATTACGCGCATCACGGGAGATGCTCTGAGTCCTGAGTATATCAGGATTCAGAGTATGCTCCCAATAACATCACAGTATGCGACAAATACTCTGGAGGAGCTCTTGAATACCAAGCCATACTCCGAAGCAATGGTAACTATTATTTCTACTATACAATATACACATGTGATCATGGTTGCTTGAGTTAAATTGTAAAATTAAAATTGTAACATCTAAGAATTCTCCGTATAGCGTTTTTAAAATTTGCCAAAATATGAGATTTCACAAATTTTGAGATACCTATTTCCACTCAAACAACTATGATTTACATAAAATTACGTACAATAGGGTGTTCAAAAGTATGGCTATTTGTAGAAATTGGAAAATTTATTTTAACTTACAATAGAATATTTATTTCAGAAGCATACATATGGATGTATACAATATCAAATAAGCTCAAAAAATGTTTAATAAAATAAATAACTTAATTTTATCTTTTCTAGCTAAATATTTTGCTGAAGCTGAGGGCAATGGATGCATCAAAGGGGTGATGAAGCGCGTTTACTCAGATGCCTTGATGTTCCATTACAATTTTGAGGGGAAAGCCAATAAATCGGCGCTTTTGGGCCTCAAAAGTCTGGAACTCATTTTCGGTATTTACATTTTTTCGTTTATACTTTTTTTTATATTGTATATAATATATAACATGTTTTTATGTATATCCAACAGATGCATTTAATAGTACCCCGAAAAGCGAAGTCATCGCAGAAATTCGGTAAGCGGTACTAATGAGCCACAACAGACACAAGCAAGTCGTTAGGAAACAAAAACAAAAAATGAATAATGAAAATAACAACCCAAACTAAAATATTTCTAAAGCTAATTTTATTACGTTAAATTACTTTAATTCATGTTCATTTTCTAAAACCAAAACCTAATTTTAGAATGTAAATATTATACTACTTTATGTACATAAAAGCTAAAACCTAAACTTTTCTAATAATTAAACTAATTCATGTATATAAATAACTAAAACTAAAAAGTTAATTTTTCTAACACCAAAACCTAATTTTAGAATGTAAATATTAAAATAAATAACTAAAACTTAAAGTAATTTTATAATGTAAATAGTAAACTAAAATAAATAGCTGTACATAAATAGAACATACTAAAACTTTGAAAAAATTAATAATTTGTTTAATACTTGAAATATATGTTATTAACTTAAAAACCTTCCTATTAAATTAGATGTTATATTGGGCAAATAAATAACATTTAAATACTAATGCTCTCTTGAATTAACTTTCGATTTTAAACTAATGCAAAAACAAAAATACATTTCTCATTAAATTATTATATATTGTATTAATTTTCTTTAGAAACTAGAAATTAACTAAATAAATATTAAAATTACTCATTAAATAAATAATATTCAATAAATAACCATTTGTATCAGTAATTTTGAAGGATTATTGTATATAGGATCCGTAAGTATTACCTACAAAATTACCCAGTTGAAGAGATTCTGTTAACTATGTCTTAACAACGAAATTCACTTATTCATGAGATTCTGTTAGCTACATGTTAACAACGAAATTCACTAGTTTATGAAATTCTGTTAACTACATGTTAACAAAAACATTCATCAGCCCAAAAGATTCTGTTCACTACATGTTAACAACGAAATTCACTAGTTCATGAAATTCTGTTCACTACATGTTAACAACAACATTCATGAGTTCAGAAGGTTTTGTTCACTACATGTTACCTACATCATTCACAACTTGAATGTCAATTAGAGCAGGACAGCAGTATATGAGAAATTTCTGTTAGTGCGAGCGAATAAAAGCATCACACGTATAGACTGAAAGTAGGCAGCAAGTGCACGGCGTAGAACATAAAATTACTATAAAGTTCACAACTTCACAAGTGAACGATACCCACAATGTAGCAGTGTAAATAGCAGATAGTTGGTTGCAGGGCATATGTATATACATATACATACATATATATATTCTAATTTTATGTAGAAAACTGGAATTTATTGCATTGTGGTTCAATGACGAAGGCATTAACGAAAGATTACAATGCCGAATGCTAAGCCTACGAAGGTGAGTAAAGTGTTTGTTGTATTTATGATACAACTGACTGATTTGTTACCTAGATTATAGCTTCATACGAGAGCCAACGAAAAGTTTACAAATATAAATGTTAAATATTTAACTACTTACATTTTGCTTTCGTTTGTGAACCCTTATCTTCAATAAGATTCGATTAGATTTGTGGAGGGTTAGGCGAGTCCAAGCACTCAGTCAGGAAGACCATTGTACTACACCCGGATAGATTATAGAGGAAGGATTAGAGAAACAGGATAGATAATTTGCTACTTTCGGATGCTTCCAAAGTTTTCAGAGTGCCACTAATTCGAATATATAAAAAGTTAAAAAGGAAATGCAAAAATTTCAATACAGAGTGCCAAATGGTTAATTTGAATACTATGCAATGGATATGTCTCCTATCCACCATTTTTACAAAGAAGCGTGTATGGTCCATATTAGGCAGTATAACACAATGCTTAGCAAACAGTTTCTGTTGGGTTACTACCATAGGAACCACCCCCGCCGTCACTTGTTGGAAGCTGACCCACCTCCCAATCGCATCAAAAGACATCTCCATCAATTTACTTACAAGATCCAGACATACGTACAACATCCGCAGAACCTCACAGCATATAAGAAGCCATAACACAGAAAATTCAAGAAGAGACCCTCATCATCTTCTTGAACTATCTCCTCTCCAATGTCGTTATCGAAGTTGTTGTAGCACTATACTTATCGCTGTAAGTGTTATGATTCATATGAGCTAAATACGGTAGGCTCAGGAAACTTGCTGTTTCTACAGGTTGGGTCCATAGGGAAAGGGTGTTAGATGAGTGGGTTTGATGGGGCATGTGAAGAGGTGGTTAGTGTCAAGCGGAATGCCTTAACATGCTGGACATATGTTTAATATGTCGGGGTCAGTTTGGGATAAATAGGAGTTTAACCTGCTACAGTACCCAGAACGTAATTGGGTAGATGGGGCACTTCGTCTACTACGGGTGGTGGTTAGAATTCGATAACGGCATTCGGGGATAGGGAGCTTAAGACGGTGGCAAGTGTCTCCCAATGAATATCGTATATAGTATGTCTGCACACTGTGTGTTCCCATAATTCTCGTCAGCGTAATTGAAGAGGTGCCTCCTGACGTGCCTGGGAGGCAGCTGAGGCTCATCCAGGTGTCTGCAACCTATCAAAAACTGCTCACTGAGCAGGCTGTTGTGCTCCTTCACCGGTAGAATCTGCGTTCCGTCGTGTAGGTGTTGTAGTGGGGACATCAGGAGGCATCCCATCGCTGTCCGAATGGCAGTGTTTTGGTAAGTCTGAAGCTTCGTCCACTGCGAAACACTAGTTCTAGGCGGCCTGACAGTGGGTAGGCTTGAATGCCAAAGATCGTGATGCGCATTAAAGTCACCTATTACCAATGGGTTTTGGTTGGTTCCGCAATTGTTGTTGCAGCATGATGGTGATGGGCGACCGCGCCACAGGAGGCATGGCTCTGCAGCAGAGGGCAACGTAGTCGCGTATTCAGTCAAGGGTGGTGCGCAAGCTAGAGCACCTGCGAATGTTCCACCCGCCCTTGCAATAATTGCATTTGACTACACTCTTCAAAAAAAAAAACCAAAAACACTGCATTCATTTTCTTTGCAAAAACGGATTCACCAATCAACAGTGCGATCAGGCGCAACGCGAACCATGTGGGATCGTTACAGAGAGCTCAAAAAAGAAGAGAGACGTATTATCCGAAAGAGGAAACGAGAGGCCAAAATACGTGAGTGCGAAGAGCTTGATATGCTGGCCAACAGGCACAACGCCCGAAAATTCTACCAGAAAGTTCGGCGGCTTACAGAAGGTTTTAAGACTGTGCGTTTTCCTGTAAGAACAAAGACGGCGAACTGGTGACTGACGTACAGAGCAATCTTTAATTATGGAGGAACACTTTTCGAACCTGTTAAACAGTGACAGCTGCGCATGTCACAGAGAATGTGAAGATCCCGTTACCCCAATTGATGACGACGGAATTGTCGTTCCGCTACCCGACCATGACGACGTGAGAATAGCATTCCCGTGGCAGCCGGTTCTACGTACCGGAATGACTCGGGTTTTTCCCGACCAAGTGTTGCCGCCCCAGTATACTAGCCCTGTCTAGTGAAACACACATCATCCCACCCCTTACGTCACAGGAGCAAACTCTCGCAGCAATCCTGCTCCAAATGCTTCTCCTCAGGGCTGGAAGCGAACCAACCCCGGGCCAGAAGTATTATACTGCTGCGTCTGCCACAAACGGCTTCACCCGAACTCCTCCTCGGAATCTGGTATCAGTCCAGTGCAATTATTGCAATGGCTGGTGCCGTTTTTGGAGGTGTTCCGGCCTGCGCACCAGCCGTGAGTGGACAACTGTCTACGTTGCTCCCTGCTGCAGATCTCTGCACCCACTACCGCCCCCGGAGGCGCGGCCGCCCACCACCATCAGGCCGCAACAACCACAGTGGATTGCGCAGCAGGTCCAACGTCGACAACCCCACGCGTCCCTCAACCCCCGAATCACACAGACCTCACCGAGAACCTTCAAGCTTCTCCAATTCAACTGCAACGGACTTACGAGTAAGGTCGACGAGATAGTTGACTTTATGAGCCGCCACAGTATCAAAATAGCTGCGATCCAAGAAACAAAACTGCACGCCAGGTCATCTCGGATCACCAGGGATGGCTATAACGTGCACAGACACGATCGCGAGCGAGACAACGGTAGTGGCCTAGCGTTTATAGTCCACCACACTGCACAGTATCGTCTTATCGATGAAGGAATCGACCGCAGGGACAGCACCTTAGAATGTCAAGGCATAGCTGTCCGGCCAGGCGATTCCGAGCTCGAAATATTTAACATATATATACCCCATGTCACCTGCTGCCCGGCAGGATATCACCCTGATATAGGTGCGCTCATCAGAGGTGAAAACCGATTGGTTGTAGGTGACTTCAATGCGCATCACGATCTTTGGCATTCAAGCCTGCCAAATGATCGTAGGGGACAGCAACTGGCAGAGCAGAACGACGACGCCCCCACAGGGGTAGTGGGCAATTGCAGCAGCTCGTCTGACCTAACAATAGCTAGCGCGGGTCTGATAAATAGCATAACGTGGCGACCTATGCTATCGCTTGCATCAGACCATATGCCCATTATCGTCTCAATTGAGAGACCTGGCGACTTTGTTTCCGCGAATCAGCGGTTCTACTTTAACTTTAAAAAAGCTAATTGGGCCGGCTTCACGGAATTCACCGAGGACACCAAGATCAAAAAAAACCACGTTGAGGAAGCACGGAAGAAATGTCACGGACGAGTTTCGACCAGACAGGTAATGTGCGGACGACCTCTTCACTACCAGCGGCAAAGTTTATTGTTGAATATCACTTAGTAGCGTGGAATGGGTAACTTTATTCGATTGGTCTAACGCTACTAGCACTGACCCCTCGCAGGAGGAGTTTTGGTAAATCCCGCTATGTAAATCAATTCAAGTATAAGGATCATTGTGAATCAAACATTAGTATATTGCGACAATTATAATTATCACACCGGTACCGGTGGCATCGGAAAATAAGGAAGCAAACGACTTTCCAGGTAAAAAACTGAAGGCAAGATTTGGTAAATCGAATCCAAATAGATAGCTTCGTTGGGTTTCGTGAGTACGGTTAGAACCACTATTAAAAGCAGATGGATGGACTTATCTGGACATCTACAAAGTGTCATATTCATTTTAGCCGATGGACCAAGAACGTGGAATTTACTGAGGCTCTAGAAAACAAATATATGGCTTTGAACTACTAACGTGAAACAGGAATATTCGTCACATAGCCTGGCGGCTACAGATGAAGAAGATGTGATCTGTGACTGATTCGATTCAGGAAAAGATCGAGATGGTTTAATGGCATGTAGATAGAAGTGGGGGAATATTTGCTGAATATGGCCGCGAGATGAAATTTTTTCAAAAAAAGCCCGCCCAAACGAACCTCATGCTCAGAGCTGATTTATCCAAAATATAACTGAACAAGATTTCATTGTTACCTTCAATACTTGGAATGGCATAGATGTCAACTTCATAGACTACTTCTTTATATTGTGCGCCTCGCGGTGAATCAGGCGGTGTATTATAAGTCCATCTGTAATGATGACATGCGTTGTGTATTTGAGAATAGGAAATAACGCTTATTGATTTTACCTTTCTCCACTATCACATTCCTCGCTTTCGCTATTTTCGCTTCGTCCAGTCACTTGAGAGTTTTCCCCTTGCAAAGCTTCTTCTTCGGCACGTACACAGTCATGTATACCAACTAGGAGCGAATAATCCATTATGTGTAACTTTGTTAGGAGCTTTATTTATTAAAAAAATGCATTGCTTATTAAAATTACTTTAAAATGTAAGAACTAGTTACGTGTGAGCTTTCCATTATAGCCACACAAATTTTCTCATTATGCCGAGGTGACTGAACCAAATTAAATTATGTGTAAATTATTACACACAAATGTAGTCAAATAGCCTCTTGATTTATGGTATTTTTTATAAATTATCTTTAAGAACTAATATAGCTTCCAAATAATGCCCTATTACACACGCCTCTTACTCTTACTTTAACCCTTAGAGTACGGAGTTGGGGACTTTAGGTCCCTTAAGGTTAGTTTTCCTTCAATAACTTCGTAAATGACTTCTTTCTCTCGTTACACGTTTAGGTAGTCATCAAAAGACTGCACCGTCACGTGAAATGGTTTAAAAAGTGAAGAAGCGAGATCCCCGACGAAGTGCAAATCAAATGGCGAAAGAACTGAAAATATCTGGCCGTAGCATCCGCCGCATACTAAAAATTATCTCTAAGTCAAGTCTTACAAGATCCAAAAAGCGCACGAAGGCAGCAACAAGGCAGTCTTGAGAGAGCGAAAGAGTTGCTTCGTTTGGCCACAAGCGGTTAATTTCCAAACATTGTGTTTTCTGACGAGAAAATTTTTCAAATTGCGCAATTCTTAAACTACCAAAACGATTGGGTTTATTTGACCGACCGCACATACGAGAATTTGAGTCATCGATTGGCTACCAGGCAGCGCCCGTTGTTGTTGTTGTTGTAGCAGTAAAAAAAGCCCCGTCAGTACAGAGTATATCATCAGTCGTCTACGTCAGGCTCACCTAAAGGTAGGCCCAGGAAACATGCTGCTTCGCCACGTTGGGTCTAGAGGGAGAGGGGTGTCTGATGAGTGGGTTTTAAAAGGCATGTGAAAATGCGGTTCTTGTCGTTCGGGGTCCCATTTGGGGTGCAGTTTTTTATGCTCCATTACAGGTAGCATATTGGCCTCGTTGTAAAGGTGTTGTAATGGGAACATAAGGAGGCAGCCCGTCGCTGTCCGAATGGCAGTGTTTTGCCATGTCTGAAGCTTTATCCACAGCGTGTCACTAGTTCCAGGTGACCAGACAGGCGCAACAATTCTTTGTCTTTGCCCCAAGTGCTGCCGGCAAGCGATTTGAGGACCTTGTTGCGATGTTGGACTTTAGTGGCAATTGCGGTTGTCTGCGCTGAGAAGGAGAGCAAACTGTCGAAGGTTACGGTTACACCCAAAATTTTGGGATTGATTACCGTCGGAATTGGTGTGTCGCTGACTTTTACCTCAAGGGACAGCTTGACCTCATTTGTCCAGGTGGTAAAGAGGGTCGCCGTGGACTTTGTGGGGGAAAGTTAGAGATTCCTCGCACTGAAAAAGCGAGAAAGTTCGGTGAGGCAGTTGTTCACTTTAGAGCACAGGCCATCGACGTCATTTCCCGACGCCATTATCATGCAGTCGTCAGCGTATGTGACCAAGAAAACTCCCTCTGGTGGCTGGGGGAGTTTCGAGATGTGGAAGTTGAACAGGAAGGGTGAAAGGACACCACCCTGCGAAGCACCTTGCTTAATCTTCCTCTGTCACGAAAAATCACTGACGAGTGTCGACCGCTCTGATAGTTGGCGAACTACCTCTCTTCAGCCCCGGCGGGAGTGTCGATTGATAAATTTCATCTAGTAGCGTGGAATGGCTGACTCTATCGAAAGCTTTGTTCAGGTCCAACGCTACTAGGACAGTCCTGTGAGTGCTGTGGTGGTGCTATGCACTCGACGGAAACCATGCTGATGTGGGGCTGGGACCAGGTATTTCGTAAAGAGTGAGAGTGGGAGGGATTCAAGTGTCTTCACTACTGGGTAAAGGAGTTATCGGGCAATAAGATTCCCCTTGGTTGGCGGGTTTCCCAGGTTTCAGTAGTGGGACCACTCTCCTTGCTTTCCACTTGTCAGCGATAATGAGAGTGGCTAAGGACAGATTGAAGACCCTTGTGAGAAATCCTACTCCCAATGGTTCCAGGTGCTTCAGCATCAGCACGTTCAGGCCGTCGGGGCCAATGGCTTTTGATGATTTTGATTTATTGGTGGCCCTCTGAACCTCATCGCTGAAGAAAGCAAGTGGGGCACTGTCATTAGTCAGTTTGTGCAGCCGCGTGGTGGCACGACGCTTGGCTCTGTCGGCCGGAGGATGCAGTGTAAAAAGTCGGCTAAAATAGCGCGCGTCGCTTCGGGTCCGACGAAGTACAACCGTTGAGGGTGATCGCCACCTTGTCTGTGTGCTTCGTCGGGTTCGACAAAGACCTAACGGTGGACCAGAGCTTACAGGTCTTCAGGTGCTTAGGTGCATTTGGTCCGCTTATGTTGGTTTACCAGTTGCCGGGTCTCCCCGGGATCGATCTGGCGTAGAAGGTCACGCTCGTTTGCTAAACTGGCTGCTTCGGCTGGGAAATTGGGACGGATTTCCTTGAGCCTTCCAGCGGGAATGAGGCGAGCCGCAGCAGCTGTGGGCACCTTGCGAAATGCGCCACCGACAACTAGCCCTGTCTAGTGAGCAGGCAGTACCCGTCACAGGTAACGGTTTAAGCCGGTGTAACCGCAGATGGGCGCTCTCCAATCGTTTTCATCGAGCCTGGCGTCAGTTAAATGCGAAATATTATTGGGAAAGTATTGTGAAAGTTGTTTTGAAGCCGGGGGCAAACAAACATTTTGGTGGCAAACTATGAACGTTTCAACAGGACTCGGCACCGTCTCACTCGAGTGAACCAGGAATAGCTAAAAAAACAACGTTCTGAACTTCATAACGTCCACACAATGGCTCGCAAAATCCACCAGACGCGAATCCGATGGATTATTCTCCTGGGGCGAGTTTTGAGAGCAAGGTCCGAACTAAAAGATTTACCAGTTTCGAGGCGCTGAAAAAAGTCATAGTCCGTGAGTGGGCCAAAATACCTGCAAGTCACATTCGGGCAGCTTGCGATTCATTTCTGGACCGTCTCAAGGCAATAGTCAAGGCAAAAGGTGGTCATATCGAGCAAAAGTAATTTTCCAAACTACATTTATGGCCTTTTTAATTGCTTTCACTTCAAGTGCCGGACCCTGTTTGCAATATTGTGAACTTAACTCCACGAGTAACTAGTTGCATGAGTATATATATACATTTATACATATATGTATATGTATATATATATATATGTATATGTATATATATATATATGTATATGTATATATATATATATGTATATGTATATGTATATATATATATATATATATATATATATATATATACTATACATCATTTTTGGGTATTAGGCTGAGCTCCTCCTCTTATCTGTGGAGTGCGTCATGATGTTGTTCAACAAATGGAGGGACCTACAGTTTTAAGCCGACTTTTAATGTGAAATATTTTTTATGAGGAGCTTTTTCAAGGCAGAAATAAACTTGGAGGTTTGCCATTGCCTGCCGAGGGGCGTCCGCTATTAGAAAAAACTTTTTCTTCATTTTGGTGTTTTACTGAGTTTCGAACCTACGTCGTCTTCCGAACGGTAGTCGTGCACCAACTCAATCGGCTACGCCGGCCGCCAACAAGTACATGAGTACTACAATCGAGATTGATGATATATTCAGTAATCTTATAACACCAATGATGAAAGAGAAAATACGTTTGCGTTCTAACGCAGAAGCCAAAAGAGTATTTGATAAGTGCAATAGAGAATATCCCAAGAGGTAAAACAAAAACTGGGAAGTAGAAACTGAAGGGGTGCTTTCTTTCTAAGGGTATTTGTAACAGTACTAGAGTTAGCTGTCATACGAGAAATCTGGGATATTTTTGAAGACAATTGGCGAAAGTCATTCAATTCTATCGATAAACAATTACGTGGTACAATTGTGCGGAAGATGTCCATTTCGGCAAAACATAAAATAAAAATTGGAAATATATGGTATGCAAATTGGGTTGCTGCTGATATGAAAGCGTCATATTTGTACAATCTGCAGATGTATACGGGAAAGCTTCCTAGTTGAATTGTAGGAACACATAATAGTGCACGTATTGTTAAAGAACTCGCTGAGCCTTTGTTTGTATTTGGAGGGGCATAACTACTGATAATTTTTTCTCAAATTATGATCTGGCAGAGTTATTTCTTACAAAAAATATACTGTCAGAAAATACAAAACGGACAGATCCAACGAATTGAAATTATAACAAATCGGAAGGAGTATTCTTCGATATTTTCTTTCACATATATAACTGTCTTTTGAACATGCAGACAATTTTGTTTCTAATGAAGTTTATTTCAAGCTTATTATATTTATGGACTATAATGGAATTAAAACAGCAATAGACCATAGTGACAAACTTAACTCATGTGGCAAACGAACTGCATGTTGACCGTTTAGAATATTTATAAATATGCCCTAAATGCATTTATAATCCTTACATAGAAGAACCCTGAATGGAAACTTTCAAGCTCATCTCGAAGAAAGGTCTTTATATTATATTAAATCTTGGACAAAAATTTGCTGAACCAAACATGAGACAACGTTTGCTAAAGGAAGATAAACTCGTTCCAACCTTACCACGAGCTTTTCGGCTTGTGGTGTTGCAGCTGAAATAGAAAAAAAAATGTAAAAAGTTCACAACAAAAGATGGAATAAAACGTGTTCATTGTTTTCTATGTCTTAGAAATAAATATTGAAAATAAATTGTTTGTAATGAACATGCAACTGAAGAAAAGAAAATCGGTAGTCCACAACACATTATGGATGGTGAGACGCCCCCATCCCAAATAGTTTGTGGCCATAATGGAAAGTTTAGACCTTGTTACTTACATCAACGTCACTTGACAACGTGTCCAATAATTTTTTTTTTGTTTCTTCCCCAATTTCAATTTTGATTTTTTGCTTTATAAAATCATTGTCTTTATACGTAGGCAAATGTTTTTCTAACTCTTTTTCAGATGCCTCGCGATCAACCGTACTGCCTTTTAAATCAAATTTTCTGGAAAATAGTAGTAGTTTTACACTAAAGTATTATTAGTGAAATTTTAAACTTACTTGTGAATCGTTAGATGTGAACTGAATACGTTACGCATAACCACAAAATAATACTGCCCGCTCTCAACAGTTATCCTATACATACCTAAATACTGCGGTAAGAGAGTTTTGCCATGCTTCTCTACGACATACTAAAAAGTAGACAAACATATTACAAAAAATGTAAAATAAACATAATCAATTGAAATTTATGAAATACAAATGTAGTATTAACATCTTTTTGTTACTGTTTTCGAATATAATCACAGCGAACTAAAGTCGGAAGAAACGTTTAGTTTCTGTAGAATCGAAGTAAATGGTTTATGTAAACTGATTACTTTTATGATATGTTTTTAATACATATGTATGTATTTTATATTTCCTGTTAAAATAACAACACTTACGGGATGATATTGTTTTAAGAACGCATGCATACGCTCAATTTCCTCGGATGTCAAGCTTTTAATTATGAAAAATTTATCATAGCTTTGGTAGAATTGTGCACCAGATTTTCCGGATGACTCAATGCGTACAGGCTGAGAACGAGTTAATGATTCGCGGTAATCAACGTCATCAACGCTAAACCTTTCACGCAAATTCCGAAATACCAAAGGGCAGTATTCTTTGACTTTAAAGTGTGACGGCATGTTTTCCCTGTAATCATAGCAGTTAATCACACCCTTTATAGTAATATTTGGGAGATTAGTTGTTCCGCAATATGTGGAAAATAATTATTATTAATTGTAATGACTACCTATTAAAAATTTTGTTTACCAATCTGGTCATTGATTAATTGACATGATCTCTGCCTTTTAATGATCAATAACCATATGTAATTTAAAAAAATCAAAAAGTAATCATGATTATTAACCATTGAAAGAAAAAAATATGATTTAATCAAAAACAATATATATAAATATATATATTGTATAATTGGCGCGTACACCCTTTTTGGGTGTTTAGCCGAGCTCCTCTTCCTATTTGTGGTGTGCGTCTTGATATTGTTCCACAAATGGAGGGACCTACAGCTTCAAGTCGACTCCGAACGGCAGATATTTTTATGAGGAGCTTTTTCAGGGCAGAAATACACTCGGAGGTTTGCCATTGGCTGCCGAGGGGCGACCGCTATTAGAAAAATGTTTTCATTAATTTTGGTTTCACCGAGATTCGAACCAACGTTCTCTCTGTGAATTCCGAATGGTAATCACGCACCAATCCATTCGGCTACGGCGGCATCAAAAACAATAAGGCAATAGTTTTTCCGGAAATAGCGATTTTTATTGATTATTTTTAACTATAGTCATATAGAATACAGAATTATATAAAGCCTACATAAAATCTATATTAATAAGCCTTCAAAAATATCATTCCGTTTTTATAATACGGAATTTTCGAAAACAAAGTCGGTTAAGAAATGACGTTTGGAGCACTTCCGTAAAAGAAAAAAGGCTTTCAACAAGGCAGCTTTTTTTAATAACTCGTAATATTCTTAGCTGTCGATGAATCGCTGATTTTAGATTAAAATTTCTCATGCTGTCTTTGTTGGGAGAAACTTGCTCAGTACTCACACCATATTCACCATCTGAAATTCGAGTTATTTTCAAATTAACATATTCGTGAAACAATTCGTTAAAATTCATTTAACATCGTCTCTGATAAATTTACACTGCCTTGACATAGTAGTTAAAATTATGAATCTTAAAATAGAGTTTTCTATTTTGTATAAATAAATAAATCGGAGTCAACACTACTGCAGTAATGGCAATGCTAGCTTCAGAAGCTAAGGCCTCCCGAAGTTCAGAGCAGGCGACTGCAAAAGGGGTCTGCTCTTCACTTTAAAAGTGGCCTCATGTTATAGAACATCTGGTCATCTAGAAATCTGGTCAAGTAACGTAGACTAACAATGGAAGCGCTGAATCGCTTATCCAGCTAAGTAGAGTCACGGGCAGAGCACGTGAGGTGTTGGCAGTTAGTGAGTCAGTTCTCTTAGCTCGCTTAGCATTAACAGCAGGGGAAATACAGTTTAATATAAAGAAACCTGAGGAACACCAATCAAAGAAGTAAACAACGCCATTTTCGCCTGCTGGAACCAAGGATTTAATTACTTAACTGCGAGGAAATAATTACTTTTAGCATGAAACTGTAGGTAGAGTACTCCTTAGTACTCCGGGCCGCACAACGAAATGATAGGTCCAACGATCTTCCCACACCGCTAGTAGTTTCATCGCAGTTTACTCCTTCTATCCCTCGAGCTTTTCCCTCATAAACATAGAACAGCCTTTGGAAATCAATACTCGAAAGGCTTCGGCATGCAACTAGCACAAAAAAGGCAACGCGATAGTGATCGCTTTAATAATAACAAAATACACCTTATAAACCATTTAGATCAATGTCCGTCAACCGAGAATTATGAGGATGCCGACTGGTGCAACATTACAACAAGAGTTCAGACCCTGTGGAAATATCCGACGAGATTAATTTTTAGAAGTAAATCCCTGCTACCATTCGGGATGCCAGGACATTCGAAAGAAGGAAGGAAGGAACTAAAATTTCTGGTATACAAGGGTGCATCGAAAAATTATGTAAAAGCTGTAAACTGGAAGGGTATAAAACCTATTTCTCATCCATTTTTGATTAGCTCCGAGGCCGAGCATCTTTCAGTGAGCTATTGACGACGCACACTGGGGATTTTTGTACAGAGATGCGGAAAAAAGTATACATCCCAAAAAATATTTACATTTTTACTGCTAACGAAGTTGTATATATTTGTGTATGAAGAGAACATGCTTAAAAACTATTTCTTTAAAAAATATTTTTTTCATAAATTTTTTTTTCATAAATTTTTTTTTTTTTTTTTTTTTTTTTGTAATATAATCCAGCAAATATTTACGCACAGGATACATGTAAGTTCATAATTCTGAATTACCCTTAAAATGTCAAAACAAAATTAAAAGTGTTTCGTTATCATTATGCACACACTAGAAAGCGTTTAGTTATTATCATTGCCAAAAAATAATCAGTGGCGCCTGGTGGCACCTGGTGGCACCTGCAATTGATTAAAACTGAAAGAGACGCTATTAAGCAACACGTTGATACTAGTTTCTGACCGTAGGTAAATGTAGCTCAACTTGCAGATACAACAATATGAAGGAATATGATTTTTTTTTTTTTTTTCGTAAAATTAATTATAAATAAATAATCAAATGCTTCACAGCCTTTGTTCTTCCGGCTAAAATATATAAAAATATCGTACCCTAAATGAAAAATAAAAAATTCGAAGTCGGCTCAAGCAAAAGGAAAAAAAACCACCTTGGGCTGTGAAGTTTTTTCTTAGTCAGTTCAATACCATAAAAAAATTATACTTTTGACATATCTATAAAACAAAAACTGTAAGTAGGAGTTTAGTAATTCTTTTTGATTTTATTGTTGGTTCTATTCTGGAATTTAGAAATACCATTAAACAGTGCGTAGGTGGTATGTTGCAAATTTGACTTTTTTCCGCAAAATCCCCAGTGTGCGACGTACTGAGAAAGAAAATCGGGAAACATGTCACTTTTATATAGATGACATTATCATATTTCCCAATGAGTACGAAACTTACTTACAGGACGTCAGCCGAGTGCTTGAAAAATTGTATTTAACTAGCATATGAGTTTTTTCAGAAAACACCGATATTTTTAAGTCGGAGGTTGAATTGCAAGGATTTGTTATTTCGAAAGATGGTATTAGAACAACAAAGGATAAAGTAAAGGTTTCGAGAACACTCCACGCATTGTGTTCCTTTTTAGGCTAGTCTAGTTACTGTAGGCGCTTTATTTAAGATTAAGCTCTACCGCCGTAGCCTAATGGGTTTGCGCGTGAGTACCATTCGGGATTCGGAGTAAGCGGGTTCGAATCGCGGTGAAACACCAAAATTAAGAAAAAGTTTTTTGTAATACCGCTCGCCCCTCGGCAGGCAATGGCAAAGCTCCAAGTGTATTTCTGCCATGAAAAAGCCCCTCATAAAAAATATCTACCGTTCGCCAACATCGAGACGCACGCCACAAATAGGAGGAGGAGCTTGGTTGAACACTCAAAAAGGCTGCAAGCGTCAATTATACATATATATACATATATATGTATATGTTCTGATAGACAAGGCCTCAAACTTACCTTTTCAATTAAGTGGTAAAAAGAATTCGTGGAAGAGTTTTTCCTTAAGTGTCATTACAAGACATGCAAAGAAAACGTTGTCGCTGAAGCATTATCAAGGCAACATATAAACAGTTTGAAACCTTGTCTTAATCAGACGCCTAGACTCTACGGAACCTGATCAACCCATTCGGAAATCAAATTGTTCTTGAAAGTGGTGATACAAATTAAAAAATTATAACAATTATTATCCAAATGCAAACTGCACCACAACTCAGACTCACAACCCTCCTGCTCCAATCCGAGTGCGGGGACAAACCAGCAGCTCTTGGTCTTCCGCACAGTCTGTTCCGTGTGTCAGACCAGGGTTCCTCGTAACCTGAAATCGGTTAAGTGTAATTCTTGCAATGGCTGGTGGCACTTTCGGCGGTGCTCTGGTCTGCGCACTAAACGTGAATGGACACGCAACAGCAGACAGACAACCACACGCGTCCCTCACACACCGCTTACGACAATACTCCCGAGGAGCTTCAAGCTCCTTCAACTTAACTGGAACGGACTCATGAGGAAGATAGATGAGATAGTCGACTTCAAGAGTCGGCATGGAATCAAAATACCTACGGTCCAAGAGACAAAACTGCCCGCTAGCTCTTTCCTGATTACCAAGGATGGCTATAACGCGCAAGAAAGGATCACAAGCGAGACAGCGGTGCAAGCCTAGTTTATAGTTCACCACACAGTGCAGTATCGACTTATCGATCATCTTAGCATCTTAGAACGTCAAGCTATAGCTGTCTGGTCAGGCGATGCCGAACTCGAAATGTTTAACATATATATACCACCTGTATCCTGTTGCCCAGCAATATATCACCCTGAAAGTGGTACATTCATCAGAGATGAAAACCGACTCAGCACAGTCAACAACAATGCCCCCACCCAGGTAGTGGGCAATTGCAGCATTTCGCCTGACATCACAATTGCTGGCGCTGGCCTGACAAATAGCACAACCTAGTGACCTATGCTATCCCTTGCATCAAAAAACTTGCCTATTATCATCTCGATTGAGAGACCTGCCGAATTTGTTTCCGCGGATCAGCGGTCATACATCAACTTCAACAAAGCTGATTGGACCAGATTCGCAGAATTTACTGAAGACATCTTCGCCGCTCTCCCCATCCCCACCGATGTGCGCGCAGGCGAACGCGCATTCCACAAGGCGGTCACAGCGGCCGCGGTTCGCTTCATACCCACTGGAACGATCCGGGACATTCGTCCTAATTTCTCAGCTAAAGCAGCTGTTCTGGCGAACGCAAAAGGGATCTTAATTTGGAGATACGGTAACTGGTAACCCGAAATAAGCGGAACAAATGGGAAGAGCATTTGAAGTCCTGCAACTTCACCTCTGGTGTGAGCAAGCTCTGGTTCACCGAAAGGTCCCTGTCGAACCCGACGAAGCACAACGACACGGTGGATATCACCTTCAGCGGTCGTGCTTCATCGGATCCGAAAAGATGCGCGAGCTATCTTAACCGGCTATTAATTCCGCATCCTCCGGCCGACGATCCAAACGTAGTGCTACCAGACGGCTGCACAAACTGACATACAACAGTGTGCCACTTGCTTTCTCCAGCGATGAGGTTCAGGGGGCTATCAAACTCATGAAACCATCCAAAGCGATTGGCCCTGACGGACTAAACATGCTGATGCTGAAAAAGCTGGGTCCATTGGGAGTAGAATATCTCACCAAGGTCTTCAACTAGTCTTCGGCCACTCTCATCATTCCTGATATGTGGAAATTAGGGAGAGTGGTCCCACTACTGAAACCTGGGAAATCCGCCAACCAAGGGGAATCTTATCGTCCGATAACTCACACTTAAAGCCCTCCTACTCTCACTCTACACGAAACACCTGGCCCCAGCCCCACATCAGCACGGTTTCCGTCGAGTGCATAGCACCACCACGGCACTCACCGTCATTAACACCCAGATAAACCGCGGGCTTAACCAAAACCGCCCCTGCGAGAGGACTGTCCTAGTAGCGCTGGACCTGAAGAAGGCTTTCGCCACTATTAGCCACTCCACGCTAGTAGATGAAATTTTACAGTCGACAATCCCGACAGGGCTGAAGACGTGGTCCACGAGCTATCTGCATTCGTCAGTAATATTTCGAGACCAAATCTCTAAACAGAGGAAGAGAAAGCAAGGAGTCCGCAGGTTGGTGTCCTTTCACCCTTGCTTTTCAACTTCTGTATCTCGAAGCTCCCCCAGCCACCAGAGGGAGTCCCTGGTCTCCTACGCCGACGACTGCACGATAATGGCGTCGGGCAATGACATTGAGGGCCACATTCCCATGGCAGCCGGTTCTACGCACCGGAATGACTCGGGTTTTTCCCAAGGGCTGCCGCCCCAGTATACTAGCCCTGTCTAGTGAAACACACATCATCCCACCCCTTACGTCACAGGAGCAAACTCTCGCAGCAATCCTGCCCCAAATGCTTCTCCTCAGGGCTGGAATCGAATCCAACCTTGGGCCAGAAATATTCTACTGCTGCGTCTGCCACAAACGGCTTCACCCGAACTCCACCTCGGTTAGGTGTAACAAGTGTAACGGGTGGAGCCACCTTAAGACCTGCTCTGGTCTTAAGTCACATAGGGAGTTGTCCACACGGTATGTGGCCACGTATTGCTGCAGAGCTCTGCACCCACTACCGCCCCCGAGGCGATCCTAATTTAATTTTAAAAAAGCTAATTGGGCCGGCTTCACGGAATTCACCGAGGACACCTTCGCTGCTCTTCCCATCCCCACTGATGTGCGCGTAGGCGAACGCGCATTCCACAAGGTGCTCACAGCTGCTGCGGCTCGCTTCATTCCAGCTGGAAGCTATAGGACATCCGTCTTCATTTCCCAGCCGAAGCAGCCAGTTTAGCAAACGAGCGTGACCACCTACGCCAGGCCGATCCCGGGGATCCCCGCATAAGGGATCTCAATTTGGAGATCCGGTAACTGGTAAATCAGCATAAGCGGACTAAATGGGTTGAGCACCTGAAGACCTGTAACCTCACCTCTGGGGTGAGTAAGCTCTGGTCCACCGTCAGGTCCCTGTCAAACCCGACGAAGCACAACGACAAGGTGGCTATCACATTAAACGGTTGTACTTCGTCGGACCCGAAGAGATGCGCGAGCTATTTTAGCCGGCTTTTAATACTGCATCCTCCGGGCGACAGAACCAAACGTCGTGCTACCAAAAGGCTGCACAAACTGACAAACGACAGTGCGCCACTTACTTTCTCCGGTGATGAGGTTCACGGGCCATCAACAAGTCGAAATCATCGAAAGCCATTGGCCCTGACGGTTTAAACGCGCTGATGCTGAAGCATCTGGGACCCCTGGGAGTAGGATTCCTCACTTGGGTTTTCAATCTGTCCCTGGCCAATCTCATCAGCCCTGACAAGTGGAAAGCAGGGGAGTCTTATCGGCCGATAACTCTCCTTTCCCCAGTAGTGAAGACACTTGAAGCCCCCCTACTCCCACTCTACACGAAACACCTGGCCCCAGCCCTACATCAGCACGGTTTCCGAAGAGTGCACAGCACCACCACTGCACTCACCGCCATAAACGCCCAGATAAATCGCGGGCTTAACCAAAACCGCCCCTGCGAGAGGACTGTCCTAGTAGCGTTGGACTTGAAGAAGGCTTTCGATACAGTCAGCCACTCCACGCTACTAGATGATATTTATCAGTCGACACTCCCGCCAGGGCTGAAGAGGTGGTCCGCGAACTATCTGAGCGGTCGGCACTCGTCAGTGATATTTCGAGATCAAACGTCAAAGCAGAGAAAGATTAAACAAGGTGTACCGCAGGGTGGTGTCCTTTCTCCCTTGCTGTTCAATTTCTACATCTTGAAGCTCCCCCAACCACCAGCGGGAGTTTCCCTGATCTCATACGCTCACGACTGGACGATAATGGCGTCGGGCAATGACATCGATGGCCTGTGTTCCAAAGTGAAAAACTACCTCACCGACCTTTCTCGCTTTTTCACTGCGAGGAATCTCCAACTCTCCCCCACCAAGTCCACGGCGACCCTCTTTACCACCTGGACAAAGGAGGTCAAGCTGTCCCTTAAGGTAAAAGTCGATGGTACACCAATTCCGACGGTAAATAACCCCAAAATTTTGGGTGTAACCTTTGACAGCTTGCTTTCTCTCTCTGCGCACACAACCGCAATTGCCACTAAAGTCCAAAATCGCAACAAGGTCCTCAAGTCGCTGGCCGGCAGCACTTGGGGCAAAGACAAAGAACTGTTGCTTTCGACATTTAAGGCAATTGGCTGGCCGGTTCTAAACTGTGCTGCGCCTCTCTGGTCGCCTGGAACTAGTGATTCGCAGTGGACAAAGCTACAGACTTGTCAAAATACCGCCATTCGGACAGCGACCGGGTGCCTCCTGATGTCACCCATCCAACATCTTCACAACGAGGCACAAATGCTCCCAGTAGTGGAGCATAACAAACTGCTCAGCAAGCAGTTCCTGCTTGGATGTTACCGTAGGTTTCACTCCTGCAGACACTTGCTTCAGCCTGAGCCGCCTCCTAGGCACGTCAGGAGACACCTCCTAGACTACGCTGACGAAATCCAGGACAAAACTGACAAAAACCCACTGGACCGGACAGTATTTAGACAGTCAATAAGCGACATTCACCGGGAGACCGTTACCACCTTCATGAACTCCCGTCCTGTGAATGCCGTAATCGGAGTCCAACCACCACCTATTGCAGACGAAGAGCTCCAGCTTCCCCGTGAGACTCGTGTAACACTGGCACAGCTACGTTCTGAATACTGTAGCAGGTTAAACTCTTACATATCCACAATCGACCCCGACATACCAAACACAGGTCCGGCATGTGAAGGTACCCCGCACGACACTAACCACCTCTTCACATGCACCATTAAACCGACTCATCTAACCCCCCTCTCCCTCTGGACCCAACCTGTCGAAACAGCATGTTTCCTGGGCCTACCCCTAGATGAGCTAGACGAAGACGAACGATGATGTGCCTACACTGACAGGGCTACCTATGCTGTTAAAACAACAACAACAAGGGCCTGTGTGCCAAATTGAACAACTACCTCACCTGTCTTTCTCGCTTCTTCACCGCGAGGAATCTACAACTTTCACCCACGAAGACCACGGCGATCCTCTTTACCACCTGGACAAAGGAGGTCAAACTGTAACTTAAGGTAAAGGTCGACGACACACCAATACCGACTGTTAATAACCCCAACATATTGATAGTTACCTTCGGCAGTTAGCTTTTAGGAACCTTTTCAATTACGGCGGCGAGATCCAGGACAAAACAGATAGACAATTACTGGGCCGGACAGTGTACATACAGACTATAAACGGCATTCATTGGGAGACACTTATTACTTTCTTAAGCTCCCGACCGCCGAATGCCGTTATCAGAGTCCAACCACCACCTATAGCAGACGAAGAGCCCCAGCTAACCCGAGAGTGTCGGGTAACCTTGGCACAATTACGTTCTGGGTACCGTAGATGAGCTAAACGAAGACGACCAGTGATCTGCATAACACAACAAAAACAACGCCAATCAATACCAAGCCTGGAGAAATTCTACATCTGGGTATTTTTCAACGGACTATAAACATTACTTAACTTGCTTCGAAAAATTTTCAAAATTTGCTGTAGTTCAGTCCATTGCCTCTAGGTCAACCGTCGATTTAAAGGAGCTGTTGACCCAAATTATGAGTTTCTTCAAATACACTGAAAGCCTTGTTTATGATACTGTCGAATCGCTAAATTCTATCACAATTAAATATTTGGTAAAAGATCATTGCAATATTTCGATATTTACCCATTCAGCTACGGCGGCCCCCAAAATATCAAAATCCGAATATCTGGACGAAATTAAAAACAGCCTAGTCAAAGCGTAAAACTCTGCACTAAGTTACCGTTCTAGAAATAGGCAAACAAAAATTCTTAAGCCAGGTAAAATTTAATAGAGTTACATAAACTATACACAGGAAAAGTATTGGAAACGGATTTGGGAACCACAGTCCCTATTTGCGGCAATTGTATATTATACTGACACAGTTTATATCCTTATATCGGATGGAGAAGTTGCAATCCCGCCCTCAAATACGTAGCGGGATCTCAATTACTTCAACCAACTTTAAACACTTACATTAATAGCCAGCTCCAAGTTAAAACAAACCTGTTAACTGACACCGTAAACAGAATAAATAATTCACCGAAGAAACATGAGCTCGACACTGGATACCTATTTAAACTGTTATCAACAAGGAATAAATCCAATATTGTTAATTAGTGATGAGATTTAAAAAATGTATTGTTTTTCAGTAAACATTGACTACTTCATCAATTCCGGCTGATATTGATCACTTTGAATCGAAAAGTGCTAAATTTGTCATTAAACATTTCATAGTAAGTTCGTTTTTCTTGTTAATTTTTATTTTGCATTGAACTTTGCATATGTAATCTTTATTTTTTTAATTTTATTTTTTTAATTTTTTCATTCTACTGTTTATTATAACTAAAGTTTTGTAAATTATTAATAAGTATTATTTATGTGCGCCCTTTACAGTTTACACCTTTACAATTGTTTTTTTTTTTTTGTCACCATATTAGCCAACATTATCAACACGCGCCGGAAATGAAACGTTAACGTTGCAGTATTAAGCACGTTATTAAGAAATCCGTGGACGTCTCCTATTCTAACGGGAGAATAGTTAACATGCTACAGCAATAGACAGCTAAAACAACCTAAACTAAATAATATAAACGCAGCGCAACCCACAACAAAAGCAAAAAATAAGAAGCGCAGCTAAAGTAACGTAAGCGCGTGTAAGCAATACCAAGCACAAGAAGTCCGACATCGTGAGAATCGCTGATCCGGCTATTAGAGTCACACGGCAGTCCACATGAGGTGTTGGCAGTTAGGGAGTTAGATATTCAGGTGAAGACACCGATCCAATCATTTCTGTTAACCCGCTCAGCATTAACAGCCGACAAGGGAAATGAAGTTTAATAGAAAGAAATTTGTATTACTTGCATGTCGGATTTGGATTTAGAGAAAAGAAAATTGTTCTACAACTGAGACCTCAAGCAGCCCTATGTTTCAAAGGCAAATAAAGAGGGAAAATTAATAGCAATCAAATTATATCTTTTGATATTTTTTTTTTATTATTTCTGCTAATTTGAAGAAATCATGATTGTTTTTTGATTATTTTTAATTACGCAGGTCTAGATGGGTTTTTGTTTTGTTAAAAATGGTTTCCGATGTATTTTTGTGCGCGGAACACTCAGGTCCAAAGTGTCCGTCATGGTTTTGAAAAAAATTTGTGTGAATTTCTATAAAACGGGGTTTTTTTTAAAAAAAAAGAAAAGACTTTGAGTGATATGGGGTTAACACTTCAAGGTGCTGTGATTACGATGTAATTGCGAATTATTATGAGCTTAGCTTATAAAAATAACTACTGGGGGATTTTTGGGGTCGTTGACTCAAAATCCGATGTAATTGTTTTTAAATCCAGAATTGTGACAGCGCGCAAAAATATATCGGAACCCTTTAAAAAACACAATTTTGTTCACTAGTGTTATAATCGATTACTAGTTCCTGGCTTAAAAAGATATTAATTTAATAATTATGTCAGTTAAATCGTTTGATTACTAATTGCAATATAAAAATATACATATCAGAGCTGTAGGAAACAGGAAATCAGGATGAATATTTACAATTAAGCTTTTTACATACTTATTAAACAGGTGATTATCAACTTTGATTTTTGAATATGCTCGAAAATCATCCGGCAAAAGCATCACAGGAATATTAACATGACTTAGTTCATTTATCTAGAATTGTGTGAAATGTCAAATACAAAGAGAACATTAATAGAAAATATAACAAAGATGTGTGGAAAAATAGCGGTGATTCTTACCGTATGATTAATACCCCACATGAAAACACTTAAAATCGGTTCATTAGCTCTAAAAAGCTTTACTTTTTGATGTTTTACGCGGAAATGTTTCTTTTTCAAAATACGCGGCTGCGAAGAAGACATTTTCTTGTCCATGCTATCCAAGGGAGTCTTAGTTTGAAATTGTTTAATCGATTTTACGCCGTATTTGTCCTTTTGGTCGAAAGTGCCACATCAAATTTTTATTCGTAAAAAATTGGGCCTATTCCGTATATTTCTTAGATCGTAGAAATGCTGAACTTAATGTGGGTATGGTAAATTTAAAAAATTTGACCTGAAAAATTCTGAAAAAGAACACAGAAATTAGTTCGAATGGAAAATTCAAGCCAAATATTAAATAAATGTAATGAGTTTCATAAAATATTAAAAAAAAAAACGTAACTAGCCTGCAACATCCATGACAGTAATTTGACCGATCATATCATAGTCACTGATGATAGAAATATTCGACAATTATCGGAGCAAAGCTCCTATCACATTCTTAATGCCACTGTGAAGTGAAAGCCCTGATGGAGGCATTTTTAAACATGTGATTTTACATATACAGTGAGTCAATAAAGTTTAAGTACACCTTGTTATTTCTTACAAACACTAAGAATTATCATAGTTATGTTAAAAAAAACTTCATGCAATATCTTTGTATCATTAAAAGAGTACATTGTTGTCATGAAAACCGGTTTTTTTTGTTGTTCCCGTTATACATTTTAGATGCATACGTAAAATAACCCTCAATGAGCGCTAAAATTACGCAAAAAAAGTTTAAGTACAACACGCAAATATGTATTGCTGCGTTGTTGTTTTTGTAAAAATAACGGATTTAAATTTGTTTGAGCTTTAGCAAACAAGTGTAGAAATGCGTTTGAAGCATTTTATTATTGATAATTTGTACAGGCCCTAGTTCAAAGTGGACGAAATGGGAAAAGGTAAAGAAATATCGATGGAAATAAGAAAACTGATCATCAAATTGTATTTGGAAAAAAATCATTGCGTGAAATTGGAAGAATTGTTGGAAAAACACATTCTAGCGTACAAAATATTATTAACTTTCACAACAGCAATGGAAATGTGCAAAGGAAACCACGTTCTGGTCGCCCAAAAAAATTTTCCGAACGGGAAGAGAGATATATTTTGAATGCCATCAAAGCTGATCCCAAAAAATCTGCTCCAAAAATACGTGATGAATTGCTACAAGGAACTGCAACAAGCGTCAATCCTCAGACCATTAGAAATGTACTTCATAAAGCTGGTTACAATGGAAGAGTTCCACGTAGAAAACCTCTAATATCACCTATTAATAAAAAAAAACGTTTGGATTTTGCAAAGGAGCACTTAGAAAAGCCAGATTCCTTTTGGGATAACGTATTATTTAGCGATGAATCGAAATATAATATTTATGGACCGGATGGAGCGACGAAAATATGGAGAAAGCCTAATGAGGAGAAGCAGATAAAAAATTTAATACCGACTGTCAAACTGTGTATGGCGGCAGCTGGTGTGGGTAAAATGGTCTTTATTGAAACTACTATGGATAAGCATTCATATCTAAGCATTTTACGCAGCAACCTTAAGCAAAGTGCAACGCGATTGGGGGCTCGATGAAAATACATTTCTTTTTCAGCAGGATAACGACCCCAAGCACGCGTCATATTTAGTTAAGGAATGGCTCCTTTACAACTGCAAACAACTGCATACTCCCCCACAATCACCGGACCTAAATCCCATTGAACATGTCTGGGATTTGTTAGAAAAAAGAATTTGGAAACATAATATAACCTCAAAGGGATCGCTTAAAAATGCGTTATCAGAGGAGTGGGGCAAAATCGCAGAAAATGACACTAAAAGGTTAGTGAGAAGCATGCGTAGACGCTTACAAGCTGTTATCGATGCAGGTGGAGGACCAACAAAATATTAATTTATTCCACGCTTTTTGTTTTTGTTCTTTTTTTAATATTATTTATAAAGTGTACTTAAACTTTTTTTATGTGAAATCACGATAGTGCAAAGTTTTTTGTTTATTATTTTTTAAAGCTAGTATGTAATGAATTGAAAAGAATGATTTTATGTTCCTTACTTTATTTACAATGTGAAATATACAAGCTCTAATAAATTTTTATGTAAATTGAATGAAACATATGAATTTTTTTATCTGACTGATGTGTGTACTTAAACTTTATTGACTCACTGTATCTCTAACTTATGAATTTTCTCGACAATTTGAACACATACTTCTCACCCTAATACTTTTTTGTAGTCAATGATGAAATTAATATTCATCATGTTCGGCAATTCACGATTGATGTAATTTCAAATCACACTTGACTAATCATACGTATCCATCCCAAATAAATGAAAATTGAACAATTATATTTTTCCTCTTTATCATTTTAAAATTCTATAAATATCTAATTATCTTTTTTTACTATTATTCGAACTCTTGCAGCCCGGTATTTGCTATCTTCTCGGGCGCTATTACAAAATTTTGCCAGCCCTCCGACACATTGAGTAGTCCACTTTTCGGATGGACACCTTGCACTCACGCATTAATTTGGTTTGGTCCGTCATTTCTGGTTTACCAGTGATCAGAAAGTTTCTGTTTTTAATAATGTTTTTTGGAATGAAAAAACAAAAGGTTGTAAAATACTTAGATCAATTTCTAATACTGACGACACGCGCGCGCTTTTGTGGTGCATTAGATAATTTTAAATTTTGTATTACGCAATTCTGGCATTATTTGTTTCACTCTTGTTCTTAGTTTTGCCATAAATTCTGTGACAAATTTTACAATGCATACGGAGAGAACAAATTCACAGCAAAAAGTTCCGTATTTTTGTTTTTGTTCGCATGTATTGTCTACTCATAAATTATACTCAGTTTAGTGGCAAATTTCGCTTGTTAACACTGAAGTGGGGAGCTAGATATAATGGCCCTACAGTGATTGCATTACATACGTGTAGTAAAAGTGCAACGAATTACTGAGAAAAACTTAATATTTTGGGAACGTTTGTTTACCGCACGATCATTTTCCCAAACGTCTGAAGTTACAAACAGCAGCTTCACGAAAATATTTTTTTCACAGATGAGAAAATTTTCACTGTAGAACGTTTTTAATAAGCAAAACGACAAAGTGTATGCTAAAACTTCTGCAGACGCAAGAAATGTTGTTGTAAGGCTTCAGCGTGGCCACCATCCGTAATGGTTTGGTGAAGAACGTTCTGTAAAGGCGTTACATCTCTTCATTTCTACAAAAAAGGGGTTAAATACGGTTAGAATTAAGAAAAATCGATTTCTTATATATTGTATTTTTTAATGTGCATATATTTAAAAATACACACAGAAAATTTAATATCGTTCCGGTGAATATTTTCGAAGTTACACGCAAATTTCGAAAGTCCTTTCAGAGTGCTTGAAAATGCTTTTCAAACTTTAAACGCGTTTTTCTCAAAATGGTGTTTTCAAAGTCGGTGACCAACATTACTCGAAAACGGCTAAACCGATTAGTCTCAAATTTTAAAACGAGCTACTTAAATGTATTTTTTAGTAATTAATCCAAGATTTTTTCTCACCGACAAATATTATTTTTTTATAAACAATTTAAGGCCGAATTTTGGTCGGAAATCCATTTTTTTTTTTGAGAAACCTCCATTTTGTGAAAAAAATGTAGTTTGTTTATTTCTTCGAATAATTACTAGATTTAACATTAGTTTAAAGAAATCTGTTTGGTTTTTTAATTTCAGAGAATCCAGCTCAGAGTCACGCTTTTAACTCTAATTTGAATTATTCTATTTGTATCTTAATTTTTGTTATAATTCTGTTCTGAGGTAGTTGACTATGACTGATCGTTCGATTTGCTATTACTTCATTATAAGTCTCTTTGTCATTAAAATTTATTTTCTACTTTTTAGTTCGATTAGCAATAAAAGCGTGTTTTTCAGTTTTTTTTTTAACTATTTTTTATTTTCTACTTTTTAGTTCGATTAGCAAAAAAAGCGTGTTTTTTAGTTTTTTTTTTAACTATTTTTTATTATGAATGAAAATTATTGTTATCATTGCAGTCAGTGAATTAATGATTCGATATATTCGTGTTATATTTAATTCCTTTCTTATCGACTGTGAGTGTAAAGCTATGCAGTTATCGGCCGTGATAAAGAAATAATCGGGATGAAGAACTTACTTCGTGGAGGGAGCCTGAGAAACGGCTACCCCACTCCTGAAACGGAGAGGTAACAACTAAATATACTGACATAATCAATATGTTACATACTTTTTCCCATATACATAGATCATTTATTGAAGGTCGAGCCTTGTTTTTCTGAATGAAAATTATTGTTTTCGTTTAGTCAGTGATTTATAGTCCGATTTAATTTTGTTATATTTAATTCCTTCTTTACCGACTATATGTCCAAAGATAGGCCAGCATTGGCCTTGACACAGAATAGATACTCTCAGCACAGAAAAAGGAGACCGTGGATTATATTGACACAATCAAAACGAGATGTAAAGTTCCAGTTTGGTTTTTTTAGTTCATTTTTGTTGTGAATTGTACTTTAATCGATAAAATTTTATAAATGAATTTATGGTCATGATAAATTCCTTCTTTACTTGCCAAAATTTTGTTCCGTAAAATAATTTCAAAATTTATGTTTTGATTATTTTATAGTAATTAACAAAATTACATCTTATATGAAAATTATTTCATCTTATATGAAAATTGAATAGAGTAAATTTGCGTGTATGAGACTTGTAGTATCTACGCATGTGTAAAGACTATACAAAGTGAGAATGCAACTACCCTGAAAACGTTTTAGCCTTCTATTCGTACTGCAGTGCCGCGTGCCCGAGCAAGTTCGAATTCGAAAGAGTAAGTCGTAGACTCCCGAAATTAGTAAGAGTAGCTCGGTGAGTGCAGGCATGCGCAGACCGCGCGTTAGCTCTGTCTTTCTTACTCTTCTACAGAAGATCTAAAAAAGAAAATATTAGTCCTGGCAATCCTAATAAGGATAATGGAAAACTTTTCTCAAATTATTGCATTGTCATTGGTCCTTGATAGGTAGGCAAAATTCCAAGTCGATCAAATTATTAGAAGCCAGTGAAAATTAAGCTCAAAGATTCCGTTACATTCATTCATACATACATACATACAACCCGAGCTAATAAAAGCGTGTTAAAAAAAGAGGCATATGGTGTCTTTCGTACTAGTTCCTATCCAAAGCAATAGTAATAATAAATAAATATGTATATTAAAAAATATGCTAAAATAGGGATGAGTAACCTTTTTGACCAACGGACTAATTTAAATCTTAAATTTTTTTGAAGGGCGCACATAAAATAATACTTATTAATAATTCACAACACTTAAGTTATAGTAAACAATAGAGTAAAAAAATATAACATTAAACGAGTAAAGATTTCTTATACAAAGTATAATGCAAAATACCAATAAACAACAAAAAGGAATTTTCTTCAAATTTTTAATGAGAAATTTAACCCTGTTTTTTCGATACAAGCTGATCAATATCAGCCGGAATTGATGAAGTATCTACACGAAAGCAGCTTTATAATTGTACATCGGTGGTCATTTTTGATTAATTTTATGGTGAAGAATATTTATTCGGAAACATACGTACTTCCGAACCGAAGCATCATTCGCTTTGCATTTTTTATCAAAAGCGGAAATTTTTTAAAATGTCTACATATTACGCGTATTTTTGAGAAGTAGTAACGTGTTTTTTTGCTGTTTCCAAAGCCCTGAATTTTATCATATAAATTGTGAAGTAACTGTTCTTTGCCTTGAAGTTCGATACTAATGAGATGCTGAATCACATCGATAAGAAACCCAAAATCGCACATCCACTCTTTATCACCAAAATGAGGAAAGGCATATGTATCTCTTTATATCCAAGAACGATTGTATACCCCTTTTTAAATTGTATACTCTTTTTAGCATTGTAACTCTACTAAGCCAACGTTCTTCAGTATTAAAAACCATGTCTCCATTTTCAGTTTCATTCACGGTGATTTAACGCGTGAGCTAATACCCTAACCATAAACATGATAACACCATCTCTATCTCTGGCTCAACAACAGAATAACATAATATTGTAGCACGCCATCATGCAAGATGAAACAGAACTAAAAAATATATTTTTTGTATTTTTCAATACGAAGAGTATTAATTGGCGCCCAACGCGGGCCGGCCACCTAAAAAACGATTTAGTTAATAAAATCCTATATCGGTCGCTCAAAGAAATATAGTCTCATAAAATAAAGGAGGATATAAATCCTATACAAAAATATAAAAAGTAATAAATAATAATTAAAATGACATCGCAAGCAGAAATCACAGCCCTACAGGAATTGGTTACCAACCTACAAAAAAGATTAATAAAGCTAGTATTGGAAGAAATCCAGGAGCAGATATGCTATTGTAATACACCGCAGGAAGTAGACCTAAATATATTCAAAACATTACATACATTTATTGGAGACTACCATGAGTACCGAAGCTGGAGAAAAATAGCATGCACCTTAATGGACACCATAAAGCAGTTCCAAATAGACAACATCTTCACCTAAGCCCTCATAACGGTAAGAGGAAAAATTACAGGACGAGTAGCCCAAATCCTAATCAATACCGACACTAAACATAACTTTGAAGCAATCATCAAAAGACTAGATGATTCATACACCGATCAACGACCACTGTACGTACTTTCTTTTTCAAGTGATGAAAGTGAGACAAAAAAACCTACAACTTCATGCATACTACGACGAGCTCAACCAGTCATTAAATTTTGCTCTCTAAAAAATCTAAATGGCGCACAAAAATGAGTACGTTGTCAACGCTCTAAGTAAAGAAGTACAGTGAAAGGTAGTTGGAATATTCATAACTACATATATTGAGCGGCGGCCGCCGTAGCCGAATGGGTTGGTGCGTGATTACCATTCGGAATTCACAGAGAGAAAGTTGGTTCGAATCTCGGTGAAACCAAAATTAATAAAAACACTTTTCTAATAGCGGTCGCCCCTCGGCAGCCAATGGCAAACCTCCGAGTATATTTCTGCCATGAAAAAGCTCCTCATAAAAATATCTGCCGTTCGGAGTCGGAGGTGGAGGAGCTCGGCCAAATACCCAAAAAGGGTGTACACAAAAAACGCTCTTTACTCTCGCAGTTTTACTAGCCTAACAGAAGCATCCGGAATAGCATGAACAATGCAGCACGACTCACAGTATCATCAACTTGAATTCATACCAAGAATGAGGTCAGCGCGACAAAACCACAATGGAGACCTCCAAAGAAACCAATTCCAACCACGTGCACCAAAAGCCATGGAAGTAGACTCATCATCTGCACAATTCAGGAGCCCTACCTAACATTCAAAGCCACCACCACGTTCAGCATTTTAAAATCCCTTCATAGGGAATCAACTCAATCAATACATACATTCCTCAAAAAAAGAAATCGAGAGGAATCATTTCAGCAACTAACCAAACGGGAACGAATCAATCAACTTTCAGAAGAACAAGGCACAGTCGCTATACAATGAACCAGCCAGCGATTCTGAAGCATCACGGATTACCCACACTCCTAAGGACAGCACCAGATGGTAAGCCCGTGAATATATTCATAGATAAAGGTGCCACAAGTAGTTATGTGAAAAAATATTATAAATATTTTAAAAGCATTTTACCGAGCAAATGGTAGCTCAATAATAACACACAAAAGAAAAATTAACCTAATAGGACATGAAATTTAATTATTAGAAATAGATTAACTTAAAGATTTCTATATAATATTAGGAGAAAATAATTTCAAGAAAGTAAAGGCTTAAGTGAATCTACTCAAGTATTCTATTACAGGGTGAAAGATATGAAGTGTTACCAACTTCAACTTGTATCTGTAAAACAGCTCATGACATCAACGTCAAAATTGTTCTAATGACAGTTCAATATTTATATAAGCCATCAAAAGCATTTGCGTGTCAGTTTTGTTGAATTTTTTTTTTCTGTGATGGAATTCAAACGTAATAGTGTGATTGCGTTATATTTGGCTGGAAAATCACAACCAGCCATTGTTCGTAAGCTCAGTCACATCAAAGTGAATAAAATGATTGTGTATTGCACTATAAAACGCTACAATGATACTGGTAGCATTGCAAAACGCTATGGAGGTGGACCAAAAAAAGCAGCAACAACGCCAGAAATGGTTCGGAAAGTGAAGGCTCGACTTGAACGAAATCCATGTCGAAGTGGAAAAAAAGGCCAAAGAACTGAAAATATCGCAAGACAGCATTCGACGCATATTGAAAAATGACCTCAAGGACAAGGCTTACAAGTTCCAAAAAGCACACGATCTTTCACCCCAGCAAAAAAAGTTCGGTGCGAATAAGCAAAGGAGTTGTTGCGCTTGCACGAACGTGGCGAATTTCCTAACATTGTGTTTTCTGATGAAAACAATTTCCGAATTGAGCAGTTCATAAACACTCAAAACGATCTTGTTTACTTGACCGAACGCTCATATGAGAATTTGAGCCTATGTATGGCCACTCGAAGCAATTTCCCAACGCAAGTAATGGTTTGGGCCGCAGTGACCGCAGAGACCCTTCATTGGTATATGTGCATATGTATATATAGATGATATTCTGATATACTCAGCCACACCTGAGCAACGCGTGAAAGACATCACCAATATAGTACAAACACTACACAGAGCCAACATGGAGATCTTAGAAGAAAAATGTAATTATTTTACAAAAGCTAACTGAATTCCTAGGGCACATAATAAAAAATGGAAGAATAACTGTAGAACAAAAAAAAATAGAGCTGATCGAGAGATACAAAGAGCCAACGAACTTGAAAGCACTCAGATCATTATTGGGCCTAGCCCGATACCATAGAAGATTTGTAAAAAATTTTGCACAAATATGCAAACCTTTAGCCATTTATTTACGCGGTGAAAATGGCAACATTTTAAAGAACGAGAGTTCAACAGGAAACATAGAACTTGATGAAGAAACACTTAAAATGGTAGAAACATTAAAAATAAACTAAAAAAACAAACAGGATTCGACCTCAAACTGACGCTAACAACTACGCAATAGGAGCAGTCTTGAGCCAACGAAAAACCCCATCGCCTGCATATCACGGACACTTAGTCAAACTGAACAAAACTACTCAAGAAATGAAAAAGAAGTGCTAGCTATAGTATCTGTCTATACGGCATAGCAGACTTAACAATTTACACATTCTACCAGTCATTAATTTTCTCCATCTCTGAAAAAAATCCAAACGCAAAACTAAAAAGATGAAAAAACAAAATGGAAGAATACGGAACAACACTCAAATATAAACCTGGACACGAGAATGTTGTAGCAGACGCACTAACAAGACAAATCTTCAACAGCTTCAACGAATCAGTACATTCAGCAGAAACATCAGAACGGCAGATATTTTTATGAGGAGCTTTTTCATGGCAGAAAAAGGTTTGCTATTGCCTGCCGAGGGGCGACCGCTATTAGAAAAAACTTTTTCTTAATTTTGGTGTTTCATCGAGATTCGAACCCACGTTCTCTCTCTGAGTTCCGAATGGTAATCACGCACCAACCCATTCTGCTAGGGCGGCCAACTGGCCTATTGGTAAGTGTTAAATCAATCACCTCTTGTCTTCTTTTAGTCACAAAACTGAGACACTGGTAACAAGTCTTGAATGACCAAATCAGATGACAGGATAAAATCCAGTAACTTGAGGACTCTGGGGTTGCATTTGCTGCTTTCCCATAAAATGTTCTGTGAATTTGCGTCACAGCCCAATATTATACCCAGATTGTTGGATTCTGCATACTTAATTACTTTTCTTAGTTCCCCTTTTGCTATCTCCTTTTCCGGCCATTCTCGGGAAAAGCACTGAAACTCTTTTACAATGCCGTCCATTGTCGTCCTGCGTTCGAGTCTCCAATAACTTCAGCCTTTTTTCCGGTACTTTTCTGATTCGCACCCGGTTTAACCGTTGTCAAAGACTTACTCGGTACTAGAGATGCTGCAATAACGGTCGGTGCAATCAGATCATGTCCTAGAGAGGCTCTCAGTGCACTGACAAACGTTGTTCCAATAGACCTACATATAAAGAAGACGGCAAGCGTGAGTTCATTTAGGTTAAATGAAGCGTGTCGCTGGAAAGAAAAAACTTATGGTCACGATTGAAAAATCTGCGCGTCTCCCTAATACCAGCAGTGTCTTCCAGGCGGAGGTAATGGCAATTGGGGAAGCTTGTAGGCTACTAATCACGGAATTCTCTTTTAAGGGTAGTATCGCTATTCTTTCGGATAGCCAAGCTGTAATCCAGGCACAGGACTCGGCTACAACAACCTCTAAAGTGGTGGAGCAAAATACGAATAGCCTCACCACCTTGAGTGAAAACCATAAAGTAACCTTAATTTGGGTCCGGGGACACCGGAACATAGAATGTAACGAAAAAGCCGATGAACTGGCAAGAGGGGGGTCTGCCATGAATAGCGCTCTTGCAGCACCAGTATTCACTCCACTAGGTGGGGTCAAGAATGCAATTTCCCTAAAATACCTTCGAATTGCAGATTGTAGATGGAGAGACCAGACGAAATGCAAAATCAGCGGAACGTTATGGCCCACCTACAACCTCAAGCAATCGTCGACATTAATAAACATAAAACGACGGGACACCTGTAGACTTACGGCAGTCATAACTGGCTTCTGGTCTATCGGAGAACAAGTTGCCAAAATGGGCATCCCTCACAACACATACTGTCATAGTTGTAAACAACCAGAGAAAAAAGAAACAATCTTCCATTTCCTCTGTGAATGCCCTGCCCTATGTAAAGACAGAATGTTAACCCTGGGCAAACCGCTGTTCGAGAGTCTCGAGCAACTGTTTGGCTTAGACGTCAACAACCTAATAAGGTTCCTAAACCGCACAGACTGGATATAGTCCTGCTGCAAATAACTGTTAAACAATTTGGTAACGAGGATGTGGCAACAAAATGGTGCGGAAGCGCTAGTTGGATTCTGGATGAATCACCACTCTAACCAACCAATTAACTGGGAGTACACAATTACCATGAGTAAAATATTTTTATTATATATTAAGGAAAGCGTTAGCGTCAAACAATTCCATAAATCAAGTTCCTGTACGTTCTCTCTGTGAATTCCGAGAGGTAGTCACGCACATGGAATGATATACAACCTCTTTTAAAAGCAACATTCATGAAATAGTTGAGGAAGTAATCACACAAATATTGCCGAGCATGCACGAACACCAAACATCAAACGCTGAAGGCGAACGCTTACATTCAATACTACTGGAACGCGCGCGGTCTATAGCAAGCGAAAAATAAACCAGTGTAGAAGAAGAAATATTGCAAGCAGTAAAGGAATACAACAAAACAATACACTCGGTAACAAACGAAAAACCCCTCAACATATTTTTGACAGAAGTAAGTATCCTAAAATAAAACAGAAAATCCAAGAAAAACAGGACAAAATGTTAAAATATCATAACAAAAATAGACAACAAAAAACATACATCCCAGCCCAAATAATATATGAGAAAAGCAGTCGAAGAGATAAATATACAAAGAGATACATCCAACATCAAGTAAAAGAAGATCGTGAGGACACAATCTTAACAACCCGGGGGAAGATTATACACAAAGATAACATCAGACAAAATGTTGAAACTACTGATACTCCTATGCATAATGCAGACCATGAAAGAACAGGAGCTAACTGACCTAAAAAATAAAAAAATATATACCCACCGAGACGGATCAATCCTTTGTCTACAAGGATGAATGCTATTTATTCCATATGATTAATTTGACGAAAATACTTAAACCATACAACGAAATAAAAGCAATGCTGAAACAAGAAACCATACCGCAGATTTAGCACTAACAAACCGAATAGAAACATTCAAAAATCAACTCATAAACAGAAAAATTAAAAGAAGCCTTGATGACCTGATTGACATATAGTACAACAAACACTGAATAAAATAATAGAAAACAATAACGCACAAGTAGTGATAAATTCAAACTCTGAAAAACGTATTGAATATTTTAATTCCAAAACCCTTGAACATCAACCACCCCCATTAATTTTGCAAGAAACGGAAACTTTTATTCTGCTGCAATAAATATTGAATTGGTTGAAAAAATAATTAAATCCGAGAAAATACAAATACCTATAATAGATAAATATGTAGAATACTCAACAGTACACATAGGATGATATGGGAAAACCTTTGTAATCATCTACAAATATCCAATTATAATAAATCAATGTGAAATCTTTGACGTCACATCTTTATCTTATCGACATGGAAAACTCGAACTAAACTCACTTATAGCCTCATGTGACAAAACATTTCAAAGAATAAATAAGTGCAAAAATAATTTTAGCAAATATAATATATTATATATGCAAGAAACAAAGAAGAAACAATTGTACGTATCCATTAGTCAACACTAATACAGGGAACTGTAATTCTACTGAGGAAAATAAAGAACCAATAATTATTCTAAAACATGGATATATAATAATAGATGGAACGCACACTGTGAACAATAAAACCATCGTTGGAACATATCTCGTACAATTTCCAACTACCATTAATCTAGACAATAAAATCCTATTTAACCAAGATAATGAAATCAAAGAGTTCATACAATCCAGATGTATTGAACAAATAGAAATAATAGAATTATTTCAATCCTAGTCACAATATGAATTTAATATTGTAATATTCAAAAACTACACAAATTTATAATCCCATTTGAGGAACACCCAATAAGAAACACCCTAATACTTATTTTTATACAATATATGCTCAATAATATTAACCATACGGTTCCTAAACAAAATGTATAATATGTATATACAACTCAAGAAAATCAAACTTTAAGAAAAAATACAGCTACAATATGAACTAATACTTAAACAACAAGGCATGGGACATCTTATCAGAAAGGATGCGATAAGTATAGTTTAAGAGAGGACGGTTAATCTTTCGAAAGGAGGACGGAGTTAATACTCTAAACGTAAACATCATAACACCATCCCTATCTCTGGTTCAACAACAGTACAACATAATTTTGTAGCATGACATCATGCCACAACTATTAAAGCTTCACTTTATCTCTAACTTAGCATTAGTACAAAGTTCACTTTGTTTGTAACTTAGCATTAGTACAAAGTTTACTTGCTCTGTAACTCCGCCTTATCTATAGCTTCACTTTATTTGTAGCTTATCATTAGTATAAATGTAAACCTCACATACAACGTCTTTTGTCACTATATATTCCTAGCAATAAGTTGTTGAAGAAAATAATAAATAAAAGAACGTTCTGATCCAACATACGGACAGACTTAAAAATACATTTTTTGTAGTTTTCAATACGAAGATTATTAAATCGCGCGACTTTATAAAACTGATTAGTTCACGAGTACTGGGACATTTGGCAAACTCGCTCACAAATTTGCTAGTGAATTATGCAGTGGTTATTTCCCTCCCTGTGACTTTCTTAATGTCTTGAAATAGCCTTCCCGATACTCCAAACTTCATGCTTGACATTGCTCGTGCTCCATCTGTCAATATACCAATAATCTTTTCTAATACTTATAAAATTGAAAAATGTTTCAACACAGATTTTAGTTCTTCGCACAGTTCTTTGCCAGTTGTAGTTCCTTGCATTGGAGTCAGTCAACACAATTCTTCAGGAATATTAAATTTGGTGCTAATACCACGAAAAAATATACCACGATAATATCAACACAATCTCTGAGCGATACCGCTTTGTTTGTGCCAAAACTGAAAAAATAATGAAATTTCCATTTCTCTTGCAAATCCCTGCGCTTATCCGCATCCTTTCTTTTTTTGTATGCTTTTCCGACATGCTTTTACGGATTAAAAATTTAAAAACTAAAAAAAAATGTAGGAAAGCTTAATTTTGAATAACAAACTGTAATATTACCGTTTTGATAATAATATTGCACTCACTCCTTTCAAGAAACGCAAAAATTGCTAGTTATAAGATTAGCAGTCCGACTGATTGTATGACAGAAGCAATCACAAACAAGGACAGACGCGGCGCGTTCGTATTACATTCAGTGTTTGAACAATTGGCGGACAAGTGAGTAATTCGTCACATAAATATGTTTCGGTTTAGTATGTATTACCAGTTTATTATAATTAAGTTTATAACAATATATTGATGGGAGAAAATCGATAAAATAAATGCAATTTTAAAAATGCTTGGCAGGCCGCATAAACATGTTTAAAGGCCACGTGTTGCTGATCCCTGCGCTAAAAAATTATCTTCACATTCCCACGACAGTACGGTACAGTCTACGTAACCGAAGCTATCTGAACTTATATCTAGCCAATGATCACTTCAGCAGCATTCTCAAAAATTTAAGCGGCAGCAATAAAGCACGCACATTATCGTCTTAATCTCTATACTTAAAATTGTATACCACCAATTATTTTCAAAGCTCCTTGTCTTTTAGGAATACCAAATTAGATCTTTGAGATTACAGAAATTTTGTGGCCAGCCAAAGGGAATATAAAATATTCAATCACTAAGATGCCATACTCATATATTGAATTAGTTTGGCAGACTGTTATGCGTGTGTAGAAATTATGCCTGTATCTTTCTTTGTTAATTCCCAAATTAACAAATAAAAATGAATCATTACCCGAAGAACATTCCAGTTTTCTCGTAAGTAAAAAATGTGTTGAAAGAGTGAAGTTGGTTCCTGTTCTATCACAAGAGCTTTGTCCTTTCACTGGACCCTGTTATGTTGCCACCATAACGGTGGAATGTAATGTTACTATACCGCCCCCGCTTCAAGACCTAGCATGGGATAAAGGCAACCAGAGCCACTGCGTATATTGTTGTATCGTTGCTAACTCGCCCTTAGAGAACTGAGCCGGTTTAACCTTGTCAATGGGCACCGTTACTTGCCTTGATCCGATTAATATTGTATGCATCTTGGGGTACCTGTTAAGGACAAGATATGGCCTCTCGTACTGCGCCCTTAATGGCTTGTGAATACTGTAATCACATAAAAAAACATGGTTCTAGATAAATGAGTATTTCGGCAGGAAAACGACTGGCTTTCCATGCTATTAAGTTCGCGTCGGCCTAGCCATTTCAACATTTTGTCGCTAACCCTCTATGAAACTCTGGTCGTCAATCGGTGTACTATTGCCGGGGTTCAGGAAATTACTGGGTAAACGAAATACATTGCCCGTAGAGCATCTCTGCGCCTATTCGTCATCCTAAAAGAAAGAAGGATAGGACGTCAATCTAGCTCGGGCCGACTGCGTGACATCTGATGCCATCAACACTCGATGCTAACGTACACTTGTAACGGGTGAGCATACTGTATGAATATTTTTAACACCTCCCTACTTTTTTAAACAAAACGCTCTCGAACTGATGTTTTTCATCCGTAATAATGCGAAGTGCGTTCTTATTCAACCGTTATATCTGCCGTCATATCTGCTAAAGGGATAACTTCCAACCATCTTGAAAAACGATCAACACAAGTCAACAATAATGTATACTCCTCGAGTGGACAAATGGGCCGTTCATGGCCCATTAATGACATTAACATGTTCAAAACGTTTCCCAGACGCCAAAAATTGTTTTAGTTCGTGCGCGGCGATATCTTGCAATGCCGGCATTCTGGACAACTACGAACCCGCGCTCGCTCTTCACTACTCCAAGCTTTTTGAGATAAGTTTGATAGTTGCCATCGCCCCATTATGTGCCAAGCCGTGAAAGATAATGAATAACACTTGTAGGTAAACCTCCTGGACGTATGACGAAGTATTGTCGTTGCAGATAATCTTGACGCTCGTACCCGGAAGCTGACTTTGGACCAGTTATAAGTAAGTGAGTTCAGCATCTAAACGTTTCTCTGTTGGTGTAAGCTTCTGCGAATTAAATCCCAGCTGTACCCAACTGCTGTTCACGTGCTACTGACGAACTGCGCCTACTTAATCGCAAAAACCATTAATGTAATTTTTAGCGCTACGAAGGTCTCCATCCTTTCACCTGTCTTGTCAAGTCGCTTGCAAGGGCGCATCAATTTTTGTAGTGGCACTTCCATGGCAGCAACGAGAGGTAAACGAGAGGTTCCAGCTCATGGAACCAAAGAAATAGTTTCTTAAACGCAATTATGGTATTAATTTTCTGAGGCAGAGACTAGGTTTATTTTTCTCGGTAGCGATCAAAAGGATGCCGAAAATGGGTCGCGGGCTTCTTCGGTGACTTGAAGTCAACGATTACAACGTTGAGGGGACAACGAATGATAATCTCCACAATGTTGCATGGAAGAAACCCTGGAACGGTCGTGCTGTATTCTTATCTCTGAAAGTCATGTATTGAATTCGGACAAATCGAATAGCGTGGAAATAACAGTTTTCAGGATGCTCGCTGGGTAGGAGTTTCCGCTTGGTGTGTCTGCGCTATTACCGCTGTTGCCCGCTTTCTCTTACTAGCGCCACTAATGCAATGTGTAACTGTGTGTTTTTCTTTGTTTTTGTTTGTTTTAGCAGTCACAATGCAAATAATGCGCTGACTATTGTGCGGGAGTAAGGATGGAAAAGATAAGTTTTTGGGGTTGAGGAATGATTCATATACCGGATTGATATACGCCATCTCCCAGCGATCGATAAAAATTCCAGTAGGTAGGGAAATATTGAAAATATTACAAGAGGATGAAATGAAGTGATTCAAAAAATAAGCGCATACACTAGTAAAATTATATTTTAGAGACATAAGTGGCATTTATTTTATCAGATTCAGTTTTGGAGAGTGATCCAAAGCCTAATATGCAGCTTTGCAAAAAGACGAGCCCACACTATTATTATGATTTACAAAGTGAGATTTAAAAGAATCTGCGAAAAATTCGACAGTATAATAATACGTATCCATCACAGCCAAACCCAAAGTGTGAGAGAGTTTTAACAGTTTCCTCGGAGCGGTTCATGGAAATTGTGTTTAAACTATAATACTGTTGAATGACGAAGTTTCGCGAACCTGCTGGCAACAATAGCGAACGAGATGCCGAAACAAAAACCTGAGTTATACGAAGACGACAGGTGACTACATCGCACAGACGGGGTTAAGATAACTGCTAGAACAACCAGAAGATACGAGCTGCCAGATAGATAGTTTTTAAGCACATGTATATAAGTCGGGGTGCGTGCACATAAGTTAAATAGTTGAATTTCTCAGTGAATAAACTAAAGTAATACAGCGACTCAGTCTTAAGTTGAACGTGAACATTTAAAGTAAAGTGTTAAGTTAAATAAGGTGTAATCTAGTAATCGAACTCAAAGGAGTTATTGTAAGAGATTTATTTTGATTTTAACGTAAGAAAATTTACAAAAATACATTTGTTTCATTCTTGCGTAAGTACGTATATCTAAATTACGAACGCGGCAGCCTGTCTAAGTGTTTCGATAGACAAGCTGGGAAACCCTGTTCCGCCGTTTCGATAAGAATCCAATAACAAGAGGGCGAAAATCACGGAAATTATCACTATTCCCACCATTTAATATTAAGGGGTTACATATAGTTAGAATTTTCAAACAATCGATTTTTTTTCTGTATGTACATATATTTAAGAATTTTTTTTTTAATTGCCGCGATAACCGCTTACGCGATTTTGGCCGAGTTTAACAAAGCACGCCAGTCGTTTCATTCTAACCGGCGCCAGTTGGAGACACGAAATGAAGCCAAGTCCTTCTCCACCTGATTTTCCTCTTCCTCTGCTACCACCAGCTGGTACCGCATCAAATACTTTCAGAGCCAGAGCGTTTGTATCCATTCGGACGACAGAACATAACCAGCGAAGCCGCTGGATCTTTATTCGCTGCGCTATGTCCATGTCGTCGTAAAGCTCATACAGCTCATCGCTCCATCGCCTGCGATATTCGCCGTCGCCAACGTGCAAAGGTCCAAAAATCTTACGCAGAATCTTTCTCTCAAACACTCCAAGCTTCGCTTCATCAGATGTTGTCATCGTCCACGCTTCTGCGCCATACGTTAGGACGGGCATGCTGAGAGTTTTGTTCGTCGAGATAGGACTTAACTACTCGTTTGCCTACTTAGTCCAAAGTAGCACTTGTTGGCAAGAGAGATTCTACGTCGGATTTCCAGGCTGACATTGTTATCGGTGTTAATGCTGGTTTCTAAATAAATGAAGTCTGTACTGCACTGGAGGAACTGTTTTGTCCTCGTTCACCACAAGACCCATTCACCTTGCCTTGGAGAAGGCAGAACTAACAGAGCGGTTGTTAAGGCCGATGGTGCCAATATCATCCTGAGCGATTAAGTTCTGAATCGACGAAAAGATGGTGTGTGTCGATTCTTCTTTCATGGGTCTTTTCCAAAATTCCAGGTTTAAAGCCAAATTTGTAAGGTCCAATCAGTTGATTGATGATGAGCTTCAGCCTCTCACACAATACGCTCGCTAGAACCTTATAGGCGGTATTTAAAAGACTATTCCCGCTGTAGTGGGCACAGATTGCAGGATTGCCCTTCTTAAGGATTAGACAGAGGCTCTCAGTGCACTGACAAACGTTGTTCCAATAGACCTACATATAAAGAAGACGGCAAGCGTGAGTTCATTTAGGTTAAATGAAGCGTGTCGCTGGAAAGAAAAAACTTATGGTCACGATAGTCTATTATTGCGACAAGCTCAGTTAACCACGGTGAGGACTGACTACATCGTCCCGATGGTAACTTTCAATAGGAATTTTGCCACTCTCTTTCCATCTAAGGAAAAATGGAATAAGGGATTCTCTCTAAAGAACTTCGATACTACAGTCTATACAGATGGCAGTAAAATAGATTGTGTTGTTGGAGCTGGTATATACTCGCATAGACTTGGAATTGAAAAATCTGCGCGTCTCCCTAATACCAGCAGTGTCTTCCAGGCGGAGGTAATGGCAATTGGGGAAGCTTGTAGGCTACTAATCACGGAATTCTCTTTTAAGGGTAGTATCGCTATTCTTTCGGATAGCCAAGCTGTAATCCAGGCACTGGACTCAGCTACAACAACCTCTAAAGTGGTGAAGCAAAATACGAATAGCCTCACCACCTTGAGTGAAAACCATAAAGTAACCTTAATTTGGGTCCGGGGACACCGGAACATAGAAGGTAACGAAAAAGCCGATGAACTGGCAAGAGGGGGGTCTGCCATGAATAGCGCTCTTGCAGCACCAGTATTCACTCCACTAGGTGCGATCAAGAATGCAATTTCCCTAAAATACCTTCGAATTGCAGATTGTAGATGGAGAGACCAGACGAAATGCAAAATCAGCGGAACGTTATGGCCCACCTACAACCTCAAGCAATCGTCGACATTAATAAACATAAAACGACGGGACACCTGTAGACTTACGGCAGTCATAACTGGCTTCTGGTCTATCGGAGAACAAGTTGCCAAAATGGGCATCCCTCACAACACATACTGTCATAGTTGTAAACAACCAGAGAAAAAAGAAACAATCTTCCATTTCCTCTGTGAATGCCCTGCCCTATGGAAAGACAGAATGTTAACCCTGGGCAAACCGCTGTTCGAGAGTCTCGAGCAACTGTTTGGCTTAGACGTCAACAACCTAATAAGGTTCCTAAACCGCACAGACTGGTTATAGTCCTGCTGCAAATAACTGTTAAACAATTTGGTAACGAGGATGTGGCAACAAAATGGTGCGGAAGCGCTAGTTGGATTCTGGATGAATCACCACTCTAACCAACCAACCAACTGGGAGTACACAATTACCATGAGTAAAATATTTTTATTATATATTAAGGAAAGCTTTAGCGTCAAACAATTCCATAAATCAAGTTCCTGTGTACTTATTTATGTTACTAACTGTACGTTCTCTCTGTGAATTCCGAGAGGAATAGTACAACAAACACTGAATGAAATAATAGAAAACAATAACGCACAAGGAGTGATAAATTCAAACTCTGAAAAACGTATTGAATATTTTAACTCCAAAACCCTTGAACATCAACCACCCCCATTAATTTTGCAAGAAACGGAAACTTTTATTCTGCTGCAATAAATATTGAATTGGTTGAAAAAATAATTAAATCCGAGAAAATACAAATACCTATAATAGATAAATATGTAGAATACTCAACAGTACACATAGGATGATATGGGAAAACCTTTGTAATCATCTACAAATATCCAATTATAATAAATCAATGTGAAATCTTTGACGTCACATCTTTATCTTATCGACATGGAAAACTCGAACTAAACTCACTTATAGCCTAATGTGACAAAACATTTCAAAGAATAAGAAAAAATACAGCTACAATATGAACTAATACTTAAACAACAAGGCATGGGACATCTTATCAGAAAGGATGCGATAAGTATAGTTTAAGAGAGGACGGTTAATCTTTCGAAAGGAGGACGGAGTTAATACTCTAAACGTAAACATCATAACACCATCCCTATCTCTGGTTCAACAACAGTACAACATAATTTTGTAGCATGACATCATGCCACAACTATTAAAGCTTCACTTTATCTCTAACTTAGCATTAGTACAAAGTTCACTTTGTTTGTAACTTAGCATTAGTACAAAGTTTACTTGCTCTGTAACTCCGCCTTATCTATAGCTTCACTTTATTTGTAGCTTATCATTAGTATAAATGTAAACCTCACATACAACGTCTTTTGTCACTATATATTCCTAGCAATAAGTTGTTGAAGAAAATAATAAATAAAAGAACGTTCTGATCCAACATACGGACAGACTTAAAAATACATTTTTTGTAGTTTTCAATACGAAGATTATTAAATCGCGCGACTTTATAAAACTGATTAGTTCACGAGTACTGGGACATTTGGCAAACTCGCTCACAAATTTGCTAGTGAATTATGCAGTGGTTATTTCCCTCCCTGTGACTTTCTTAATGTCTTGAAATAGCCTTCCCGATACTCCAAACTTCATGCTTGACATTGCTCGTGCTCCATCTGTCAATACACCAATAATCTTTTATAATACTTATAAAATTGAAAAATGTTTCAACACAGATTTTAGTTCTTCGCACAGTTCTTTGCCAGTTGTAGCTCCTTGCATTGGAGTCAGTCAACACAATTCTTCAGGAATATTAAATTTGGTGCTAATACCACGAAAAAATATACCACGATAATATCAACACAATCTCTGAGCGATACCGCTTTGTTTGTGCCAAAACTGAAAAAATAATGAAATTTCCATTTCTCTTGCAAATCCCTGCGCTTATCCGCATCCTTTCTTTTTTTGTATGCTTTTCCGACATGCTTTTACGGATTAAAAATTTAAAAACTAAAAAAAAATGTAGGAAAGCTTAATTTTGAATAACAAACTGTAATATTACCGTTTTGATAATAATACAGTGAAATTCCCCATTACGGACAGTCCTTATAACCGGACAGCTCCAATAACCGGACAAATTTTGGGCACACAGGTTTTTCATTCATTTTTTCATACAAATATCATCCTAATAAACGGACACTCTAATAACCGGACGCGGACAAGGTATTTCAAACCATTTTCATAAAAAAATTTCTCATAAACGGACAAAATTCAAAAATATCACAAGCAAGCTTTGTTGTTCATTATAAAAATGAAACAGGTGATTCCCCTTTTAACATGTATACACTCATTCAAGTCCTGTGTTTTAAATTAAGAGTAGTTTCAGTTTGTTAAGTCAGTTGCATGCGAATGGTTGCGTTCAAAGGTTTTCTCCAAATGGATCAAAATGTTTTCACTGAGGACAACAATATAGAAGTTCAATTTGACCAACAAGATGATACTATGGACATAAGTGATTCAGAAGATGAATTTTCAGAAGAAATAAGTGAGCCTATAACATCATAGGATGAGGCTTTAAAACTTGTTGCGGGCTTGAAACAATATGCAAAAAATGACTATGTAGCTTTTCAGCACATTAAAAATATCGAGAGTCACTTTGAAAATGAACATTTTAAATTAAAGCAATCAAGCATTACCTAATTTTTTCAATCAAACTAGTATTGAAATGTAAAGACTTGTACAATGTATTGTACTTAATCGCTATATGTACATATACGTATTTATATGTAATACTAAAGTATGCAAATATTCTTTACTTCCAAAAATTTCTTAAATAAACTATGTACAATATAATTCATATGTGTGGTATATATTTTGTGACTTCATCCCTTATAAGCGGACATCTCCCATAGCCGGACAAAAACACTGCGACGGTGAGTGTCCGGTTATAAGGAATTTCACTGTATTGCACTCACTCCTTTCAAGAAACGCAAAAATTGCTAGTTATAAGATTAGCAGTCCGACTGATTGTATGACAGAAGCAATCACAAACAAGGACAGACGCGGCGCGTTCGTATTACATTCAGTGTTTGAACAATTGGCGGACAAGTGAGTAATTCGTCACATAAATATGTTTCGGTTTAGTATGTATTACCAGTTTATTATAATTAAGTTTATAACAATATATTGATGGGAGAAAATCGATAAAATAAATGCAATTTTAAAAATGCTTGGCAGGCCGCATAAACATGTTTAAAGGCCACGTGTTGCTGATCCCTGCGCTAAAAAATTATCTTCACATTCCCACGACAGTACGGTATAGTCTACGTAACCGAAGCTATCTGAACTTATATCTAGCCAATGATCACTTCAGCAGCATTCTCAAAAATTTAAGCGGCAGCAATAAAGCACGCACATTATCGTCTTAATCTCTATACTTAAAATTGTATACCACCAATTATTTTCAAAGCTCCTTGTCTTTTAGGAATACCAAATTAGATCTTTGAGATTACAGAAATTTTGTGGCCAGCCAAAGGGAATATAAAATATTCAATCACTAAGATGCCATACTCATATATTGAATTAGTTTGGCAGACTGTTATGCGTTTGTAGAAATTATGCCTGTATCTTTCTTTGTTAATTCCCAAATTAACAAATAAAAATGAATCATTACCCGAAGAACATTCCAGTTTTCTCGTAAGTAAAAAATGTGTTGAAAGAGTGAAGTTGGTTCCTGTTCTATCACAAGAGCTTTGTCCTTTCACTGGACCCTGTTATGTTGCCACCATAACGGTGGAATGTAATGTTACTATACCGTCCCCGCTTCAAGACCTAGCATGGGATAAAGGCAACCAGAGCCACTGCGTATATTGTTGTATCGTTGCTAACTCGCCCTTAGAGAACTGAGCCGGTTTAAGCTTGTCAATGGGCACCGTTACTTGCCTTGATCCGATTAATATTGTATGCATCTTGGGGTACCTGTTAAGGACAAGATATGGCCTCTCGTACTGCGCCCTTAATGGCTTGTGAATACTGTAATCACATAAAAAAACATGGTTCTAGATAAATGAGTATTTCGGCAGGAAAACGACTGGCTTTCCATGCTATTAAGTTCGCGTCGGCCTAGCCATTTCAACATTTTGTCGCTAACCCTCTATGAAACTCTGGTCGTCAATCGGTGTACTATTGCCGGGGTTCAGGAAATTACTGGGTAAACGAAATACATTGCCCGTAGAGCATCTCTGCGCCTATTCGTCATCCTAAAAGAAAGAAGGATAGGACGTCAATCTAGCTCGGGCCGACTGCGTGACATCTGATGCCATCAACACTCGATGCTAACGTACACTTGTAACGGGTGAGCATACTGTATGAATATTTTTAACACCTCCCTACTTTTTTAAACAAAACGCTCTCGAACTGATGTTTTTCATCCGTAATAATGCGAAGTGCGTTCTTATTCAACCGTTATATCTGCCGTCATATCTGCTAAAGGGATAACTTCCAACCATCTTGAAAAACGATCAACACAAGTCAACAATAATGTATACTCCTCGAGTGGACAAATGGGCCGTTCATGGCCCATTAATGACATTAACATGTTCAAAACGTTTCCCAGACGCCAAAAATTGTTTTAGTTCGTGCGCGGCGATATCTTGCAATGCCGGCATTCTGGACAACTACGAACCCGCGCTCGCTCTTCACTACTCCAAGCTTTTTGAGATAAGTTTGATAGTTGCCATCGCCCCAGTATGTGCCAAGCCGTGAAAGATAATGAATAACACTTGTAGGTAAACCTCCTGGACGTATGACGAAGTATTGTCGTTGCAGATAATCTTGACGCTCGTACCCGGAAGCTGACTTTGGACCAGTTATAAGTAAGTGAGTTCAGCATCTAAACGTTTCTCTGTTGGTGTAAGCTTCTGCGAATTAAATCCCAGCTGTACCCAACTGCTGTTCACGTGCTACTGACGAACTGCGCCTACTTAATCGCAAAAACCATTAATGTAATTTTTAGCGCTACGAAGGTCTCCATCCTTTCACCTGTCTTGTCAAGTCGCTTGCAAGGGCGCATCAATTTTTGTAGTGGCACTTCCATGGCAGCAACGAGAGGTAAACGAGAGGTTCCAGCTCATGGAACCAAAGAAATAGTTTCTTAAACGCAATTATGGTATTAATTTTCTGAGGCAGAGACTAGGTTTATTTTTCTCGGTAGCGATCAAAAGGATGCCGAAAATGGGTCGCGGGCTTCTTCGGTGACTTGAAGTCAACGATTACAACGTTGAGGGGACAACGAATGATAATCTCCACAATGTTGCATGGAAGAAACCCTGGAACGGTCGTGCTGTATTCTTATCTCTGAAAGTCATGTATTGAATTCGGACAAATCGAATAGCGTGGAAATAACAGTTTTCAGGATGCTCGCTGGGTAGGAGTTTCCGCTTGGTGTGTCTGCGCTATTACCGCTGTTGCCCGCTTTCTCTTACTAGCGCCACTAATGCAATGTGTAACTGTGTGTTTTTCTTTGTTTTTGTTTGTTTTAGCAGTCACAATGCAAATAATGCGCTGACTATTGTGCAGGAGTAAGGATGGAAAAGATAAGTTTTTGGGGTTGAGGAATGATTCATATACCGGATTGATATACGCCATCTCCCAGCGATCGATAAAAATACCAGTAGGTAGGGAAATATTGAAAATATTACAAGAGGATGAAATGAAGTGATTCAAAAAATAAGCGCATACACTAGTAAAATTATATTTTAGAGACATAAGTGGCATTTATTTTATCAGATTCAGTTTTGGAGAGTGATCCAAAGCCTAATATGCAGCTTTGCAAAAAGACGAGCCCACACTATTATTATGATTTACAAAGTGAGATTTAAAAGAATCTGCGAAAAATTCGACAGTATAATAATACGTATCCATCACAGCCAAACCCAAAGTGTGAGAGAGTTTTAACAGTTTCCTCGGAGCGGTTCATGGAAATTGTGTTTAAACTATAATACTGTTGAATGACGAAGTTTCGCGAACCTGCTGGCAACTATAGCGAACGAGATGCCGAAACAAAAACCTGAGTTATACGAAGACGACAGGTGACTACATCGCACAGACGGGGTTAAGATAACTGCTAGAACAACCAGAAGATACGAGCTGCCAGATAGATAGTTTTTAAGCACATGTATATAAGTCGGGGTGCGTGCACATAAGTTAAATAGTTGAATTTCTCAGTGAATAAACTAAAGTAATACAGCGACTCAGTCTTAAGTTGAACGTGAACATTTAAAGTAAAGTGTTAAGTTAAATAAGGTGTAATCTAGTAATCGAACTCAAAGGAGTTATTGTAAGAGATTTATTTTGATTTTAACGTAAGAAAATTTACAAAAATACATTTGTTTCATTCTTGCGTAAGTACGTATATCTAAATTACGAACGCGGCAGCCTGTCTAAGTGTTTCGATAGACAAGCTGGGAAACCCTGTTCCGCCGTTTCGATAAGAATCCAATAACAAGAGGGCGAAAATCACGGAAATTATCACTATTCCCACCATTTAATATTAAGGGGTTACATATAGTTAGAATTTTCAAACAATCGATTTTTTTTCTGTATGTACATATATTTAAGAATTTTTTTTTTAATTGCCGCGATAACCGCTTACGCGATTTTGGCCGAGTTTAACAAAGCACGCCAGTCGTTTCATTCTAACCGGCGCCAGTTGGAGACACGAAATGAAGCCAAGTCCTTCTCCACCTGATTTTCCTCTTCCTCTGCTACCACCAGCTGGTACCGCATCAAATACTTTCAGAGCCAGAGCGTTTGTATCCATTCGGACGACAGGACATAACCAGCGAAGCCGCTGGATCTTTATTCGCTGCGCTATGTCCATGTCGTCGTAAAGCTCATACAGCTCATCGCTCCATCGCCTGCGATATTCGCCGTCGCCAACGTGCAAAGGTCCAAAAATCTTACGCAGAATCTTTCTCTCAAACACTCCAAGCTTCGCTTCATCAGATGTTGTCATCGTCCACGCTTCTGCGCCATACGTTAGGACGGGCATGCTGAGAGTTTTGTTCGTCGAGATAGGACTTAACTACTCGTTTGCCTACTTAGTCCAAAGTAGCACTTGTTGGCAAGAGAGATTCTACGTCGGATTTCCAGGCTGACATTGTTATCGGTGTTAATGCTGGTTTCTAAATAAACGAAGTCTGTACTGCACTGGAGGAACTGTTTTGTCCTCGTTCACCACAAGACCCATTCACCTTGCCTTGGAGAAGGCAGAACTAACAGAGCGGTTGTTAAGGCCGATGGTGCCAATATCATCCTGAGCGATTAAGTTCTGAATCGACGAAAAGATGGTGTGTGTCGATTCTTCTTTCATGGGTCTTTTCCAAAATTCCAGGTTTAAAGCCAAATTTGTAAGGTCCAATCAGTTGATTGATGATGAGCTTCAGCCTCTCACACAATACGCTCGCTAGAACCTTATAGGCGGTATTTAAAAGACTATTCCCGCTGTAGTGGGCACAGATTGCAGGATTGCCCTTCTTAAGGATTAGACAGAGGCTCTCAGTGCACTGACAAACGTTGTTCCAATAGACCTACATATAAAGAAGACGGCAAGCGTGAGTTCATTTAGGTTAAATGAAGCGTGTCGCTGGAAAGAAAAAACTTATGGTCACGATAGTCTATTATTGCGACAAGCTCAGTTAACCACGGTGAGGACTGACTACATCGTCCCGATGGTAACTTTCAATAGGAATTTTGCCACTCTCTTTCCATCTAAGGAAGAATGGAATAAGGGATTCTCTCTAAAGAACTTCGATACTACAGTCTATACAGATGACAGTAAAATAGATTGTGTTGTTGGAGCTGGTATATACTCGCATAGACTTGGAATTGAAAAATCTGCGCGTCTCCCTAATACCAGCAGTGTCTTCCAGGCGGAGGTAATGGCAATTGGGGAAGCTTGTAGGCTACTAATCACGGAATTCTCTTTTAAGGGTAGTATCGCTATTCTTTCGGATAGCCAAGCTGTAATCCAGGCACTGGACTCAGCTACAACAACCTCTAAAGTGGTGGAGCAAAATACGAATAGCCTCACCACCTTGAGTGAAAACCATAAAGTAACCTTAATTTGGGTCCGGGGACACCGGAACATAGAAGGTAACGAAAAAGCCGATGAACTGGCAAGAGGGGGGTCTGCCATGAATAGCGCTCTTGCAGCACCAGTATTCACTCCACTAGGTGCGATCAAGAATGCAATTTCCCTAAAATACCTTCGAATTGCAGATTGTAGATGGAGAGACCAGACGAAATGCAAAATCAGCGGAACGTTATGGCCCACCTACAACCTCAAGCAATCGTCGACATTAATAAACAAAAAACGACGGGACACCTGTAGACTTACGGCAGTCATAACTGGCTTCTGGTCTATCGGAGAAGAAGTTGCCAAAATGGGCATCCCTCACAACACATACTGTCATAGTTGTAAACAACCAACCAGAGAAAAAAGAAACAATCTTCCATTTCCTCTGTGAATGCCCTGCCCTATGGAAAGACAGAATGTTAACCCTGGGCAAACCGCTGTTCGAGAGTCTCGAGCAACTGTTTGGCTTAGACGTCAACAACCTAATAAGGTTCCTAAACCGCACAGACTGGATATAGTCCTGCTGCAAATAACTGTTAAACAATTTGGTAACGAGGATGTGGCAACAAAATGGTGCGGAAGCGCTAGTTGGATTCTGGATGAATCACCACTCTAACCAACCAACCAACTGGGAGTACACAATTACCATGAGTAAAATATTTTTATTATATATTAAGGAAAGCTTTAGCGTCAAACAATTCCATAAATCAAGTTCCTGTATACTTATTTATGTTACTAACTGTACGTTCTCTCTGTGAATTCCGAGAGGAATAGTACAACAAACACTGAATGAAATAATAGAAAACAATAACGCACAAGGAGTGATAAATTCAAACTCTGAAAAACGTATTGAATATTTTAACTCCAAAACCCTTGAACATCAACCACCCCCATTAATTTTGCAAGAAACGGAAACTTTTATTCTGCTGCAATAAATATTGAATTGGTTGAAAAAATAATTAAATCCGAGAAAATACAAATACCTATAATAGATAAATATGTAGAATACTCAACAGTACACATAGGATGATATGGGAAAACCTTTGTAATCATCTACAAATATCCAATTATAATAAATCAATGTGAAATCTTTGACGTCACATCTTTATCTTATCGACATGGAAAACTCGAACTAAACTCACTTATAGCCTCATGTGACAAAACATTTCAAAGAATAAATAAGTGCAAAAATAATTTTAGCAAATATAATATATTATATATGCAAGAAACAAAGAAGAAACAATTGTACGTATCCATTAGTCAACACTAATACAGGGAACTGTAATTCTACTGAGGAAAATAAAGAACCAATAATTATTCTAAAACATGGATATATAATAATAGATGGAACGCACACTGTGAACAATAAAACCATCGTTGGAACATATCTCGTACAATTTCCAACTACCATTAATCTAGACAATAAAATCCTATTTAACCAAGATAATGAAATCAAAGAGTTCATACAATCCAGATGTATTGAACAAATAGAAATAATAGAATTATTTCAATCCTAGTCACAATATGAATTTAATATTGTAATATTCAAAAACTACACAAATTTATAATCCCATTTGAGGAACACCCAATAAGAAACACCCTAATACTTATTTTTATACAATATATGCTCAATAATATTAACCATACGGTTCCTAAACAAAATGTATAATATGTATATACAACTCAAGAAAATCAAACTTTAAGAAAAAATACAGCTACAATATGAACTAATACTTAAACAACAAGGCATGGGACATCTTATCAGAAAGGATGCGATAAGTATAGTTTAAGAGAGGACGGTTAATCTTTCGAAAGGAGGACGGAGTTAATACTCTAAACGTAAACATCATAACACCATCCCTATCTCTGGTTCAACAACAGTACAACATAATTTTGTAGCATGACATCATGCCACAACTATTAAAGCTTCACTTTATCTCTAACTTAGCATTAGTACAAAGTTCACTTTGTTTGTAACTTAGCATTAGTACAAAGTTTACTTGCTTTGTAACTCCGCCTTATCTATAGCTTCACTTTATTTGTAGCTTATCATTAGTATAAATGTAAACCTCACATACAACGTCTTTTGTCACTATATATTCCTAGCAATAAGTTGTTGAAGAAAATAATAAATAAAAGAACGTTCTGATCCAACATACCGACAGACTTAAAAATACATTTTTTGTAGTTTTCAATACGAAGATTATTAAATCGCGCGACTTTATAAAACTGATTAGTTCACGAGTACTGGGACATTTGGCAAACTCGCTCACAAATTTGCTAGTGAATTATGCAGTGGTTATTTCCCTCCCTGTGACTTTCTTAATGTCTTGAAATAGCCTTCCCGATACTCCAAACTTCATGCTTGACATTGCTCGTGCTCCATCTGTCAATACACCAATAATCTTTTCTAATACTTATAAAATTGAAAAATGTTTCAACACAGATTTTAGTTCTTCGCACAGTTCTTTGCCAGTTGTAGTTCCTTGCATTGGAGTCAGTCAACACAATTCTTCAGGAATATTAAATTTGGTGCTAATACCACGAAAAAATATACCACGATAATATCAACACAATCTCTGAGCGATACCGCTTTGTTTGTGCCAAAACTGAAAAAATAATGAAATTTCCATTTCTCTTGCAAATCCCTGCGCTTATCCGCATCCTTTCTTTTTTTGTATGCTTTTCCGACATGCTTTTACGGATTAAAAATTTAAAAACTAAAAAAAAATGTAGGAAAGCTTAATTTTGAATAACAAACTGTAATATTACCGTTTTGATAATAATATTGCACTCACTCCTTTCAAGAAACGCAAAAATTGCTAGTTATAAGATTAGCAGTCCGACTGATTGTATGACAGAAGCAATCACAAACAAGGACAGACGCGGCGCGTTCGTATTACATTCAGTGTTTGAACAATTGGCGGACAAGTGAGTAATTCGTCACATAAATATGTTTCGGTTTAAATATGTATTACCAGTTTATTATAATTAAGTTTATAACAATATATTGATGGGAGAAAATCGATAAAATAAATGCAATTTTAAAAATGCTTGGCAGGCCGCATAAACATGTTTAAAGGCCACGTGTTGCTGATCCCTGCGCTAAAAAATTATCTTCACATTCCCACGACAGTACGGTATAGTCTACGTAACCGAAGCTATCTGAACTTATATCTAGCCAATGATCACTTCAGCAGCATTCTCAAAAATTTAAGCGGCAGCAATAAAGCACGCACATTATCGTCTTAATCTCTATACTTAAAATTGTATACCACCAATTATTTTCAAAGCACCTTGTCTTTTAGGAATACCAAATTAGATCTTTGAGATTACAGAAATTTTGTGGCCAGCCAAAGGGAATATAAAATATTCAATCACTAAGATGCCATACTCATATATTGAATTAGTTTGGCAGACTGTTATGCGTGTGTAGAAATTATGCCTGTATCTTTCTTTGTTAATTCCCAAATTAACAAATAAAAATGAATCATTACCCGAAGAACATTCCAGTTTTCTCGTAAGTAAAAAATGTGTTGAAAGAGTGAAGTTGGTTCCTGTTCTATCACAAGAGCTTTGTCCTTTCACTGGACCCTGTTATGTTGCCACCATAACGGTGGAATGTAATGTTACTATACCGTCCCCGCTTCAAGACCTAGCATGGGATAAAGGCAACCAGAGCCACTGCGTATATTGTTGTATCGTTGCTAACTCGCCCTTAGAGAACTGAGCCGGTTTAAGCTTGTCAATGGGCACCGTTACTTGCCTTGATCCGATTAATATTGTATGCATCTTGGGGTACCTGTTAAGGACAAGATATGGCCTCTCGTACTGCGCCCTTAATGGCTTGTGAATACTGTAATCACATAAAAAAACATGGTTCTAGATAAATGAGTATTTCGGCAGGAAAACGACTGGCTTTCCATGCTATTAAGTTCGCGTCGGCCTAGCCATTTCAACATTTTGTCGCTAACCCTCTATGAAACTCTGGTCGTCAATCGGTGTACTATTGCCGGGGTTCAGGAAATTACTGGGTAAACGAAATACATTGCCCGTAGAGCATCTCTGCGCCTATTCGTCATCCTAAAAGAAAGAAGGATAGGACGTCAATCTAGCTCGGGCCGACTGCGTGACATCTGATGCCATCAACACTCGATGCTAACGTACACTTGTAACGGGTGAGCATACTGTATGAATATTTTTAACACCTCCCTACTTTTTTAAACAAAACGCTCTCGAACTGATGTTTTTCATCCGTAATAATGCGAAGTGCGTTCTTATTCAACCGTTATATCTGCCGTCATATCTGCTAAAGGGATAACTTCCAACCATCTTGAAAAACGATCAACACAAGCCAACAATAATGTATACTCCTCGAGTGGACAAATGGGCCGTCCATGGCCCATTAATGACATTAACATGTTCAAAACGTTTCCCAGACGCCAAAAATTGTTTTAGTTCGTGCGCGGCGATATCTTGCAATGCCGGCATTCTGGACAACTACGAACCCGCGCTCGCTCTTCACTACTCCAAGCTTTTTGAGATAAGTTTGATAGTTGCCATCGCCCCAGTATGTGCCAAGCCGTGAAAGATAATGAATAACACTTGTAGGTAAACCTCCTGGACGTATGACGAAGTATTGTCGTTGCAGATAATCTTGACGCTCGTACCCGGAAGCTGACTTTGGACCAGTTATAAGTAAGTGAGTTCAGCATCTAAACGTTTCTCTGTTGGTGTAAGCTTCTGCGAATTAAATCCCAGCTGTACCCAACTGCTGTTCACGTGCTACTGACGAACTGCGCCTACTTAATCGCAAAAACCATTAATGTAATTTTTAGCGCTACGAAGGTCTCCATCCTTTCACCTGTCTTGTCAAGTCGCTTGCAAGGGCGCATCAATTTTTGTAGTGGCACTTCCATGGCAGCAACGAGAGGTAAACGAGAGGTTCCAGCTCATGGAACCAAAGAAATAGTTTCTTAAACGCAATTATGGTATTAATTTTCTGAGGCAGAGACTAGGTTTATTTTTCTCGGTAGCGATCAAAAGGATGCCGAAAATGGGTCGCGGGCTTCTTCGGTGACTTGAAGTCAACGATTACAACGTTGAGGGGACAACGAATGATAATCTCCACAATGTTGCATGGAAGAAACCCTGGAACGGTCGTGCTGTATTCTTATCTCTGAAAGTCATGTATTGAATTCGGACAAATCGAATAGCGTGGAAATAACAGTTTTCAGGATGCTCGCTGGGTAGGAGTTTCCGCTTGGTGTGTCTGCGCTATTACCGCTGTTGCCCGCTTTCTCTTACTAGCGCCACTAATGCAATGTGTAACTGTGTGTTTTTCTTTGTTTTTGTTTGTTTTAGCAGTCACAATGCAAATAATGCGCTGACTATTGTGCGGGAGTAAGGATGGAAAAGATAAGTTTTTGGGGTTGAGGAATGATTCATATACCGGATTAATATACGCCATCTCCCAGCGATCGATAAAAATACCAGTAGGTAGGGAAATATTGAAAATATTACAAGAGGATGAAATGAAGTGATTCAAAAAATAAGCGCATACACTAGTAAAATTATATTTTAGAGACATAAGTGGCATTTATTTTATCAGATTCAGTTTTGGAGAGTGATCCAAAGCCTAATATGCAGCTTTGCAAAAAGACGAGCCCACACTATTATTATGATTTACAAAGTGAGATTTAAAAGAATCTGCGAAAAATTCGACAGTATAATAATACGTATCCATCACAGCCAAACCCAAAGTGTGAGAGAGTTTTAACAGTTTCCTCGGAGCGGTTCATGGAAATTGTGTTTAAACTATAATACTGTTGAATGACGAAGTTTCGCGAACCTGCTGGCAACAATAGCGAACGAGATGCCGAAACAAAAACCTGAGTTATACGAAGACGACAGGTGACTACATCGCACAGACGGGGTTAAGATAACTGCTAGAACAACCAGAAGATACGAGCTGCCAGATAGATAGTTTTTAAGCACATGTATATAAGTCGGGGTGCGTGCACATAAGTTAAATAGTTGAATTTCTCAGTGAATAAACTAAAGTAATACAGCGACTCAGTCTTAAGTTGAACGTGAACATTTAAAGTAAAGTGTTAAGTTAAATAAGGTGTAATCTAGTAATCGAACTCAAAGGAGTTATTGTAAGAGATTTATTTTGATTTTAACGTAAGAAAATTTACAAAAATACATTTGTTTCATTCTTGCGTAAGTACGTATATCTAAATTACGAACGCGGCAGCCTGTCTAAGTGTTTCGATAGACAAGCTGGGAAACCCTGTTCCGCCGTTTCGATAAGAATCCAATAACAAGAGGGCGAAAATCACGGAAATTAGCACTATTCCCACCATTTAATATTAAGGGGTTAGATATAGTTAGAATTTTCAAACAATCGATTTTTTTTCTGTATGTACATATATTTAAGAATTTTTTTTTTAATTGCCGCGATAACCGCTTACGCGATTTTGGCCGAGTTTAACAAAGCACGCCAGTCGTTTCATTCTAACCGGCGCCAGTTGGAGACACGAAATGAAGCCAAGTCCTTCTCCACCTGATTTTCCTCTTCCTCTGCTACCACCAGCTGGTACCGCATCAAATACTTTCAGAGCCAGAGCGTTTGTATCCATTCGGACGACAGGACATAACCAGCGAAGCCGCTGGATCTTTATTCGCTGCGCTATGTCCATGTCGTCGTAAAGCTCATACAGCTCATCGCTCCATCGCCTGCGATATTCGCCGTCGCCAACGTGCAAAGGTCCAAAAATCTTACGCAGAATCTTTCTCTCAAACACTCCAAGCTTCGCTTCATCAGATGTTGTCATCGTCCACGCTTCTGCGCCATACGTTAGGACGGGCATGCTGAGAGTTTTGTTCGTCGAGATAGGACTTAACTACTCGTTTGCCTACTTAGTCCAAAGTAGCACTTGTTGGCAAGAGAGATTCTACGTCGGATTTCCAGGCTGACATTGTTATCGGTGTTAATGCTGGTTTCTAAATAAATGAAGTCTGTACTGCACTGGAGGAACTGTTTTGTCCTCGTTCACCACAAGACCCATTCACCTTGCCTTGGAGAAGGCAGAACTAACAGAGCGGTTGTTAAGGCCGATGGTGCCAATATCATCCTGAGCGATTAAGTTCTGAATCGACGAAAAGATGGTGTGTGTCGATTCTTCTTTCATGGGTCTTTTCCAAAATTCCAGGTTTAAAGCCAAATTTGTAAGGTCCAATCAGTTGATTGATGATGAGCTTCAGCCTCTCACACAATACGCTCGCTAGAACCTTATAGGCGGTATTTAAAAGACTATTCCCGCTGTAGTGGGCACAGATTGCAGGATTGCCCTTCTTAAGGATTAGACAGAGGCTCTCAGTGCACTGACAAACGTTGTTCCAATAGACCTACATATAAAGAAGACGGCAAGCGTGAGTTCATTTAGGTTAAATGAAGCGTGTCGCTGGAAAGAAAAAACTTATGGTCACGATAGTCTATTATTGCGACAAGCTCAGTTAACCACGGTGAGGACTGACTACATCGTCCCGATGGTAACTTTCAATAGGAATTTTGCCACTCTCTTTCCATCTAAGGAAAAATGGAATAAGGGATTCTGTCTAAAGAACTTCGATACTACAGTCTATACAGATGGCAGTAAAATAGATTGTGTTGTTGGAGCTGGTATATACTCGCATAGACTTGGAATTGAAAAATCTGCGCGTCTCCCTAATACCAGCAGTGTCTTCCAGGCGGAGGTAATGGCAATTGGGGAAGCTTGTAGGCTACTAATCACGGAATTCTCTTTTAAGGGTAGTATCGCTATTCTTTCGGATAGCCAAGCTGTAATCCAGGCACTGGACTCAGCTACAACAACCTCTAAAGTGGTGAAGCAAAATACGAATAGCCTCACCACCTTGAGTGAAAACCATAAAGTAACCTTAATTTGGGTCCGGGGACACCGGAACATAGAAGGTAACGAAAAAGCCGATGAACTGGCAAGAGGGGGGTCTGCCATGAATAGCGCTCTTGCAGCACCAGTATTCACTCCACTAGGTGCGATCAAGAATGCAATTTCCCTAAAATACCTTCGAATTGCAGATTGTAGATGGAGAGACCAGACGAAATGCAAAATCAGCGGAACGTTATGGCCCACCTACAACCTCAAGCAATCGTCGACATTAATAAACATAAAACGACGGGACACCTGTAGACTTACGGCAGTCATAACTGGCTTCTGGTCTATCGGAGAACAAGTTGCCAAAATGGGCATCCCTCACAACACATACTGTCATAGTTGTAAACAACCAACCAGAGAAAAAAGAAACAATCTTCCATTTCCTCTGTGAATGCCCTGCCCTATGGAAAGACAGAATGTTAACCCTGGGCAAACCGCTGTTCGAGAGTCTCGAGCAACTGTTTGGCTTAGACGTCAACAACCTAATAAGGTTCCTAAACCGCACAGACTGGATATAGTCCTGCTGCAAATAACTGTTAAACAATTTGGTAACGAGGATGTGGCAACAAAATGGTGCGGAAGCGCTAGTTGGATTCTGGATGAATCACCACTCTAACCAACCAACCAACTGGGAGTACACAATTACCATGAGTAAAATATTTTTATTATATATTAAGGAAAGCTTTAGCGTCAAACAATTCCATAAATCAAGTTCCTGTATACTTATTTATGTTACTAACTGTACGTTCTCTCTGTGAATTCCGAGAGGAATAGTACAACAAACACTGAATGAAATAATAGAAAACAATAACGCACAAGGAGTGATAAATTCAAACTCTGAAAAACGTATTGAATATTTTAACTCCAAAACCCTTGAACATCAACCACCCCCATTAATTTTGCAAGAAACGGAAACTTTTATTCTGCTGCAATAAATATTGAATTGGTTGAAAAAATAATTAAATCCGAGAAAATACAAATACCTATAATAGATAAATATGTAGAATACTCAACAGTACACATAGGATGATATGGGAAAACCTTTGTAATCATCTACAAATATCCAATTATAATAAATCAATGTGAAATCTTTGACGTCACATCTTTATCTTATCGACATGGAAAACTCGAACTAAACTCACTTATAGCCTCATGTGACAAAACATTTCAAAGAATAAATAAGTGCAAAAATAATTTTAGCAAATATAATATATTATATATGCAAGAAACAAAGAAGAAACAATTGTACGTATCCATTAGTCAACACTAATACAGGGAACTGTAATTCTACTGAGGAAAATAAAGAACCAATAATTATTCTAAAACATGGATATATAATAATAGATGGAACGCACACTGTGAACAATAAAACCATCGTTGGAACATATCTCGTACAATTTCCAACTACCATTAATCTAGACAATAAAATCCTATTTAACCAAGATAATGAAATCAAAGAGTTCATACAATCCAGATGTATTGAACAAATAGAAATAATAGAATTATTTCAATCCTAGTCACAATATGAATTTAATATTGTAATATTCAAAAACTACACAAATTTATAATCCCATTTGAGGAACACCCAATAAGAAACACCCTAATACTTATTTTTATACAATATATGCTCAATAATATTAACCATACGGTTCCTAAACAAAATGTATAATATGTATATACAACTCAAGAAAATCAAACTTTAAGAAAAAATACAGCTACAATATGAACTAATACTTAAACAACAAGGCATGGGACATCTTATCAGAAAGGATGCGATAAGTATAGTTTAACAGAGGACGGTTAATCTTTCGAAAGGAGGACGGAGTTAATACTCTAAACGTAAACATCATAACACCATCCCTATCTCTGGTTCAACAACAGTACAACATAATTTTGTAGCATGACATCATGCCACAACTATTAAAGCTTCACTTTATCTCTAACTTAGCATTAGTACAAAGTTCACTTTGTTTGTAACTTAGCATTAGTACAAAGTTTACTTGCTCTGTAACTCCGCCTTATCTATAGCTTCACTTTATTTGTAGCTTATCATTAGTATAAATGTAAACCTCACATACAACGTCTTTTGTCACTATATATTCCTAGCAATAAGTTGTTGAAGAAAATAATAAATAAAAGAACGTTCTGATCCAACATACGGACAGACTTAAAAATACATTTTTTGTAGTTTTCAATACGAAGATTATTAAATCGCGCGACTTTATAAAACTGATTAGTTCACGAGTACTGGGACATTTGGCAAACTCGCTCACAAATTTGCTAGTGAATTATGCAGTGGTTATTTCCCTCCCTGTGACTTTCTTAATGTCTTGAAATAGCCTTCCCGATACTCCAAACTTCATGCTTGACATTGCTCGTGCTCCATCTGTCAATACACCAATAATCTTTTCTAATACTTATAAAATTGAAAAATGTTTCAACACAGATTTTAGTTCTTCGCACAGTTCTTTGCCAGTTGTAGTTCCTTGCATTGGAGTCAGTCAACACAATTCTTCAGGAATATTAAATTTGGTGCTAATACCACGAAAAAATATACCACGATAATATCAACACAATCTCTGAGCGATACCGCTTTGTTTGTGCCAAAACTGAAAAAATAATGAAATTTCCATTTCTCTTGCAAATCCCTGCGCTTATCCGCATCCTTTCTTTTTTTGTATGCTTTTCCGACATGCTTTTACGGATTAAAAATTTAAAAACTAAAAAAAAATGTAGGAAAGCTTAATTTTGAATAACAAACTGTAATATTACCGTTTTGATAATAATATTGCACTCACTCCTTTCAAGAAACGCAAAAATTGCTAGTTATAAGATTAGCAGTCCGACTGATTGTATGACAGAAGCAATCACAAACAAGGACAGACGCGGCGCGTTCGTATTACATTCAGTGTTTGAACAATTGGCGGACAAGTGAGTAATTCGTCACATAAATATGTTTCGGTTTAGTATGTATTACCAGTTTATTATAATTAAGTTTATAACAATATATTGATGGGAGAAAATCGATAAAATAAATGCAATTTTAAAAATGCTTGGCAGGCCGCATAAACATGTTTAAAGGCCACGTGTTGCTGATCCCTGCGCTAAAAAATTATCTTCACATTCCCACGACAGTACGGTACAGTCTACGTAACCGAAGCTATCTGAACTTATATCTAGCCAATGATCACTTCAGCAGCATTCTCAAAAATTTAAGCGGCAGCAATAAAGCACGCACATTATCGTCTTAATCTCTATACTTAAAATTGTATACCACCAATTATTTTCAAAGCACCTTGTCTTTTAGGAATACCAAATTAGATCTTTGAGATTACAGAAATTTTGTGGCCAGCCAAAGGGAATATAAAATATTCAATCACTAAGATGCCATGGTTCCATGTGTAGAAGTCCACGCAAGTGGGGAAAGTTACTGATCGCCATTCACTTGGGAATGGCCAGGACGATTCTTCTGCATATGGTTCAAGCAGCTCACAACGGCCGGGATTAGCCCACGTATCCTCTGGGTAGCTTCCGAACACCCGTTCGGGAGTGAGCTAACGTGAGAAGGCGAAACATTCCAGGATAGCTGGTTGTGCGTTGGGTTTGGGACCCGCCACTTAAAAATCGCCCCCAATGAAAAGTTTGAAAAAGCCTCGGATGAGACCTCCCTTTACTGATGACGACCCCTGCAAACGAAATAAGGAATATGATTTGAGGGCATGCACCTGGAATGTCCGGTCCCTTAATGGGGAAGGTGCCTCTGCCCGGCTGGTTGATGTCCTCGTGAGAGTAAAGGCTGACATCACCGCCATCCAAGAGATGCGATGGACGGGGCAAGGTAAGAAAACCATAGGACCTTGCGACGTCTACTACAGCTGCCATGTAAAGGAGCGCAAATTCGGTATTCGGATTTGTTGTGGGAGAGAGACTTCGTCGCCAAGTACTGTCGTTCACTCCGGTGGACGAGCGTCTCGCAACAATCCGCATCGAAGCCCGTTTTTTTAACATATCGCTAATTTGCGCCCACGCCCCGACGGAAGAGAAGGACGATGCGACCAAAGATTCTTTCTATGAGCGCCTAGAACGCTCCTATGAGCGCTGCCCCCGCCACGACATAAAAATCGTGCTTGGCGACTTCAACGCCAGGGTGGGCAAGGAGGGAATTTTTGGTCCCACAGTCGGAAAATTCAGCCTGCACAACGAAACATCCGGTAACGGACAGAGGCTGATCGACTTCGCCGGGGCCCGAAACATGGTAGTCTGCAGCACCAGATTCCAGCATAAGAAGATTCACCAAGCCACCTGGCTGTCTCCTGATCGAAAAACACGAAACCAGATCGATCATGTTGTGATAGATGGAAGACACGCTTCTAGTGTATTAGATGTACGTACGATCCGAGGGCCCAACATCGACTCGGATCACTACCTTGTTGCAGCCAAACTGCGCACACGCCTCTGTGCAGCAAAAAACGTGCATCTACCTACGCAAAGAATGTTCGACATCGAAAAGCTGCAATCACAACAGACAGCCAGAAGATTCGCCACTTGACTCTCACTCCTGCTCTCAGAGAGTACTGCCCAACAAACCGGCATCCACGAACAATGGAGCAACATTTCTCGTTCTCTACGTACCGCCGCCGAAGAAGAAATCGGATTCCGGCGAGCCCGAAAAAACAATTGGTACGACGAGGAATGTCATGCTGCCGCAGAAAGAAAGGATGCCGCCTATAGAGCCACGCTGCGATCGGGCGCAACGCGAGCCATGTGGGATCGCTACAGAGAGCTGAAAAAGGAAGAGAGACGTATTATCCGAAAGAAGAAACGAGAGGCCGAAATACGTGAGTGCGAAGAGCTTGAGATGCTGGCCAACAGGAACAACGCCCGAAAATTCTACCAGAAAGTTCGGCGGCTTACAGAAGGTTTTAAGACCGGGGCGTTTTCCTGTAAGAACAAAGACGGCGAACTGGTGACTGACGTACAGAGCAATCTTAAATTATGGAGGGAACACTTCTCGAACTTATTAAACAGTGACAGCTGCGCATGTCACCGCGAAAGTGAAGATCCCGATACCCCAATCGTTGACGACGGAATTGTCGTTCCGCTGCCCGATCATGACGAGGTGAGAATAGCGATAACGCGGCTAAAGAACAACAAAGCCGCGGGCGCCGACGGACTGCCGGGTGAGCTATTCAAACATGGCGGCGAGGAGCTGGTAAGGTGCATGCATCAGCTTCTATGCAAAATATGGTCGGATGAAAGCATGCCTGCCGATTGGAATTTAAGTGTGCTCTGCCCAATCCATAAGAAGGGCGATCCTGCAATTTGTGCCAATTACCGCGGGATTAGTCTTCTAAATATCGCCTATAAGGTTCTAGCGAGCGTATTGTGTGAAAGGCTGAAGCCCACCGTCAACCAACTGATTGGACCTTATCAGTGTGGCTTCAGACCTGGAAAGTCTACCATCGACCAAATATTCTCAATACGCCAAATCTTGGAAAAGACTCATGAAAGGAGAATCGACACACACCATCTTTTCGTCGACTTCAAAGCTGCATTCGACAGTACGGAAAGGAGTTACCTGTATGCCGCGATGTCTGAATTTGGTATCCCCGCAAAACTAATACGGCTATGTAAGATGACGTTGCTCAACACCAGCAGCGCCGTCAGAATTGGGAAGGACCTCTCCGAGCCGTTTGATACCAAAAGAGGTTTCAGACAGGGTGACTCGCTGTCGTGTGACTTCTTTAACCTGATGTTGGAGAGCATCGTACGAGCCGCAGAACTTAATCGCTCAGGCACAATATTTTATAAGAGCGTACAATTGTTGGCGTATGCCGATGATATTGACATCATCGGCCTTAACAACCGCGCTGTTAGTTCTGCCTTCTCCAAACTGGATAAAGAGGCAAAGCGAATGGGTCTGGTGGTGAACGAGGACAAAACGAAGTACCTCCTGTCTTCAAACAAACAGTCGGCGCACTCGCGTATCGGCACTCACGTCACTGTAGACAGTTATAATTTCGAGGTTGTAAAAGACTTCGTCTATTTAGGAACCAGCATTAACACCGATAACAATGTCAGCCTTGAAATCCAACGTAGAATCTCTCTTGCCAACAAGTGCTACTTTGGACTAAGTGGGCAACTGAGCAGTAAAGTCCTCTCTCGACGAACAAAACTAACACTCTACAAGACTCTCATCATGCCCGTCCTAACGTATGGCGCAGAAGCTTGGACGATGACAACATCCGATGAAGCGACGCTTGGGGTGTTCGAGAGAAAGATTCTGCGTAAGATTTTTGGACCTTTGCACGTTGGCAATGGCGAATACCGCAGACGATGGAACGATGAGCTGTATGAGCTTTACGACGACATAGACATAGCGCAGCGAATAAAGATCCAGCGGCTACGTTGGCTGGGCCATGTCGTCCGAATGGATACAAACGCTCCGGCTTTGAAAGTATTCGATGCGGTACCAGCTGGTGGTAGCAGAGGAAGAGGGCGGCCTCCTCTGCGTTGGAAAGATCAGGTGGAGAAGGACTTGGCTTCACTTGGTGTGTCCAACTGGCGCCGGTTAGCACGAGAAAGAAACGACTGGCGCGCTTTGCTAAACTCGGCCAAAATCGCGTAAGCAGTTATAGCGCCAATTAAGAAGAAGAAGATGCCATACTCATATATTGAATTAGTTTGGCAGACTGTTATGCGTGTGTAGAAATTATGCCTGTATCTTTCTTTGTTAATTCCCAAATTAACAAATAAAAATGAATCATTACCCGAAGAACATTCCAGTTTTCTCGTAAGTAAAAAATGTGTTGAAAGAGTGAAGTTGGTTCCTGTTCTATCACAAGAGCTTTGTCCTTTCACTGGACCCTGTTATGTTGCCACCATAACGGTGGAATGTAATGTTACTATACCGCCCCCGCTTCAAGACCTAGCATGGGATAAAGGCAACCAGAGCCACTGCGTATATTGTTGTATCGTTGCTAACTCGCCCTTAGAGAACTGAGCCGGTTTAAGCTTGTCAATGGGCACCGTTACTTGCCTTGATCCGATTAATATTGTATGCATCTTGGGGTACCTGTTAAGGACAAGATATGGCCTCTCGTACTGCGCCCTTAATGGCTTGTGAATACTGTAATCACATAAAAAAACATGGTTCTAGATAAATGAGTATTTCGGCAGGAAAACGACTGGCTTTCCATGCTATTAAGTTCGCGTCGGCCTAGCCATTTCAACATTTTGTCGCTAACCCTCTATGAAACTCTGGTCGTCAATCGGTGTACTATTGCCGGGGTTCAGGAAATTACTGGGTAAACGAAATACATTGCCCGTAGAGCATCTCTGCGCCTATTCGTCATCCTAAAAGAAAGAAGGATAGGACGTCAATCTAGCTCGGGCCGACTGCGTGACATCTGATGCCATCAACACTCGATGCTAACGTACACTTGTAACGGGTGAGCATACTGTATGAATATTTTTAACACCTCCCTACTTTTTTAAACAAAACGCTCTCGAACTGATGTTTTTCATCCGGAATAATGCGAAGTGCGTTCTTATTCAACCGTTATATCTGCCGTCATATCTGCTAAAGGGATAACTTCCAACCATCTTGAAAAACGATCAACACAAGTCAACAATAATGTATACTCCTCGAGTGGACAAATGGGCCGTCCATGGCCCATTAATGACATTAACATGTTCAAAACGTTTCCCAGACGCCAAAAATTGTTTTAGTTCGTGCGCGGCGATATCTTGCAATGCCGGCATTCTGGACAACTACGAACCCGCGCTCGCTCTTCACTACTCCAAGCTTTTTGAGATAAGTTTGATAGTTGCCATCGCCCCAGTATGTGCCAAGCCGTGAAAGATAATGAATAACACTTGTAGGTAAACCTCCTGGACGTATGACGAAGTATTGTCGTTGCAGATAATCTTGACGCTCGTACCCGGAAGCTGACTTTGGACCAGTTATAAGTAAGTGAGTTCAGCATCTAAACGTTTCTCTGTTGGTGTAAGCTTCTGCGAATTAAATCCCAGCTGTACCCAACTGCTGTTCACGTGCTACTGACGAACTGCGCCTACTTAATCGCAAAAACCATTAATGTAATTTTTAGCGCTACGAAGGTCTCCATCCTTTCACCTGTCTTGTCAAGTCGCTTGCAAGGGCGCATCAATTTTTGTAGTGGCACTTCCATGGCAGCAACGAGAGGTAAACGAGAGGTTCCAGCTCATGGAACCAAAGAAATAGTTTCTTAAACGCAATTATGGTATTAATTTTCTGAGGCAGAGACTAGGTTTATTTTTCTCGGTAGCGATCAAAAGGATGCCGAAAATGGGTCGCGGGCTTCTTCGGTGACTTGAAGTCAACGATTACAACGTTGAGGGGACAACGAATGATAATCTCCACAATGTTGCATGGAAGAAACCCTGGAACGGTCGTGCTGTATTCTTATCTCTGAAAGTCATGTATTGAATTCGGACAAATCGAATAGCGTGGAAATAACAGTTTTCAGGATGCTCGCTGGGTAGGAGTTTCCGCTTGATGTGTCTGCGCTATTACCGCTGTTGCCCGCTTTCTCTTACTAGCGCCACTAATGCAATGTGTAACTGTGTGTTTTTCTTTGTTTTTGTTTGTTTTAGCAGTCACAATGCAAATAATGCGCTGACTATTGTGCGGGAGTAAGGATGGAAAAGATAAGTTTTTGGGGTTGAGGAATGATTCATATACCGGATTAATATACGCCATCTCCCAGCGATCGATAAAAATACCAGTAGGTAGGGAAATATTGAAAATATTACAAGAGGATGAAATGAAGTGATTCAAAAAATAAGCGCATACACTAGTAAAATTATATTTTAGAGACATAAGTGGCATTTATTTTATCAGATTCAGTTTTGGAGAGTGATCCAAAGCCTAATATGCAGCTTTGCAAAAAGACGAGCCCACACTATTATTATGATTTACAAAGTGAGATTTAAAAGAATCTGCGAAAAATTCGACAGTATAATAATACGTATCCATCACAGCCAAACCCAAAGTGTGAGAGAGTTTTAACAGTTTCCTCGGAGCGGTTCATGGAAATTGTGTTTAAACTATAATACTGTTGAATGACGAAGTTTCGCGAACCTGCTGGCAACTATAGCGAACGAGATGCCGAAACAAAAACCTGAGTTATACGAAGACGACAGGTGACTACATCGCACAGACGGGGTTAAGATAACTGCTAGAACAACCAGAAGATACGAGCTGCCAGATAGATAGTTTTTAAGCACATGTATATAAGTCGGGGTGCGTGCACATAAGTTAAATAGTTGAATTTCTCAGTGAATAAACTAAAGTAATACAGCGACTCAGTCTTAAGTTGAACGTGAACATTTAAAGTAAAGTGTTAAGTTAAATAAGGTGTAATCTAGTAATCGAACTCAAAGGAGTTATTGTAAGAGATTTATTTTGATTTTAACGTAAGAAAATTTACAAAAATACATTTGTTTCATTCTTGCGTAAGTACGTATATCTAAATTACGAACGCGGCAGCCTGTCTAAGTGTTTCGATAGACAAGCTGGGAAACCCTGTTCCGCCGTTTCGATAAGAATCCAATAACAAGAGGGCGAAAATCACGGAAATTATCACTATTCCCACCATTTAATATTAAGGGGTTACATATAGTTAGAATTTTCAAACAATCGATTTTTTTTCTGTATGTACATATATTTAAGAATTTTTTTTTTAATTGCCGCGATAACCGCTTACGCGATTTTGGCCGAGTTTAACAAAGCACGCCAGTCGTTTCATTCTAACCGGCGCCAGTTGGAGACACGAAATGAAGCCAAGTCCTTCTCCACCTGATTTTCCTCTTCCTCTGCTACCACCAGCTGGTACCGCATCAAATACTTTCAGAGCCAGAGCGTTTGTATCCATTCGGACGACAGGACATAACCAGCGAAGCCGCTGGATCTTTATTCGCTGCGCTATGTCCATGTCGTCGTAAAGCTCATACAGCTCATCGCTCCATCGCCTGCGATATTCGCCGTCGCCAACGTGCAAAGGTCCAAAAATCTTACGCAGAATCTTTCTCTCAAACACTCCAAGCTTCGCTTCATCAGATGTTGTCATCGTCCACGCTTCTGCGCCATACGTTAGGACGGGCATGCTGAGAGTTTTGTTCGTCGAGATAGGACTTAACTACTCGTTTGCCTACTTAGTCCAAAGTAGCACTTGTTGGCAAGAGAGATTCTACGTCGGATTTCCAGGCTGACATTGTTATCGGTGTTAATGCTGGTTTCTAAATAAACGAAGTCTGTACTGCACTGGAGGAACTGTTTTGTCCTCGTTCACCACAAGACCCATTCACCTTGCCTTGGAGAAGGCAGAACTAACAGAGCGGTTGTTAAGGCCGATGGTGCCAATATCATCCTGAGCGATTAAGTTCTGAATCGACGAAAAGATGGTGTGTGTCGATTCTTCTTTCATGGGTCTTTTCCAAAATTCCAGGTTTAAAGCCAAATTTGTAAGGTCCAATCAGTTGATTGATGATGAGCTTCAGCCTCTCACACAATACGCTCGCTAGAACCTTATAGGCGGTATTTAAAAGACTATTCCCGCTGTAGTGGGCACAGATTGCAGGATTGCCCTTCTTAAGGATTAGACAGAGGCTCTCAGTGCACTGACAAACGTTGTTCCAATAGACCTACATATAAAGAAGACGGCAAGCGTGAGTTCATTTAGGTTAAATGAAGCGTGTCGCTGGAAAGAAAAAACTTATGGTCACGATAGTCTATTATTGCGACAAGCTCAGTTAACCACGGTGAGGACTGACTACATCGTCCCGATGGTAACTTTCAATAGGAATTTTGCCACTCTCTTTCCATCTAAGGAAAAATGGAATAAGGGATTCTGTCTAAAGAACTTCGATACTACAGTCTATACAGATGGCAGTAAAATAGATTGTGTTGTTGGAGCTGGTATATACTCGCATAGACTTGGAATTGAAAAATCTGCGCGTCTCCCTAATACCAGCAGTGTCTTCCAGGCGGAGGTAATGGCAATTGGGGAAGCTTGTAGGCTACTAATCACGGAATTCTCTTTTAAGGGTAGTATCGCTATTCTTTCGGATAGCCAAGCTGTAATCCAGGCACTGGACTCAGCTACAACAACCTCTAAAGTGGTGAAGCAAAATACGAATAGCCTCACCACCTTGAGTGAAAACCATAAAGTAACCTTAATTTGGGTCCGGGGACACCGGAACATAGAAGGTAACGAAAAAGCCGATGAACTGGCAAGAGGGGGGTCTGCCATGAATAGCGCTCTTGCAGCACCAGTATTCACTCCACTAGGTGCGATCAAGAATGCAATTTCCCTAAAATACCTTCGAATTGCAGATTGTAGATGGAGAGACCAGACGAAATGCAAAATCAGCGGAACGTTATGGCCCACCTACAACCTCAAGCAATCGTCGACATTAATAAACATAAAACGACGGGACACCTGTAGACTTACGGCAGTCATAACTGGCTTCTGGTCTATCGGAGAAGAAGTTGCCAAAATGGGCATCCCTCACAACACATACTGTCATAGTTGTAAACAACCAGAGAAAAAAGAAACAATCTTCCATTTCCTCTGTGAATGCCCTGCCCTATGGAAAGACAGAATGTTAACCCTGGGCAAACCGCTGTTCGAGAGTCTCGAGCAACTGTTTGGCTTAGACGTCAACAACCTAATAAGGTTCCTAAACCGCACAGACTGGATATAGTCCTGCTGCAAATAACTGTTAAACAATTTGGTAACGAGGATGTGGCAACAAAATGGTGCGGAAGCGCTAGTTGGATTCTGGATGAATCACCACTCTAACCAACCAACCAACTGGGAGTACACAATTACCATGAGTAAAATATTTTTATTATATATTAAGGAAAGCTTTAGCGTCAAACAATTCCATAAATCAAGTTCCTGTATACTTATTTATGTTACTAACTGTACGTTCTCTCTGTGAATTCCGAGAGGAATAGTACAACAAACACTGAATGAAATAATAGAAAACAATAACGCACAAGGAGTGATAAATTCAAACTCTGAAAAACGTATTGAATATTTTAACTCCAAAACCCTTGAACATCAACCACCCCCATTAATTTTGCAAGAAACGGAAACTTTTATTCTGCTGCAATAAATATTGAATTGGTTGAAAAAATAATTAAATCCGAGAAAATACAAATACCTATAATAGATAAATATGTAGAATACTCAACAGTACACATAGGATGATATGGGAAAACCTTTGTAATCATCTACAAATATCCAATTATAATACATCAATGTGAAATCTTTGACGTCACATCTTTATCTTATCGACATGGAAAACTCGAACTAAACTCACTTATAGCCTCATGTGACAAAACATTTCAAAGAATAAATAAGTGCAAAAATAATTTTAGCAAATATAATATATTATATATGCAAGAAACAAAGAAGAAACAATTGTGCGTATCCATTAGTCAACACTAATACAGGGAACTGTAATTCTACTGAGGAAAATAAAGAACCAATAATTATTCTAAAACATGGATATATAATAATAGATGGAACGCACACTGTGAACAATAAAACCATCGTTGGAACATATCTCGTACAATTTCCAACTACCATTAATCTAGACAATAAAATCCTATTTAACCAAGATAATGAAATCAAAGAGTTCATACAATCCAGATGTATTGAACAAATAGAAATAATAGAATTATTTCAATCCTAGTCACAATATGAATTTAATATTGTAATATTCAAAAACTACACAAATTTATAATCCCATTTGAGGAACACCCAATAAGAAACACCCTAATACTTATTTTTATACAATATATGCTCAATAATATTAACCATACGGTTCCTAAACAAAATGTATAATATGTATATACAACTCAAGAAAATCAAACTTTAAGAAAAAATACAGCTACAATATGAACTAATACTTAAACAACAAGGCATGGGACATCTTATCAGAAAGGATGCGATAAGTATAGTTTAACAGAGGACGGTTAATCTTTCGAAAGGAGGACGGAGTTAATACTCTAAACGTAAACATCATAACACCATCCCTATCTCTGGTTCAACAACAGTACAACATAATTTTGTAGCATGACATCATGCCACAACTATTAAAGCTTCACTTTATCTCTAACTTAGCATTAGTACAAAGTTCACTTTGTTTGTAACTTAGCATTAGTACAAAGTTTACTTGCTCTGTAACTCCGCCTTATCTATAGCTTCACTTTATTTGTAGCTTATCATTAGTATAAATGTAAACCTCACATACAACGTCTTTTGTCACTATATATTCCTAGCAATAAGTTGTTGAAGAAAATAATAAATAAAAGAACGTTCTGATCCAACATACGGACAGACTTAAAAATACATTTTTTGTAGTTTTCAATACGAAGATTATTAAATCGCGCGACTTTATAAAACTGATTAGTTCACGAGTACTGGGACATTTGGCAAACTCGCTCACAAATTTGCTAGTGAATTATGCAGTGGTTATTTCCCTCCCTGTGACTTTCTTAATGTCTTGAAATAGCCTTCCCGATACTCCAAACTTCATGCTTGACATTGCTCGTGCTCCATCTGTCAATACACCAATAATCTTTTCTAATACTTATAAAATTGAAAAATGTTTCAACACAGATTTTAGTTCTTCGCACAGTTCTTTGCCAGTTGTAGTTCCTTGCATTGGAGTCAGTCAACACAATTCTTCAGGAATATTAAATTTGGTGCTAATACCACGAAAAAATATACCACGATAATATCAACACAATCTCTGAGCGATACCGCTTTGTTTGTGCCAAAACTGAAAAAATAATGAAATTTCCATTTCTCTTGCAAATCCCTGCGCTTATCCGCATCCTTTCTTTTTTTGTATGCTTTTCCGACATGCTTTTACGGATTAAAAATTTAAAAACTAAAAAAAAATGTAGGAAAGCTTAATTTTGAATAACAAACTGTAATATTACCGTTTTGATAATAATATTGCACTCACTCCTTTCAAGAAACGCAAAAATTGCTAGTTATAAGATTAGCAGTCCGACTGATTGTATGACAGAAGCAATCACAAACAAGGACAGACGCGGCGCGTTCGTATTACATTCAGTGTTTGAACAATTGGCGGACAAGTGAGTAATTCGTCACATAAATATGTTTCGGTTTAGTATGTATTACCAGTTTATTATAATTAAGTTTATAACAATATATTGATGGGAGAAAATCGATAAAATAAATGCAATTTTAAAAATGCTTGGCAGGCCGCATAAACATGTTTAAAGGCCACGTGTTGCTGATCCCTGCGCTAAAAAATTATCTTCACATTCCCACGACAGTACGGTACAGTCTACGTAACCGAAGCTATCTGAACTTATATCTAGCCAATGATCACTTCAGCAGCATTCTCAAAAATTTAAGCGGCAGCAATAAAGCACGCACATTATCGTCTTAATCTCTATACTTAAAATTGTATACCACCAATTATTTTCAAAGCACCTTGTCTTTTAGGAATACCAAATTAGATCTTTGAGATTACAGAAATTTTGTGGCCAGCCAAAGGGAATATAAAATATTCAATCACTAAGATGCCATACTCATATATTGAATTAGTTTGGCAGACTGTTATGCGTGTGTAGAAATTATGCCTGTATCTTTCTTTGTTAATTCCCAAATTAACAAATAAAAATGAATCATTACCCGAAGAACATTCCAGTTTTCTCGTAAGTAAAAAATGTGTTGAAAGAGTGAAGTTGGTTCCTGTTCTATCACAAGAGCTTTGTCCTTTCACTGGACCCTGTTATGTTGCCACCATAACGGTGGAATGTAATGTTACTATACCGCCCCCGCTTCAAGACCTAGCATGGGATAAAGGCAACCAGAGCCACTGCGTATATTGTTGTATCGTTGCTAACTCGCCCTTAGAGAACTGAGCCGGTTTAAGCTTGTCAATGGGCACCGTTACTTGCCTTGATCCGATTAATATTGTATGCATCTTGGGGTACCTGTTAAGGACAAGATATGGCCTCTCGTACTGCGCCCTTAATGGCTTGTGAATACTGTAATCACATAAAAAAACATGGTTCTAGATAAATGAGTATTTCGGCAGGAAAACGACTGGCTTTCCATGCTATTAAGTTCGCGTCGGCCTAGCCATTTCAACATTTTGTCGCTAACTCTCTATGAAACTCTGGTCGTCAATCGGTGTACTATTGCCGGGGTTCAGGAAATTACTGGGTAAACGAAATACATTGCCCGTAGAGCATCTCTGCGCCTATTCGTCATCCTAAAAGAAAGAAGGATAGGACGTCAATCTAGCTCGGGCCGACTGCGTGACATCTGATGCCATCAACACTCGATGCTAACGTACACTTGTAACGGGTGAGCATACTGTATGAATATTTTTAACACCTCCCTACTTTTTTAAACAAAACGCTCTCGAACTGATGTTTTTCATCCGTAATAATGCGAAGTGCGTTCTTATTCAACCGTTATATCTGCCGTCATATCTGCTAAAGGGATAACTTCCAACCATCTTGAAAAACGATCAACACAAGTCAACAATAATGTATACTCCTCGAGTGGACAAATGGGCCGTCCATGGCCCATTAATGACATTAACATGTTCAAAACGTTTCCCAGACGCCAAAAATTGTTTTAGTTCGTGCGCGGCGATATCTTGCAATGCCGGCATTCTGGACAACTACGAACCCGCGCTCGCTCTTCACTACTCCAAGCTTTTTGAGATAAGTTTGATAGTTGCCATCGCCCCAGTATGTGCCAAGCCGTGAAAGATAATGAATAACACTTGTAGGTAAACCTCCTGGACGTATGACGAAGTATTGTCGTTGCAGATAATCTTGACGCTCGTACCCGGAAGCTGACTTTGGACCAGTTATAAGTAAGTGAGTTCAGCATCTAAACGTTTCTCTGTTGGTGTAAGCTTCTGCGAATTAAATCCCAGCTGTACCCAACTGCTGTTCACGTGCTACTGACGAACTGCGCCTACTTAATCGCAAAAACCATTAATGTAATTTTTAGCGCTACGAAGGTCTCCATCCTTTCACCTGTCTTGTCAAGTCGCTTGCAAGGGCGCATCAATTTTTGTAGTGGCACTTCCATGGCAGCAACGAGAGGTAAACGAGAGGTTCCAGCTCATGGAACCAAAGAAATAGTTTCTTAAACGCAATTATGGTATTAATTTTCTGAGGCAGAGACTAGGTTTATTTTTCTCGGTAGCGATCAAAAGGATGCCGAAAATTGGTCGCGGGCTTCTTCGGTGACTTGAAGTCAACGATTACAACGTTGAGGGGACAACGAATGATAATCTCCACAATGTTGCATGGAAGAAACCCTGGAACGGTCGTGCTGTATTCTTATCTCTGAAAGTCATGTATTGAATTCGGACAAATCGAATAGCGTGGAAATAACAGTTTTCAGGATGCTCGCTGGGTAGGAGTTTCCGCTTGGTGTGTCTGCGCTATTACCGCTGTTGCCCGCTTTCTCTTACTAGCGCCACTAATGCAATGTGTAACTGTGTGTTTTTCTTTGTTTTTGTTTGTTTTAGCAGTCACAATGCAAATAATGCGCTGACTATTGTGCAGGAGTAAGGATGGAAAAGATAAGTTTTTGGGGTTGAGGAATGATTCATATACCGGATTGATATACGCCATCTCCCAGCGATCGATAAAAATACCAGTAGGTAGGGAAATATTGAAAATATTACAAGAGGATGAAATGAAGTGATTCAAAAAATAAGCGCATACACTAGTAAAATTATATTTTAGAGACATAAGTGGCATTTATTTTATCAGATTCAGTTTTGGAGAGTGATCCAAAGCCTAATATGCAGCTTTGCAAAAAGACGAGCCCACACTATTATTATGATTTACAAAGTGAGATTTAAAAGAATCTGCGAAAAATTCGACAGTATAATAATACGTATCTATCACAGCCAAACCCAAAGTGTGAGAGAGTTTTAACAGTTTCCTCGGAGCGGTTCATGGAAATTGTGTTTAAACTATAATACTGTTGAATGACGAAGTTTCGCGAACCTGCTGGCAACAATAGCGAACGAGATGCCGAAACAAAAACCTGAGTTATACGAAGACGACAGGTGACTACATCGCACAGACGGAGTTAAGATAACTGCTAGAACAACCTGAAGATACGAGCTGCCAGATAGATAGTTTTTAAGCACATGTATATAAGTCGGGGTGCGTGCACATAAGTTAAATAGTTGAATTTCTCAGTGAATAAACTAAAGTAATACAGCGACTCAGTCTTAAGTTGAACGTGAACATTTAAAGTAAAGTGTTAAGTTAAATAAGGTGTAATCTAGTAATCGAACTCAAAGGAGTTATTGTAAGAGATTTATTTTGATTTTAACGTAAGAAAATTTACAAAAATACATTTGTTTCATTCTTGCGTAAGTACGTTTATCTAAATTACGAACACGGCAGCCTGTCTAAGTGTTTCGATAGACAAGCTGGGAAACCCTGTTCCGCCGTTTCGATAAGAATCCAATAACAAGAGGGCGAAAATCACGGAAATTATCACTATTCCCACCATTTAATATTAAGGGGTTACATATAGTTAGAATTTTCAAACAATCGATTTTTTTTCTGTATGTACATATATTTAAGAATTTTTTTTTAATTGCCGCGATAACCGCTTACGCGATTTTGGCCGAGTTTAACAAAGCACGCCAGTCGTTTCATTCTAACCGGCGCCAGTTGGAGACACGAAATGAAGCCAAGTCCTTCTCCACCTGATTTTCCTCTTCCTCTGCTACCACCAGCTGGTACCGCATCAAATACTTTCAGAGCCAGAGCGTTTGTATCCATTCGGACGACAGGACATAACCAGCGAAGCCGCTGGATCTTTATTCGCTACGCTATGTCCATGTCGTCGTAAAGCTCATACAGCTCATCGCTCCATCGCCTGCGATATTCGCCGTCGCCAACGTGCAAAGGTCCAAAAATCTTACGCAGAATCTTTCTCTCAAACACTCCAAGCTTCGCTTCATCAGATGTTGTCATCGTCCACGCTTCTGCGCCATACGTTAGGACGGGCATGCTGAGAGTTTTGTTCGTCGAGATAGGACTTAACTACTCGTTTGCCTACTTAGTCCAAAGTAGCACTTGTTGGCAAGAGAGATTCTACGTCGGATTTCCAGGCTGACATTGTTATCGGTGTTAATGCTGGTTTCTAAATAAACGAAGTCTGTACTGCACTGGAGGAACTGTTTTGTCCTCGTTCACCACAAGACCCATTCACCTTGCCTTGGAGAAGGCAGAACTAACAGAGCGGTTGTTAAGGCCGATGGTGTCAATATCATCCTGAGCGATTAAGTTCTGAATCGACGAAAAGATGGTGTGTGTCGATTCTTCTTTCATGGGTCTTTTCCAAAATTCCAGGTTTAAAGCCAAATTTGTAAGGTCCAATCAGTTGATTGATGATGAGCTTCAGCCTCTCACACAATACGCTCGCTAGAACCTTATAGGCGGTACTTAAAAGACTATTCCCGCTGTAGTGGGCACAGATTGCAGGATTGCCCTTCTTAAGGATTAGACAGGGCATACTTAAATTCCAATCGACAGACATGCTTTCATCCAACCATATTTTGCATAGAAGCTGATGCATGCACCTTACCAGCTCCTCACCACCATGTTTGAATAGCTCAGCCAACAGTCTGTCGGCGCCCGCGGGTTTGTTGTTCTGTCGCCGCGTTATAGCTATTCTCACCTCGTCATGGTTGGGTAGCGGAACGACAATTCCGTCGTCAACGATTGGGATATCGAGAAGTGTTCCCTCCACAATTTAAGTATGCTCTGGATGTCAGTCACCAGATCACCGTCGTTGGAGCATGGTTCCCTATGTTGAAGTCCACGCAAGTGGTGAAAGTTATTGATCGCAATTCACTTGGGAGTGACCAGGACGATTCTTCTGCATATGGTTCAAGTATCTCACATCTTTCGGGACTAACCCAAGTATCCTTTGCGTAGCTTCTGAACACCCGTTCGGGAGTGAGCCAACGTGAGAAGCCGAAGCATCCCAGGAGAGCGCTGGGTTTGGGACCCGCCACTTAAAAATCCGCCCCAATGAAAAGATGTATAAAGCCTGGGATGAAAACTTCCTATATTTAAGAATAAATACAGAAAATTTACTATCGTTCCGGTGAATATTTTCGAAGTTTCAAAGTCGGTGACCAACATTACTCGAAAACGGCTAATCGAAGATTTTTTCTTAACAATTTTGCATAATTTATAATTTTATAACTTTTTATAAACAATTTAATGCCGAAAATTTGGTCGAAATCGGATTTGTTTTGTTTAGAAACCTCCATTTTATCAAAAAAATTGAGTTGGTTTATTCCTTCGATTAATTACTAGATTTAACATGATTTCGAAATCTGTTTGGTTTTTTAATTTCAGAGGATCCAGTTCCAGTGGCGGGCACCGTATCCGAATGGGTTGGTGCGTGACTGCCATTCACAGAGAGAACGTTGGTTCGAATCTCGGTGAAACACCAAAATGAAGCAGGCAACGGCAAGCCTCCGAGTGTATTTCTGCCATGAAAAATCTCTGCCGTTCGGAATCGGCTTGAAACTGCAGGTCTCTCCATTTGTGGAACAACATCAAGATGCACACATCAAATAGGAGGATGAGCTCCGCCAAACACCCAAAAGGACTGTACGCGCCAATTATATATATATATTTAGTTCAGAGATATAGTGGTCACCGCAAAACGTCTGTTTTGAGAGGAACTCCGGAGATCAGCTGTAGTTCCTTGCCAAATAAATATTTTTACTAATACTAAGTTTTAAAATTCAGTTAAAAGATAAACAATAAATTCAAAAGTTTTTTCAGAAAAAACTCTGGAAAACTTGCTTTTTTTTGGCTTATAACTGTATATAACTCCTTAAAATGTATGCAAACCCAACACAAATACATACTCCACAATAAACTGCGGTTGAATCGTTGTATTAGCTAAAAAGTGAGATCTTAAAGTTCATACAGCCTATTTATTTACATACATAAACTTATATATAATTGGCGCTTACACCCTTTTTGGGTGTTTGGACGAGCTCCTCCTCCTATTTGCGGCGTGTGTCTTGATGTTTCAAAATAGAGAGACCTACAATTTCAAGCCGACTCCGAAGGGCAGATATTTTTTTTATGAGGAGCTTTTTCATGGCAGAAATACACTCTGGGATTTGCCATTGCCTGCCGAGGGGCGACCGCTATTAGAAAAGATGTTTTCTTCATTTTGGTGTTTCCCGGAGACATGAACCTACTTCTCTCCGAATTTCGAATGGTAGTCACGTACCAACTCCATAATAGTTTGAATAATATACAATACAGTACAGTATTTATTTTACAGAACTACAATTTAACAGCAACAATAATATTTTTATTTTTATATCAATCATTAGGTCTCTTTAGACGTTCTTTAGTTTTTATTTCCCTTTCTAGAAATTTGTTGATTCTTTTGCTGTATTAAAAGTTCTATTGATATCATAATTTCTCATGTATTTGTCAGACATGGTCGAAATTCGAAAGGTCCTCGCTTGTTGTCGTTGGATTTCTGCTATATGAGTCTACCCACGCCTGTAGTCCATATGGCAAGATTGGTTTAATCATAGTTTTGTATAGCAAAAGGTTGTTTTTTATATTGAGTATAGATTTTGTGCAGACTAACCAATGAAGTTGTCGAAGTTTTTCTATTATTTGTTTCACTTTTTGCTTGATGTGGTAATTCCAATATAGTTTCGAGTCCAAGTGAATTTAGCGATTGGTTCTATTGTAAGTACTTTGCCATTTATTTTAACGAAAACTGCAGTCAATTTTGTTTTGGTAGTAAATATGACCTATACGGTTGTGTCCTTGTTTATTTTTGGGCACCAGTTATCAAACCATTCCTTAACTGCGTTTGTTTTTATAGTTCTTATTTTGTGAGTGTTTTTTTAATTCAAATTTTTGAAAAAGGTATAGTTTTTTTGTCCAAACTTTAACATAGTCGATCATGAAGTAATTTTTCAGCAATTTTTGATATTGTCGGTAGTAAGCTGGGTCTTTATCCGGTGCCAGCAATGCAATAATCTCTATAACTTTCTACAGGAAAGCATTGTAAGCGATATATTGCATTAAAAACGTATCGGAAAAATATATGTGCCTTGGTTGGTAGCTCCGCTAATGCTTTTCTTGTTATCATGTCACAACATCAGGGAGTTTTTTATGTTTTATTCCTTTTTTATGAAAGTTATTATTTCATACGACGAATACGTCTTTTTATTTTTATAAAATCAGAATAGAAGTGGTTCTGGTTGTTGATTTTCATTCTGCCCATTGATGTTTTGTTTCGAGCTTAAATGTTTTAGTTCATTTTCATAAAGAGTAGTTTGTATCTTGATTAGGAGTCAGGTTCTTCAAAAAAATTTCGATTTTCTTTAGTTTTAATTAATTTTAGTGTTCGTTTGTCGTCAGGTGATCCAATTTTTTGCCATCTTTTTCTTAACATTTTCTTTTCAGAAATTTGTTTTTCTTTTAATATAAATGGCTGCTGTATTGGATCTATTTTCTTGCTTTGGTGCCGATCTGATCCCTGCGTGTAGGATTACGTCGTTGAAGTGTATAATGGCAAGATGCGATTTTAATATAAGATTAGGTATAAGTTGATCATCAATTTGATGGCGGAACTCTGTACAGTTGGTTCTGTCATTAAAAATGCGAAGTGATGTATTTATAGATTTAATATCACTTACCTAGTCAAGTAAGTATTTACGCCGGTTAGATGAAAATTATGCATGACTGCAGCATGACTGAACTTTAATTGGTTATAGCTTATGTTTTTGGTTATGTAAAAATCTATCAAGTCTGGACTTTTCTTTGTGTCAGTTGGTAGGTTCTCGGGTACTCAAAAACCTGCAATTGCTTTTACTAATTGCGTTAATGAGAATACGTCCTTTTTTATTGGTGAGTGTTTTTTGCATTAAGATCTCCAGCTGCAATAAATCTATTGTTTAGCACCTTTATATAATTATCATATTGATCCGAGGTTATTATATGCCAGAAAGGGCATTAAATGGAGGAGATAGATTCCTAGTGTCGTGAATAGAAGATACGGCGTCTAATGCGGGAGTTGTTTATGTGTCTTATTGCTGATTTATTGCTGCTTCTTTATTACGCAGAGGTGGACATCTTTGGATTGTAAGAGCTTTATAAATTTAGCATCCTTTGTAAATAGTGGAGTGGTTACCTCCACATAACGCACATTTAACTTGCTTTATTGAGTTTTTGCATTCTATAGTAAGATGTCTAACAGCGTATTTCACACATACTGATCTCTAGCATTTCGTGCACTGTGAAATGGTGCACTTATGGTGTGGTGCCTCAAAGATGACTATGCAGTTCATTAGCTTGCTTATATTATAATTGTTGTTATCTCTTGCTTGAAGTCCAATGAAAAATAATGAGTAGTTTTTAGTTGTTTTTTGTATTATGTTAGTAATGTTAAGTACTTAGTTTAGTCCATTTTTGATTTCTTCTTGGTCTGTAGAGTGCTGCATGTAACGTAAAACTACTTTAAGTCCCTTTCACTTTTTGGCCTAAATGAATACAATTTCGCTCTTGGCATGTGGTGTATGTAATTGGTCAAATAGTTTTTTCTGCTTGAACACGAACTTCATTATTTGCTAAGCTTTTAAGAGTGAACCTGTTATTTCCTACTTCATTTAAAGCCCTCTTTAATGTTTTTACAATATATATATATATGTACTAGTATGTAACCCCCGAAAATCGGGTGGGCTTTTTTCCCACGGAAAGTAAACAGCATATGAGACACTTTTTTTCACAGATTTTTACGTTTTAAAAAATTTTAAGAAGAATGGTAAAAAAAATTTTGAAAGTTCATATTCATATATGATTTGATAATGGCTGCATACATAAAAATATACATGTACACACATAGAATACAATACAAAGAAAAAAAACACTTAAAAATGTATATCTGTGTCAAAAAGTTCGTTGATTTGATGGGTAATAGTGTTCTTTTAAATGGCGTTGGGCACCGTCTATTACTATAAAATTTGTCTGAGAATAGCCCAAATACAGTTTCCCTTTGAAATAGTATCAAATAAATAACTAATTTGTCTCTTTCTCCTCATTTTTTAAAACTATTTAAAATTTTGAGTTTTGCAAAAAGGATCAAACGCACACAAAATTTTTAAATACATACATACGTTTATATATTGTAGTTCAATTGTACCATATATGAACGAAAACAAAAGTGGATGCTTCTACCAATCATATCCAATACGTGACGTTTCAAACATTTATCACTTACTTACCTGCTCTATTCTTCCACTTAAAGTAGGAACTCTTCTACGAACTCTTCTTGGTCGTCCTCTGGGCATATTTTAAAATTAAATATTGATGTACTTTTTTCTTAAAATAAATTCTATTTTGCGTCTGTCCAAAACTCTTTCCAATTTACACTGTTACCGTTGCTTTAAGTGAATTGACAAATTTCAAGTCAATTGTCAATTCATACCAATTATTGCCATCACAACAAAATTTTGAAAAAAATTCGCTGCACCCGTTGGGACTATGTTCATGAATACATATTTATTAGTAAAGAGAACAAAACAAAACAATTATTGATAGTCCAAATGTATACAATGCTGTGCTCATTAGAAAGAGAGCTAAACAAAGCAAACGTACTCATATATATGCGTATATTTGTGTGTCATCCCGCTTTGCATAGACATCGCTGTTATCAATATGAAAATTTTGATAACTTTATACGCAAATATTTCATGAACAAATTAACCAATTTTAGGTTTTATAATTTTCCGGAAATATGCTCATCAAAACCTTTCTTTTGATATATTTTTCATATCTGTACATATCGTAGTTTAGTCAGAATAAGCGCCATGTTTTAAAATAATACTATAGAAGATTACACCTTGAAGATATATTGGAGGACGCTTATTATTATTTTTCTTTATCGTCTTTATTTAAATTTTGTGACAGAGTATCGTTAATTTGCCCACTGGTTGGAGTTTAAGTAAGTTGTATTCATCATTCACATCTAATGTTGCAAATTTGTTTGTAGAAGTTCCACTCATCCAGTAATTTGGTACTTTGGCTCAGGGTTGATGTTTTCTTAATAGCGTTTTCGTTTCTACGCAAAAATGTTGCCATGCCGACGTGCAAAAGTTTTTCAAAGTCGCACTTCACCCTGTAAAACTGCCTCCATTTTTAAGGTTTAGTGCAGCCCTTCACATTTATAAAAGAACACAAACTGTAACCCTGAAATGCAATCAGCTGTTTTTTCGCGCGCTAATCGGACAACGAATTGCAGAAATTTTTGGTGGACAGTTTAAAATAAAAAAATAAAGGAATGCTAGCTAATGAGGAAAGTCCTATTAGCAGCAAAACAGTTACAGGTAAAATGAGAATGTCTTGACTTTTCTATCAAATGTGAAAAAGTGAAAAATGCTAATTATTTAAACGATCCTTTTTGGTAGTATGGACGGAAGGCGAAACGAGACTTCTGCTGGATAAATACGCCTCCTATTTGCCGGACATTGGTCCCTTCAAGCAGTTAAAGACAAAAAAGGACATGTGGATGAAAATTGGTGCAGAGTTCGATGGGAAAAGTTGGAAGCAGTGTGAAGAAAGGTATAAGACCATAATGAAACGTAAAAAAGTGGCGGTGGAAAATAACAGGACCTCAGGTGCAAAACGCCAAAAGCTACAGTTTGAAGAAGAGCTCGAAAAAACATGCAAAATAGATGATTCCATTGAGCCGGCTGTAAAAATAAGTAGCCAATGTATAATAAAAAAAGAGCTCGTACAAAAGCAAAGAAAGAAAAAAACGCTGCAAGAAAATATGTTAGAAATTGCTGCTACGAAGGAGGAAGCCAGAGAGAAGCGACACAAGGAAAAAATGGAGAAAGCTGCAAGAATCGAAAGCCTTTTGGAAAAGTGCATCAGTGAAAACAAACCAGCTTGAAGCTGTGGGCGTGTGAGGTAAGTTATTAAAGCCGGTTTGAATTGTGTATGCTGCTTATGATGCATTAAATGTTAATTGAAATATTTTGGTTTTGCAGGCTTCTGTAATTTAGTATAAAATGGGAGGAAGTGCCTTTCGTTCCTGGTCCAACGTTTCGCCTATTTATTTTTTACTTTGTACCTGCTCGAAGCAAATAATTATGATCTGCCTTATTTTCAATAAATACAATATATAAAACAAAAGAAAAAGTAGTTTTTTAATATTTATTGAAGTTTCTTTCAAGGTACGAGATGTGTGCAATTAGTGCGTTCGAAAACTGTGCTAGTCCAAAATTTTACATATTTGGTCTCTTCATTGACTGGCCTTAAAACGTTACTTAGCTGTTAATATTGTACAAATAAGGGGAAATGCCGAACGAAGTTAAAAATAATTTTTTGATTTCCTCGGAACGTTAATTTTTAACATTTACTGTTTTTGAACTAACCTATTCAATGTTGCTAAGTAGAAAATTTCCGAGTTTCATAAACAAATTTAGGTACTTACTTTAAAAAAACATGTCAAAAAAATGACTTTATTTGGCTTCTTTTAATTTCGCCCAGCTCAGTAAGAACAGTGTCGCTTACTTCGAAAGGAAAATGTTGTTCCTGAACGGAAGCAGGATCAACGCAGTATTCTTTTTTCTCTATAAAATCTTGTTTGTCTATGCAAATATTATGAAGTACGCAGCATGCTAGTATAAAATTCTTCATGAAAATCTAATCGCATAAGTTGCCGGAAACGACATTTTAACAATCCAAAGGCGTTTTCAATTCGGACCCGTGTTTGACTAAATTTGTAATTGTATCTCTTTTCTTGCTTAGTTAAATTCCCGTAATCCCTATACGGCGTAACCAAATAATTTCGGATCGGATATGCAGAATCCCCTAACACATGATATTTTGGTAAACATAGCTTTGGAAGTTCTTTACCAATGAAAGATAACTTCAACACACGCGAGTCGTACACTTTACTCGCCACGCCAGTGAAAACATCCTAACATTTTATATTTGCATCACATATACCCTTCATAGTCATGGCAATTGTGTCATGCCTATTTATATAGGTTGAACGATTTTTTTTTTTCGGCGCCCTTGTCGAAATGTAGGTTCCGTCAAAGCAGCCTAATACGTTAGGAAAACCAGAGATTGCCGCAAACTCATTTGATATAATCTCTTTTTCAGTAGCACTTTGAGGGAATTTTATGATGTCTGGTGAAAGTCCAACCAGAAACGACAGAACATTGTTTATCACGTTATGGGCACAAGAATATGACACATTAAACAGGTTGCTAACCTGTAGGTAGTTTTATTGCAGCAAAACCTACATAAGAAAATTATATGAATTAAATTCACACACATTGGAGTCATTCCATTGTTACCATAAAAACAATAACACGTGTGTGTTTGGCGTTGCTTGTGGTCTCCCTCCTTCATAGCTCCTCCTTATATAGTACGAGCTGTTTGTGTATTTTGCGATTAAATCATTCGCACTTTCACGCTCAATGTGAAAATTTTGTTTAAGGGGGAAGTCTACTGTGAATTTTTCAAAAAATCGATTTTTTTTTTATTAGCTTAAAAAATACTTTGAACCCTCTTAAATAAGGTACAATATGTGTTACAGCTGGCTAAATTTTTCTTCATTGAAATTTCGACCTTTTCCCGAAGCGCTCCAAAGCGCGTACCTGCTATACTGAAACTTTAAACGCATTTTTCTCGAAACTAAGTTTTTGTATACGGTGTACACGATATCTCGAGTTCTGATAAATGAATCAGCTTAAAAATTTAATTATATATTCTCTGTAATAGTGTCTCTCGTCTGACATAGGATTTTTTTGATATCGTTATTTGTTAAATTGTTATAAACAATAGTAAAAAAAAGAAAAAAATTTCAAGAATTTTTTTTTCAACGCCAAAATTTTTTATCGACATAATCCTACGTCAGACGAGAGTCAATACTATGTATATGATAACAATATTTTGTTTTTTTTGTTTTAGATCACCGAAACGTAAGATTTCATGTACACCGTTTAGGCACCTAAGAAAAGCGGACCTGCGCTTGCAGAAGTGCCACAGCGGCCATTTTGAATATTTTGACTTAAAATTTTTTTTTCAAAAACTTAAATATATAATAAAGATAAGAGTTTAAATAGATTTTATGTACGAGCAATATTTTGTTAGAAATAAAATCCGGAAAATAAGCCTGTTTTTTCCCTTGTCACAGAAGACTTCCGCCTTAAACTGTAAATGTTAATAAATTATAAAAACATACAGTATATAAACAAGCACTGAACAGAATTATTGAAATGGTGTCTAATATTTTGCCCACTAGTTTGAGAGCGGTAAGCGGAAATGGGCGAGAGATCTTCAAGAAACTCAACCCAGAAAAAAGAAAAAGCGTTAACACCATTCTTCATAGTATGCATCTTTCCTGAAACTTGGTATGCGAAAACTAAACCGTGCACCTATGAAAAAATTACCTCGCGGCCTGTGTACAAGTTGACTACTTCATTTGCAAAGTCATTTACGCGTAAGCAGTTAATTTTTGGATTTAAAAGTACGCCGAGTTCCTCGTCATCTGAAGAAGAGGACGACGACTCCAGGAGGTCATTTATTAAACTGTTTGCTAAAATCAAGTACCGTTTTTCCATTTCCCGGCTAACAATGTTCTTCCACCTATGACACCAATTATTTGTATGGAGGTAACTATGTGTAAACTCAATATTTTCGCGCAAACACATTTACCAGACAAAATACAATTTCTTTTACTGATTTTACTAATTTCAATTTGCAAATATCACGGGCAGCTACAATATTTTAATAGTTCTATGTATAATCTAAATTTTCGCTTTTTCAATTCACGACTGCTAAAATGAAATGTCAAAAATGTGTAGACTTTATCTGTGCGGCTCGGACACAGCCGATTAATGTGAGCAAGAAAGAGTCAAATAAGGGGCTACTTTTGTTACTGATCAGCTGATTAATAGGGCAATTATCTCCACCGTCGATACCAGAGAGGGCAAGAAATGTTGCACTTTCACATTTTTTTAGGTTTGCCCTTGGAGAAACGATAAAGCTGCCCCTTGGGAAGATTGCATTCATTTTACAAAAGAACACAAAATTCGAAAGTGGCAGCACAGGGCAACATTTTCATGTAGGAAAGAAAACGCTATAAGTTTCTTGTTAATGGTATTCGAGGTTCAGATCTTTATAGGTGAGTTTCTCTTTTAGTTATAGGTTGATCTTTTATTGTAGCGGATTACGTAGAGCTAGGCAAATGGGTTGCTAGCTGTAAGTTGTGCTGAGGCAGTTGTTGTTGTTGTATCATTTGAAGAACAGGAGCTGAATAAATTGTTGGTGATTGATAAATTTGGTTTGGTAGTGGAATCAGTATAACTCATACTCTCTGCGCTACATTGTGATAATGTAGAGCGGATACTGTTTTTGAAGCTTGTGGGATCTAACTGCATTGACCCGTTTGCTTTTGATCCGTTTTGTACTACGCATTTGAGTTATCGGCTTGAAGCGTTACTCTTTGCGGAGTAAAAGTTTTAGTCTCACTTGTTGATCAAGTTCTTTCCCAGGGGGGTAACGTATCATATTTATTTTATTAGCCACATTGTTTGGTTTTAGTTTTCTTTTTTTTTTTTAATTTAAATATGATTTGGTTTATCGATTTTCACTTGATGACGCAATTTGCTGTTTATATGCAATTTGCTATGATGCTTTATCTCTTTTTTAGCAATAATGCACTCTGAATTCGTTGAAAAATCTTTTATAAACACGGATCGACAGTAAAGCACGTCCGATACACACAGTACGAATGTTAATGATATTGATGGTATATGATATTTGCAATGATATTCCTGACGACATTTCTGATAGTGCAGCCATCAGCACGTTCAAGGTGATGATTCTGGACGCTATGACTTCTCTTCCACTTTGGTCGTAGTCTACATTGACGTCCTCTGCCCCATAGTCTCGCGCAGCCGTGATCGCAGCTCAACTTGTTAAGTTGCAGAATCTTAATTTCACTCAATTTTGCCATTTTTAAGATCCTATTTTATGGGACCTTATGCTACAATTCCACTTCAGACAAATGTATCTTTATATTTCATCTGGCTTCAATCATTAGATTGCTAAATAGAAGTCACAAACTAATGGCAATATTTTCCTTTGTTTGTTTAATTTTAATGCTTAATCAATTTTCTTTATGTTCACACGCTCAATTTAATAATAGTGTTACAATCGCGAGGTTTTGGGAACCGACTGCAGTGCACGCTTTCTGGGTCTACCGTTATATGAATTAGATGAAGACGACAGCTGTTGCTACAACAGAACTCGCCAAAAGATACGAGCTACCAGATATTGAAACTACGATAGCTATTAAGCTCATTATATATTATATAAGCCGAGGTGCATGCGCATAGGGTTCTCAATTAGATAGTTGAACTTGTCATCGAAAAAACGAAAAGTAATAGCTGAACGTGTACATTTAAAAGTAAAGTGATGGAAATAAGGTAAAGCAAGTGTGTTACCATTATTTTTTGTGGTTTATTCAACAATATAGTGATCGAACTAACAGAGATATTGTAAGAGATTTCTTTGAATTTTAACGTAAGTAAATTTGTAACAATTGCTGACAGAACTGGGATTATTGAATTATGTCCCAAGGACATGATCGTGAAAATGGCAAAGTTAGGCGAACTCGAAGTGCAACAGCTTAAGAAAGAGTTAGAACAGCGTGGCTTGTTAGTTACTGGGAACAAGGCAGAGTTACAAGTACCAGAACCAAGGATAAGTAACGTGGAAAGACTCTTCCACTTCAACCGAAACACCCGAAGCGAAGCACGAGAAGCAAATAGAGAAGCTGGTTTCATACAAGCATGGAAAAACTTAGTTGACCAATATGAAAACAAAAGAATGCAGGTGAATACTCAACTAAAAGTGTGTCGACTGATAAACATCATCTAGCAGCGTGGAATGGCTGACTGAGTCGAAAGCCTTCTTCAGGTCCAACGCTACTAAGACAGTCCTCTCGCAGGGGCGGTTTTGGTTAAGCCCGCGGTTTGTCTGGACGTTTATGGCGGTGAGTGCAGTGGTGGTGCTATGCACTCGACGGAAACCGTGCTGATGTGGGGCTGGGGCCAGGTGTTTCGTGAAAAGTGAGAGTAGGAGGGCTTTAAGTGTTAGTTATCGGACGATAAGATTCCCCTTGGCGGACTTCCCAGGTTTCAGTAGTGGGACCACTCTCCCTAATTTCCACATATCAGGAATGATGAGAGTGGCCGAAGACTAGTTGAAGACCTTGGTGAGATATTCTACTCCCAATGGACCCAGCTTTTTCAGCATCAGCATGTTTAGTCCGTCAGGGCCAATGGCTTTGGATGTTTTCATGAGTTTGATGGCGCCCTGAACATCATCCCTGGAGAAAGCAAGTGGCGCACTGTTGTATGTCAGTTTGTGCAGCCGTCTGGTAGCACTACGTTTGGATCTGTCGGCCGGAAGATGCAGAATAAGTAGCCGGTTAAGATAGCTCGCGCATCTTTTCGGATCCGATTAAGCACGACCGCTGAAGGTGATATCCACAGTGCCGTTGTGCTTCGTCGGGTTCGACAGGGACCTTACGGTGGACCAGAGCTTGCTTTCACCAGAGGTGAAGTTGCAGGACTTCAAATGCTCTTCCCATTTGTTCCGCTTATTTCGGGTTACCAGTTGCCGTATCTCCAAATTGAGATCCTTTATGCGGGGATCCCCGGGATCGGCCTGGCGTAGGCGATCACGCTCGTTCGCCAGAACAGCTGCTTCAGCTGAGAAATTAGGACGAATGTCCCGGATCCTTCCAGCGGGAATGAAGCGAACCGCGGTCGCTGTGACCGACTTGCGGAATGCGCGTTCGCCTGTGCGCACATCGGTGGGGATGGGGAGAGTGGCGAAGATGTCTTCAGTAAATTCTGCGAATCTGGTCCAATCAGCTTTGTTGAAGTTGATGTATGACCGGTGATCCGCGGAAACAAAGTCGGCAGGTTTCTCGATCGAGATGATAATGGGCAAGTGGTCTGATGCAAGTGATAGCATAGGTCGCCAAGCGCACCAATATCAGGGTGATACCCTGCCGGGCAGCAGGTGACAGGGGGTATGTAAATATTATAGATTTCGAGCTCGGCATCGCCTGACCAGACAGCTATCCCTTGACATTCTAAGGCCCTGTCTCTGCGGTCGATGCCTTCATCGATGAGACGATACTGCACTGTATGGTGGACTATAAACGCTAAGCCTCCACCGTGTTCTCGCTCGCGATCCTTTCTGTCCACGTTGTAGCCGTCCCTGGTAATCAAGGTGCGGTTTTGCCTCTTGAACCGCAGCTATTTTGACACTGTGTCGGCTCATGAAGTCAACTATCTCGTCGACCTTGCTCGTAAGTCCGTTGCAGTTCAGTTGTAAGAGTTTAAAACTCCTCGGGAGTGTGATCGTAACTCGGCGGGTGAGGGACGCGTGGGGTTGTCTGCGTTGGTCCTGCTGTGCTGACGTTGACGGACGACCGCGTCGCAGGGGCGGTTGCGGGTGCAGAGCTCTGCAGCAGGGGGCAACGAAGTCGCGTGTCCACTCACGGGTGGTGTTCAGGCCAGACCACCTTTGAAAGTGGTACCAGCCATTGCAAGAACTGCACTGGACTGTTGTCAGGTTCCGAGGGACCCTGGTCTGACACACGGAGCAGACGGTTCTGGGGACCAAGAGCTGCTGGTTTGTCCCCGCACTGGGGTAGGAGCAGGAGGGTTATGGCTCAGTGGGGGAGTTGTGTTGCGCCTGAGGGCTCCTTACCGTTGAGGTTTTGTTGGTGGCGGCAGTTTGAAGTGCCGGCACTGAGGATGGTAGCGCCGTTGAGGCAGGGGCCGCCTGGTGGCGGGAGCAACACGTGGCCACATATCTTGTGGACCACTCCCTTTGAGTCTTAAGGCCTGAACAGATCTTAAGATGGCACCACCGTTGCACTTATTGCTCCTAACCGAGGTGGAGTTCGGGTGGAGCCGTTTGTGGCAGATGCAGCTGTCAAATACCTCTTGTCCAGGGTTCGGTTCGACACCAGCCCTGAAGAGAAGTATTTGGAGCAAACGTGCTGCAAGGGATTGCTCCTGTGACGAGAGATTGGGGGTGGGATACGGTGCACTAGACAGGGCAAAAACAGGTGTTATCTATCGCTGTCGAGAGATGATTAACGATTTTTAGTGCTGGAATCGGATGGTATTGATCTGGGAAACGTCAACAAGATGGCGCTACGTGCCACACAAGCAACGAAACCGTTGATCTTTTACGGGAAATGTTTCCGGACCGTGTTATCTCTCGAAGAGGTGATCACAATTGGCCACCGAGCTCTTGTGATTTAACACCTTGCGACTTTTTTCTTCGGGGCCACGAGAAAGAGAATAGCCCAGGGTCGATTCAAGACCTCAAAGATGGAATTCGTGAGGCTTTCGAGGACATAGGGCAGCCACTTCGCAATTCGGTTATGGAAAATTTCATGAAAAGGATATTGTCCTGTAAGCGTGGTCGGGGTGGTCATTTGCCTGATGTTATTTTCCACTATTAACGGCATACCTTCTTCTTTTATAATGCAATAAACATCCGATCATTTATACTAAAAAATAGCATTTTTCTTTAAGTATAAAAATTACACCTCCAATTGGAAACGCCTTTACATTGTACAAGTTAGCGTCGATAAAGACTGAAAAGAAAAAAATACATTTGAATTTCATTTCAGAAGCAAAGTCGGTTGACGAATTTTTGACTGTATTTAAGAAGATTGCGAGGAGTCTCAGTTCCGCTACATATCTAGAATACATATTATGATATCGATAACTAACTTTTCCAAAGCTTTTGACGAAATTTTTCGTTCTATCTTATAGCTTAGACAGACGGCTGCATTAATAGGGATTACTGGCGCAGGTAATTTTGATTAGTATTGTAGAATGACAGAGATTTCATGAGGATTAATGAAGAGCTGATTTGTTTACTGGATAGTTTTGTCAGTAAAGGATGGATCACAGGCGACAAATACAGGTATTAGATCCACTGATACTAAAACATAATAACTTATTAAAAAAAAATGCATTGCTATTTCTCAAACTGCTCTGCAATATCAAAACAATTAATGAAATTTCGGTCGTGTATTAATACTAGCGGCTGCTCGTCTTTCTCCGTCCAGGTTAAATGTTTCTTTCCGCTTGCCATCTGAAATCTTATCTTATATCCCTACTAATATTATAAATGTGAATGTAAGTTTGTTTGTTACGCTTTCCCGCAAAAATTACTTAACCGATTATTATGAAACTTTGTACACATGTTTTTGGAGGTGTTAGAAGTAATATAGGATACTCTATATATATAAAAATTGAGCCGTTTTTCGCGTTGTGATGAACTTTACGGAGAATGGCTCAACCGATTTTAACCAAACTTTGCCACATTGAAGAGACACATGTGGAGAATGTTTTTGTTTTGAAATTTTAAGAGTCGGATACCAGGGTCTCGAGAGATAGGCCAAAACGGGGACCCGGGTAACCCTGGAATGTGTGTGTACAATATGGGTATCAAATGGAAGCTGTTGATGATTTCTATAGTATAGGGTAGTTTTTATACCGTTTCGTGATTACGGTCTCGAGATATAGGCCAAAACGTGGACCCGGGTAGCCCTAGGATGTGTTTGTACAATATGGATATCAAATGTAAGCTTTTGGTGAATGCTTTAGTACAGAGTTTTTTTCATGCCGCTCCGTGGCTGGGGTCTCGAGATATAGGTCAAAACGTGGACCCGGGTAACCTTTGGTTGTGTATGTACAATATGGGTATCAAATGAAAGCTGTTGATAAGTGCTTTAATACGGTGTAATTTTCGTACCTTTTGATGACTAGGGTCTCGAAATATATGCCAAAACGTGGACACGACGTGTCTTTGCACCGAATTAAACCAAACTTACACACATTGTTAAGTAAGTATTGAAAATGGGTTTCGTAAAGTTTGGTTGTAATTCGGAACACCGGCAACGCGTACAGCGTTCTCTTGAACCAGCCATAATGACGTTTACTTTTTTAACTCTTGGGGCGGAACTGAACTGTCAAATTGACAGTGTGAGTTACAATGTGTCAATATTTCTTTCTGATTTGGACGCCATAAGGAGAAGACCTAAGTGCAAAGTGTAAACATTTTTTGTGAATTTTGAAAAATTTGAGAATTTAATGTGAAATCCGAATGTTCAAATGAAATTATGTTTTGTGGATTTAGTTTTTCGGTTCATATGCGATAAGCTACGATACGCCATGAGTGAAAAAAATGGTAAAAAAAAAATGAAAAAACAAAAGAAATTGTTAAAGGATGAAAAAGAAGACCACGAAAAATCCGAAACTTTGATGAAAAAATTAATAGTCTTATCATGCAAATTGTCAACAATTTTCAGAAGAAAAGAGATGGTTTAAGAAAATCATAACAAAATAAAATAATCCTGACCATGTGGACTTGGGCTTTTAAACACATATGCATCGAAAATATAATCCACAAAATTGAAAAAAAAAACATGTTTTAAAATCTCAGAATACCATAATTACAATCATGTTTATTATAGTACAAATGCCAAGACAATCACGTAATCATATTGGTCGTTCGACAATTAATAATAGGCGCATGAGAAATTCCCGGAATAACGCGACATCAGAAGAACGTCAAGAACAAAATGAAGTAGTCAAACGATTGATGAATAATGTTATCCAAGCAACTATTTCTAATACCAAGAATTCCAATGATTCCACCTGAATTGCCATTTGAATTCAAGCGTTTGCAACCGCCCATTCGTTTAGCATTTGCAATAACTATCAATAAATCACAAGGGCAAACTTTAGAAATATGCGGGATGAATTTAGAAGAACCAGTATTCACCCATGGTCAACTATACGTTGGCTGTTCACGTGTTGGGAAGCCAACAACATTATATATTTACTCAAAAACAAATAGAAAAACAAAAAATATTGTTTATGCCAAGTCGCTTGAATAAAGAATAAAGAAATAAATAATATGAAAACCATATCTTTTCTGTTCTAAACGATATCTATTCTATTTTAGTGTGCCCAGCGAAGCGGGCCGGGTTTGCTAGTCTTATACATATATAAAATAAAGTCAACTTTTTGTGTGTGTTCGCTAACCGGCCGTGTCTTTGCACCGAATTAAACCAAACTTACACACATTGTTAAGAAGGTATTGAAGATGGTTTCCGTATAGTTTGGATACCATTGGTGGATACGGTTCGAGATATAGGTCAAAACGTGGACGCGGGTAACCTTCGGATGTGTATGTACAATATGGGTATCAAATGGAAGCTGTTGGTGAATGCTTTAGTTCAGAGTATTTTTCATGCCGCTCCGTGACTAGGGTCTCGAGATGGAGACCAAAACGTGGACCCTAGGATGTGTTTGTATAATATGGATATCAAATTGAAGCTGTTGGTGAATGCTTTAGTTCAGAGTATTTTTCATGCCGCTCCGTGACTAGGGTCTCGAGATGGAGACCAAAACGTGGACCCTAGGATGTGTTTGTATAATATGGATATCAAATTGAAGCTGTTGGTGAATGCTTTAGTACAGAGTATTTTTCATGCCGCTCCGTGACTGGGATCTCGAGATAAAGGTCAAAACGTGGACCCGGGTAACCTTTGGTTGTATATGTACAATATGGGTATCAAATGAAAGCTGTTAATAAGTGCTTTAATACGATGTAATTTTCATACCTTTTGATGACTAGGGTCTCGAAATATATGCCAAAACGTGGACCCGCCGTGTTTTTGCACCGAATTAAACTAAACTTACACACATTGTTAAGTAAGTATTGAAAATGGGTTTCGTAAAGTTTGGTTGTAATTCGGAACACTGGCAACGCGTACAGCGTTCTTTTGAACCAGCCGTAATGTCGTTTACTTTTTTAACTCTTGGGGCGGAACTGAACTGTCAAATTGACAGTGTGAGTTACAATGTGTCAATATTCCTTTTGATTTGGACGCCATAAGGAGAAGACGTAAGTGCAAAGTGTACAAATTTTTTTTGAGTTTTTTTGGAGTGGATTTTGGAACAGTGAATAATTTCTTACGAAATTTGAGAATTTAATGTGAAATCCGAATGTTCAAATGAAACTTACAAGTTAATGAAGAATTGATTTTATTAACTGGTGATTTTAGACAAACGTTACCCGTTATTCCGCGATCAACCCCAGCTGATGAATTGAATGCGTGCTTGAAAGCATCTAATTTGTGGCGATATGTGACGAAATTAACACTAAACACAAATGTTCGCGTTCAACTCCAAAATGATTCAAGTGCTGAAGTTTTTTCAAAGCAGTGGTTACAAATTGGCAATGAACAAATTCCTATTGATGATAATGGCTTATTTGAATTTCCAGATCATTTTTGTCAAATAGCAGAATCAAAGGGCGATTTGGTGCAAAAGGTTTTTCCCGACATAACACAAAATTACAAGAATGACAATTGGCTAAGTGAACGAGCTATATTAGCTGGTACGAATAAAGATGTTAAGGAGATAAATGCAGATATCTCGGATAAAATACCTGGTGATACTGTTGTATACCGGCCTGTTGACACAATTATCGACCAAGATCAAGTAGTTAACTATCCAACCGAATTTTTGAATTTATTGGATATATCTGGATTTCCGCCATATTATTTGCAATTAAAAGTTGGTGCAACCATTATTATGCTTCGGAATATTAATCATCTAAAATTATGTAACGGAACTAGACTTGATTGATGAATAATGTTATCGAAGCAACTATTTTAATTGGCAAATTCAAGAATGAAGACGTTCTAATACCGAGAATACCAATGACTCCACCTGAATTGCCATTTGAATACAAGCGTTTGCAACTGCCCATTCGTTTAGCATTTGCAATAACTATCAATAAATCACAAGAGCAAACTTTAGAAATATGCGGGATGCATTTAGAAGAACCAGTATTCACCCATGGTCAACTATACGTTGGCTGTTCACGTGTTGGGAAGCCAACAACGTAATATATTTACTCAAAAACAAATAGAAAAACAAAAAATATTGTTTATGCCAAAGCGCTTAAATAAGGAATAAAGAAATCTTATATATAAAAATGGAGACGTTTTTTTGTGTTCGCTAGTCGCCGATTCACGCCTAAACGCATTCACCGATTTCAATCGAACTTTCACAGATCATTGGTATTGGTCCATAGATAGTTTATGTGAAGTTTTAAAGAAATCGGTAAAAGTATGCGTGCATTGTGTAAGTGTGAAAAATACAATATTTGCGTGTTTCCCTTATACGGGCATTACGTATACGGAATGAGAATACACGCAAATGAATAGAATATACACAGACATAAATAACATTGTTTCGATGTCGAGTGACGTATGCGACTGTATTATTCGTAACGCAATAGTTGCCCTCTCTTTTCTTTCCTTTTTATGCATGCGTGACGCGGCATCAAAGCACATTGCTTTTTTTTAAACTGGAAAAATATTTGGAGCATGAAGCTCGAACGTTTTATGATTTAGATAAAATAATTAAAAATTCGTTAAATATATTTGATTCCATTTCCTCTTTTTTTCGAAGTTCAAAGTTTTTGGACAAATGTTGAAACGTTTACTTAAATTAAATGTTAAATACATATATATGAATGCGCAAATGTAAAAGTTTAGATGGATTTAAAATATACGAAATTATGCAGCGGTTGAATCCATACATTTTTTGAAATCCATCAATATGGATCGACAGTCGCCATAAATGTTCTTTTAAAAAATAAAATGTGTCATTTTGATGGTAGCTCGAGTATTAAGATCAGGTTTCTATTAGTATAACTTTGTTCATGGGTTTGAGTAATTTTTTTGTGGTGAATGTCTAAAACCAAGAAAAGAAAACGCGAAAGACGACGAGCAAAATGTAAAAAATAAATCCTCCTGTATGTACATATACTCGAAAAAGTTATGCTAACACTTTTTTCATGCATTTAGGTAGACAATTTTATATGGGCAAACATACGTTTACGAGATAAATGCCTAAAAGCAGGTATAACTAAAATAGCGCTCTCAGGGATTTCTGTTACAATACTTCTGTAAAATTCATGCTCCAAGTGTTCGAGCATTGGTATAGGGCTGAAGACAAATGTTCAGGATATAATACAAAAATGCATATTTACTTGATTTCACATAGTAATATTATCATTGTTAAAAGAGAACAAGTTAGTGTTAGGTAATAATTAAATAATGCAACCTTATGTGCTGCTTTGACGAGTGGAAAAACCAAAATAAATAATTATATTTGTATGTGTGTTTAAAAGAGTTGGATTATTTTGTGAGTGTAAGCAGTTTCAAAGCCACATTTTCATTTAACAACTAAAATAGCAAATATGAGCAAAATATGTACTTTCTTCAATTTTCTTCTGTTGCCAACTTTCTGAAAAACGTGAATTCACCGCGATGCGATACAGAAACAAAAAGACAGCGACAGCGCGCAGAGGGTTTTGAGCAATAATATAAATTTGTATCAAACAACGCATTAAATAGTCCTTTTAGTATACTTTTGGTGTTTACTTATTCAAGTAAATGTATGTATTAGTTTTTCTTTAAGAAATTTCTCTAAAATTTGTAACTTTTTTTTATGATTACTAAAGATTACTTTATTTTTGCCAAAGTACAGAAAATTGTGTTGTACTTAAAACTTCACCACTATAAACTTGGTCCTTATAAAGGACTTTCACCACAGTTTGTTTACTGGATATACTGAGGTCAACATAATCAGCTGTATCAAAACCATTTGGTGAGTGCTCAACAATTTTAAAGTGCGTTTTCATTGTTGTTTTTTTTTTGGGAAAAAATTTATAAAAATAAAATATATTGTGTGGAAAATTTTAATAATCAGTGAAAATAATAGGACTATGAATAAGTTCGTGCGGTTTTACAACAGATGGCGTAACTTGATTATTATTCCATCGATCCACATTTCCAAACATTCATTGGAGAGCTACTGTCGTAAGGCACAAACGTCAGTATAAGTTTTTTATTTGAAGCGTAAACAACAATATTTTTACCACACTTGAAAATGTCGAATTTCGTGCCAAATAATGTGTTTTTGCGGGGAATTCTTCTTCATTATTTTAATATGAAGAAAAAAGCAGCCGAAAGTCATCGTATCTTGGTGGAAGTTTATGGTGAGCATGCTCTATCTGAGCGAACGTGCCAGAAGTGGTTTGCACGCTTTAAAAGTGGTGATTTTGGCTTGGAAGACGAAGAACGCGAGGGTGCGCCGCCAAAGTTCATGGATACCGAATTGGAGGAATTGCTCGATCAAGATCCGGCTCAAACGCAAGAAGAGGTTGCAAAAACTTTGGGAGTTGATCAATCAACCATTTCCAAACGTTTAAAAGCCATGGGAATGATCCGAAAGGTAGGCCATTGGGTGCCGTATGAATTGAAGCCAAGAGACGTTGAACGCCGTTTTATGGCATGCGAACAACTGCTTCAACGGCACAAAAGAAAGGGTTTTTTGCATCGAATTGTGACTGGCGATGAAAAGTGGGTCCATTACGACAATCCAAAACGTCGGGCAACGTATGGATACCCTGGCCATGCTTCAACATCGACGTCGGCGCAGAATATTTATGGCCTGAAGGTTATGCTGTGTATCTGGTGGGACCAGCTGGGTGTTGTGTATTATGAGCTACTGAAACCGAATGAAACGATTACGGGGAATGTCTACCGACGACAATTGATGCGTTTGAGCCGAGCACTGCGAGAAAAACGGCCGCAATACGCCGATAGACACGACAAAGTTATTTTGCAACATGACAATGCTCGGCCACATGCAGCACAAGTGGTCAAAACATACTTAGAAACGCTCAAATGGGATGTCCTACCCCACCCGCCGTATAGTCCAGACCTTGCGCCATCCGATTACTATCTCTTCCGATCGATGCAACATGGCCTGGCTGACCAGCACTTCCGTAATTACGATGAAGTCAAAAAATGGATCGATTCGTGGATTGCGGCAAAACCGACCGAATTTTTCACAAAGGGAATCCGTGAATTGCCAGAAAGATGGGAAAAAGTAGTAGTAAGCGATGGACAATATTTTGAATATTAAATTTGTAACCATTTTACGTCAATAAAGTTTCAAATTTCGAAAAAAAACCGCACGAACTTATTCATAGTCCTATTAATAAATGGTGGTTTCGTTGTTGTTGTTAGCGATTGTAATGCACATTGTGAGTTTTTCATGTTTTTTTGATTAAATTCATTACTTTTCAATTATTTTGTTTTAACTTATTTGAAATCAACTTATGCGGCCAAAAGAATTAGAAATTTAATTTCAACAATAGAAAAAAGAAATTTATATTACTTATATTTTCATCGCTTTATTTTAGAAATGCCACGTCCGCGAAGAAATGATATTGGTCGTCGGTCGCGTAGAACGCAAAATAGATCAAATGAAAGGCAAAGGCCCACTGATGTGCGCGTGGGCGAATGCGCATTCCGCAAGATGATCACAGCTGCTGCGGCGCGCTTCATTCCAGCTGGAAGTTATAAGGACATCCATCCTCATTTCCCAGCCGAAGCAGCCAGTTTAGCAAACGAGCGTGACCACCTACGCCAGGCCGATCCCGGGGATCCCCGCATAAGGGATCTCAATTTGGAGATCCGGCAACTAAATCAACATAAGCGGGCCAAGTGGGTTGAGCACCTGAAGACCTGTTACCTCACCTCTGGGGTGAGTAAGCTCTGGTCCACCGTTAGGTCCCTGTCGAACCCGACGAAGCACAACGACAAGGTGGCTATCACCTTCAACGGTTGTACTTCGTCGGACCCGAAGAGATGCGCGAGCTACTTCAACCGGAAACTTATTTTGCATCCTCACAATACAACAGTCCGCCATTTGCTTGCTCCTGCGAAGAAGTTCAGGCGGCCATCCCCCATCAAAAGAAATTGGCCCTGACGGATTAAACGCGCTGATGCTGAAGCATCTGGGCCCCTGGGAGTAGGATTCCTCACAAGGGTCCTCAATTTGTCCCTGGCCACTCTCATCATCCCTGACAAGTGGAAAGCAGGGAGAATGGTCCCACTACTGAAACCTGGGAAACCCGCCAACCAAGGGGAGTCTTATCGGGCGATAACTCTCCTTTCCCCAGTAGTGAAGACACTTGAAGCCCTCCTACTCCTACTCTACACGACACACCTGGCCCCAGCCCCACATCAGCACGGATTGCGACGAGTGCACAGCACCACCACTGCACTCACCGCCATTAACGCCCAAATAAACCGCGGGCTTAACCAAAACCGCCCCTGCGAGAGGGCTGTCCTAGTAGCGTTGGACCTGAAGAAGGCTTGCGACACAGTCAGCCATTCCACGCTACTAGCTGATATTTATCAGTCGACACTCCCGCCAGGGCTGAAGAGGTGGTCCGCAAACTACCTGAGCGGTCGTCACTCGTCAGTGATTTTTCGAGATCAAACATCAAAGCAGAGGAAGATTAAGCAAGGTATACCGCAGGGTGGTATCCTTTCTCCCTTTCTGTTCAACTTCTACATCTCGAAGCTCCCCCAACCACCAGCGGGAGTTATCGAAAAAACTAGCTTAATTATTGTAAATAAAAGCGGTAGAGACTAGTCAAATGCGAGACAAACTATGGGAAATAAAACAATAGAAAGAGTAATAAACTTCAAATACGCATGAAATAAGCGGTGGAATAGAAACTGCTAAATTAAGGACACGATTTTTAAAATGCTATGTATGGTCGAAACTGTTATAGGAATGCGAGGCGTGGACGTTGAAAACTGCAAGCATACACCGACTAGATGCCTTTGAAATATGGTGCCATAGAGTATAATGATAAGCTCGACTGAAAAATATCAAATGACATAGTGCTAACTAGGATGCAAATTTCAATAACATACTGACATTCCCAAAATAAGATAAAGACAATGGCCTGGAACGCTAATGGCATCATTAAACACAAAGATGAGCTCAAGCTCTTACTTACAGAGTAGAAAATTGATATTTGTTTGAAATCTGAAACTCATTTAACTACCCAAACTTATGTAGACCTCAAAGGGTGTAATGTGTATTGATCAAATCATCCGTTTAATAATGCAAGAGGCGGGAGTGCTATTATCATAAAAAAAAAAATTGAACAACATGAAGAAGAAAAATTTAGCACATCAGAGTTTCAAGCAACATCTGTTGCAATTAAATTAATATATTATTGGCGGCGATTTCAACGCGATACATGTGAACTGGGGATTGTGGTTAACAACAACTAAAGGTTGGGAATTATAGAAAGCCACACAAGAATGTGGATAGGAAGTATTTTCAACAGGCAATCCTAATTCCTGGCGATCAGACGTTAATAGAACTGCAGATCTGATTGGCTTCTTTATAGTAAAGAAAATTTCATATAACATAACAATTCTAGAAGATGGCTTAGATCTTAACTCCGACCACTCGCCAATATTCATGAAACCAGAATCATTGAATTCATATCTCTCAAACAAACTCACAGATTTGAAATTTTTTAAAAGCAAACTGGACATCTATATAAAAACTTCAAACAAAATCAGCAATGTCGACGAAATTGAAGACGAAACAGCTAAGTTGACAACACAGATTCAACATGTTGCATGGTTGAGTACTCCATTAACTGAGCGAAAAATTTATCAACACAGATTTCCAACTAATAATAGAAAAATTAGAAAAAATTGCAGACAATCAGGTCTCCATCTCTTAAAACTGAATTAAACAGGTTGGTCAAAGAGATGAAATGCAACAAAAACAAGAGCACCAAAATAAAACATTAAATACAAAACTGTGAAACTTATCTGCGAGGAAAACTTCGGATTACTCACTCTGGAAAACTTTGGCTTGCATGAAATGACCATTCTTGCACAATCCCCCAATCAAACATCTTAGTGATAACCAAGCATGGGCAAAAAGCGATCTGGATAAGGCCGAGTTATTCACACAACGCCTTCAAAACATCTTTAAACCAGATGAAAAGGAAAACAGTTTCTCTCCTCCTCCCACTGTCCAAGAATCTCTTGAAATTGAAAATTTTACAATTGATGATGTCGCCAAGGAAATTTCAAAGTTAAAATTAAAGAAAAGTCCAGGTTAATTAATCACAGCCGGTTTGCTAAAAAATTATTTTCCAAATGCCTAAAGCATAATAAAATACCATAATTGAATATAAGCAACTAATATTCCACGATCGATCAGATACATCGTTTAATATACACCACTGAAGAAGCTATAGAAAACAACCAAGTTTGTTCAACAATATTTCTTGATGTAGCTCAGGCATTCGAAAAAGTGTGGCATGAAGACTTGATTTGCAAACTAAAACCGATGTTGCCATATCAATACACCGAGTTACTCGAATCATATATTGCTGATAGGTATTTTCGAATAAAACGAAATCAGGCTTACTCAACCATTAAAAAAATCGAAGCGGGTGTACCTCAAGGCAGCATTCTTGAACCAGTATTATATTTACCCTATACAGCAGACTTACCAGTTTTTACTACAAGCAGATTAGCCATGTTTACTGACACATGTATACCAGCTGTTGGCGACAACTAGCACGATTC